>NC_064857.1:14078056-14391181 GCF_024139225.1 Suncus etruscus | reverse complement strand
GAATCAGGAAAGTCAATGTTATTGTAATTATTGCAATCCTACTAACAAAACTACAATAAAAATAAATACATGAATGCAACTTAATTAAAAAATAATAGCTGTCTTTTTGTGTCTCTTCTAGAGCGAGCTAGTTTGGAGAAATTCTACACAAAATGTAATTTAAACTTTATGGCGCTTTAAACAATGGATAAAGAATAAATTGGTGGTATTAGTACTTTATTAATTTTTATTTCAAATTTTAAAGTGATAGTGATATGATATAAAATAGATATGAATTATTCTATTTAAATGACTCAACATACTCACTTCCCAAGTTAAAGTTTAACTATAGTGACTCATCTAGCTTCATATTTTTACATCTCTTGAATCATTAAAAGGGAGTTGATAGGGAGGTGCGGGGAAAAAGAAGTGCGTTTATAAATATATTTGTGTTTCAGGAAACAAAGTAAAAGGTGTCAGTAACTGCACTGCTTTTTATTCTTGCCCTTTGCATACTTTTTGACATTCGTGTTCTATAAGGAAAGAGGAAGAAATAGAAAGTGACAAAGTGTGCGCAGGCTATTAGCAGTGAGATATATTCCCACTAGACACTACAATTTTGAAGTAATACCTGAAACTGTTAAGAGAGTAACTGTCATTTTTATTAATTAATGATCCTTAAATATCTCATTTTCTCATATTAATGACATCTTAAAATCATTTCTTATGACTATTTTTCTTTAAGAAACAATAATTCAATGGGGCCAATAAAATCTTAATATTACAGATATGCATAATACAAGGTCAGAGAGAGGAAGGGACAAATTACTGTCAGGATCACTTGTCCTACCATAATTTCACCTAGTAGAGAGATCTTAAACATAACTATTGAGAAACTACAACAATAAATCATATAAAAGGAATAATAGGTTTTAGTAATTTGTTTAATTTTGTTTTAAGGCTTTATGCCTGGCAATGATTTAATCTTTTTGTTTATCTTCCCTAAGAAAACACTTTTGATTGAGCTTGGGGGATCATTCCAGGTACGAGGGATAAAACTTGGGCACTAAATGCAAAACAAGTGTCATACAATGCTGAACTATTTCTCTGGACTTGATTTGGTATATGTAATAAAGAAGAAATTCTAAGCTTAGCCTCTCACTGTGAAACAAATCAATAAATTTAAATCTGGGGCCAGAGAGATGGTGCAGCAGTAGGGAGTTTGCCTTTCACGAGGCTGACCCAGGATGACCATGGTTAAGATCGCCAGCGTCCCATTTGGTCCCCCGAGCAGGAGTGATTTCTGAGCTCATAACCTGGAGTAACCCCTGAGCGTCATCCGGTGTGGCCCATAAATCAAAATAATGTGGATGCACATTTGTAAATCTAATTTACCTGCGTATCTTTTCCAAGTGTTTGTAAACTTTGTAAGGGTAAAGAGTTTGTTGCTGTTTTTAAAATATTTACTACATTTTATTACCACATCTAATAGGCATATACTTTATCATTTATAAATAACTGATAATAAATAGCACATATTAATAAATACAAATAAAAATAGTAAAACTTTATAACAAAATAAAACTCAAGGATGGTTTAAAATGGTTTCTAATAGCACAGCTTGACAAATCTTCAAAATAACATTTTGAATTATATGTAATGTATTCATATTTATCTTTGTGAAAGATAAAGGGAGACAATGATGCATACGTAAATGTAGGTAAAATTAAGATAACAACCAACCCATGAATGATAATGTATTTCTGAGCGAGCAAAGAACAATGATGAAATAAAATGGGTCATTTTCTTTTGAAAAGTGTTTAGTAGTTTTATTTCTAAATAATGTAAATGTATAATTATATAAGGAACATAATATTATATGAGGATATATAATTATATGATTAGATAATGCATATGTTTATATAGTTAGATGATGTATACTCTTTAAAATGCCATGTATATTAACTAACGTATTTTATACAAAACTGACTTTTATAAGAAGGAATGTTCCAATGAATTAAATAAGTAGGAAAAATGAAAACAAAACATAGATTCCTGTATAGTATCAATGATTTTCAATTTTAAAATTAATAATATATTGCATATTTGTCAGTGTATGAATTCATCACTAATTTCATTTCATAAACAAAATTGAGCCAATGGTACTAAAATAGAAATTGATTACATATCCAGCTGATTTAAATGTTTGTCAGTGTCATTATTTACTGTGACCACAAATGGAAACAAATGGGATATTTTCAGTGTTATATCTGAGTGCTCTAATCACTAAATCATTTCCCCAGATGTCACCCCCAAGGCAGTGATTAACGACACACAAATAAAACTCACTTTGGCAATATGAAAATCAAATGCCATTTCTATGTGTAAGAATACTTTTACACTAAATAGAGCATTCTGTCAGTAATAAGATGCTCACTGAAGTATTTTAAATGTTTTTAAAAGCAACCCAAAGAAAAAGGTAGTGTGTGTTGGAATTTTGTAGATACAATAATAGTTTTTTTCTTAATTCTTATTCTGCATTGATTTAAATGTGTCTTGAGAAATATGCTTTATTAATAAACAACTATAATCATATTGATTAATTGTTAGAAGAAAAGCAATCTATTATCCTTATGATGAACACTATATCTCATGGTATTATTTCACTCTCAAGTATTTATTTCCTGGACACTGTATTTTCCCTCAGAAATGTGCTCTCAAATAAACCCAAATCATCTTCTGTTTACTTTTAGACATAGTGTAGTGACTAAAATTAAGATTTTACAATATTGACACTTAAATTGAAACACTATTTTAGTTACTTAAAATTTTAAAGTATAAAATATACTTTATAAGTATAAAATATAGTGTAAGTTTCAGCATAACAATAGAATTTCTTTACAAATTGGTATGCAAATTATTTTACATAAGTATAGGTGACATGTCATTAAAAGAATGTAGTATATAATCCTTGATAATTGATAGTGATTCATTTTTATTCTCAAAAGTACATTAAATAAAATACTATTAGTCTCTCCAAATAAAATTATTTTGCTTTTTTATTCCCTCTTTCTCCCTCCTCCCTTGCTCTCTCTCCCTTTCTCCTTCCCTCTTTTTCTCCCTCCTTCCCTTCCTCCTACTCTCCATTTCTTCCTTCCTTTCTTCCTTCTTGTTTTCTACTTTCTTTTCCTTTTGTGTCTCTTTCTTTTTATCTTTCTTTTCTTTCTTTCTTTCTTTCTTTCTTTCTTTCTTTCTTTCTTTCTTTCTTTCTTTCTTTCTTTCTTTCTTTCTTTCTTTCTTTCTTTCTTTCTTTCTTTCTTTCTTTCTTTCTTCTTTCTTCTTCCTTCTTCTTCTTCTTTCTTTCTTTTTCTTTTCTTTTCTTTCTTTCTTTCTTTCTTTCTTTCTTTCTTTTTTCTTTCTTTCTTTCTTTCTTTCTTTCTTCTTTCTCTTTCTTTCTTTTCTTTCTTTCTTTCTTTTCTTTCTTTTTCTTCTTCTTTTTCTTCTTCTTTCTTTCTTTCTTTCTTCTTTCTTTCTTCTTTCTTTCTTTCTTTCTTTCTTTCTTTCTTTTCTTTCTTTTCTCTTTCTTTCTTTCTTTCTTCTTCTTCTTTCTTTCTTTCTTCCTTCCTTTCTCTTCTTTCTCTTCTTTCTTTTTCTTCTTTTTATGTGAGAAATGCTTCAATATTGAATCATCACCCTCCTTTCCTCCCTCTCTTTCCCTCCCTCCTTCACTCTCTCCTTCCATCTCTTCCTCCCTTCCTTTCTTTCCTTTTTTCTTTTTATATGTCTTTCTTTCCTTTCTTTCTTTTCTTCCTTTCATCTGAGAAATGCTTCAATATTGAACCATCTCAAGTAAATGTCAAATTCAGTGTTTCATTCCGGTAATTGTAACTTTATTTTTAATAACATATTTAAGCACCATGATTGCAAAAATATTTATAATTGGGTTTCAGTTATATAAAAAAACACCCCCTTCACCAGCCCAACCTTCCCACTACCAATGCCCCATCTCCCTCCTCCCCCACCCCCTGATTATTCAAGACAGATATTTTACTTTTCTCACTCATAAACATTGTCACGATAATTGTTAGTGTAGTTATTTCTCTAACTGCATTCACCACTCTTTGTGGTAAGCTTGATATCATGGCCAGACCTTCCAGTCCTCATCTCTATTGCCTATGGGTATTATTACAATAATATCCTTTAATTTTCTTAATTCCCATAGATGAGTGAGACTATTCTGTGTTTATCTCTCTCCCTCTAACTTATTTTACTCAGCATACTAGTTTCTATGTCCATCCATGTAAAGGAAAATTTCATGACTTCACTTTTTTCTGCCGGCTGCATCGTATTTTACTGTGTATACACACCACAGTTTCTTTAGACATCTAGTTGTTGTCGGGTATCTTGGTTGTTTCAAGATTCTGGCTATTGTAAATAGCACGGCAATGAATATAGGCAAGTGGAAGGCATTTTTGTATTGCGTTTTTGTGTTCCAAGAGTATATCCCTAGTAGTGATATTGCTGGATCATATGGAAGCTCAATTTCCATTTTTTGAGGAATCTCCATACTGTTTTCCATAAAGGCTGGACCTAGATGGCATTCCCACCAGCAGTGAACAAGAGTTCCTTTCTCTCCACATTCCCACCAGCACTGCTTCTTCTCATTCTTTATGATATGTGCCAATCTCTGTGGCGTGAAATGGTACCTCATAGTTGTTTTGATTTGCATCACTCTGATGATTAGTGATGTGGAGCATTTTTTCATGTGACTTTTGGCCATTTGTTTTTCTTCTTTGAGGAAGTGTCTGTTCTTTCTTCCCATTTTTTGATGGGGTTAGTTTTTTTTTTTTTTTCTCGTCAGTTTCTATCAGTACCTTGTATAGCTTTGATATCAGCCTTTTTTTATCTGAGGGGTAATGAGTACATAGTTTCTTCCATTCTGTGGGTTGCTTTTGTATCCTACTCACTATTCCTTTTGAGGTGCGATAAAATTTCAATTTATATGTGCAGTTCCATAACAATGATCCCTTCTTTTGTTTTGTTGTTTTTTATGTACTGTTTTGTTTTTTAACTTAATCTCTACCTTTTCCTATATTTCTCATTGGAAATCACCAAACATTTACTGATTTCAGAATTATTGTATGGACATAATTTTACAGTTTGGAACCGTTAATATTTACAATTTTTGTGTGAATACATTACCTGAGGACCACCCAAATTGTTGCAGTAATTAGTTGATTTACTTCTGAGTCTCATCCTATACAAATGTAATTTCTTTTTATGTTGTGCTTTCTTTTGATATTAGAATAACACTGAAATTGCAACTCAGTTGGCAATGTTCTTTCTTTTGCATATCATATCTTTTTTAAATTTGTTGCTGTCTAATTAAGTGATTTGTTTATAATAATGAATAGTTATTTAATCTAGTACATGCATTTTTATTTTATTTATTTATTTTACTTGCTAGTTTGTCAATTCCCTGAGTTAGGTAAGCATGGCAAGTTGGGTCAAATGCCAAATTTCTGAAAAAAATGATGGTAAACTTAGAGGAAACTTACTAATAATGACTACTGGTTGATAATTATCTGTGAAAGCAGGTTCATTAATTGTAACAAAGGTATAATGTTCTTAAATGATATGGTAATGAGAAAAAATGTAAGTTTTGGAGGAGAGCTTTTGGGAAATCTCTGTAGTATTTGCTGTTAACCTAAATCTGCCCTCAAATAAATGCCTATTTAAAACGGGCTTCATAATTTATAATTCTGTCTCACTTTATTTCTTCAGGATACATTATTTTACATTTTAGCTTTATATAGTATCCTTTAAACCATTTTTAAATTCATATATTTTAAACCTTTAATTTAGTCTTAAAGAGGACTGATTAATTTTGCATTCACACTATTTCATTCTTTCAGTGGTCTTATCTGCTCATTTGTGTAATTTACTGAGGTATCTCTAATCTGCCTAACATTTTTAACCTATCTATCTTTCTATTAGCTTTATTAACAGTGAAACTTTTACATACTTCTGGCTTTTTCAGTTTCTCAGACTTCTCTTTCTAGGTGTACTTCCTTTAATCTTAGCATCTTGGCATTTGCTGGACTGACTGACTTGGCAAACCAGCCACAGATCAATAATTTCTTTTCTTATAAATTTGAGAAGGTGGTGAGAACTCAGTGGAAGTGTACAGAATTTTAACTTTTACAAACTTTTTGTTCATAAGTTTCTCTATACTAAATCATTTACTCCTAAGAAATATCTTGAGTTGCTGCAGGATGTTAACTCTCTGTTAGACATTCCTTATCTTACTCAGATGTTATCTCTTCCAATACTCACAGCCTAGGATGCGCACCTGTATTTTTTGCACAAATACTTTTGTATTGTGTACATTATCTTGAAATGTTTATTTTATAATAGACAAGCTTATCATTGATAAAAAAATGAAATCTCAAAAAAAGTAGTCTGGAAGAAAAAATGGTGTTATGTCTACTCAAGGATGGAGATTAGGAATAGAGATTAAAACCTCTCTCACACATAATACAGACAACCGAAAAATGCATAGTCTAACTATTATAGTTATCTCAAAAAGGAATAACTCACATTTTTAAAGGAATTTAAGTAGGTACTTTATCAACAGTTCTAACACCATATCTGAGCACTTATAACCAGGTCTGTTAGATGGATATTGTAAAAGAAGTGAAAATCAGAGATGATCAAATATTGTACAAGATTCATACTTTCAACTAACTGATTCAATTTTGTCTCCTTAGTTATCAAAATTTTTTGAATGTCCAGATTATTCAGTGGAAAAGTTAAAAATTTGGGGACCAGAGTGATAATACACAGTATAGGGCATTTGAATCATTACACTCAGTCAAACTGGGTTTAATTTCTGGAATATCTTAGTAACCCCCAATAACCATCAGGAATAATTCCTCAGTGTAGATCCAGGTATAACCCCTGATAAAAGTAGGTATGCTCCTAAAACAAAAACCCCCCAAAAAATGTAAGTTTTATCATCATTTAATAACATTTGTATATATATATCCTCTTAAGCCCCAACAAAATCCTTAATTTATTCTTATAGACATTCTATTTAAAAGTTACTGTAAAAATTTACTACACTAATACTACATGCTGAATAAAATTTCATGTTATAACTCAAGGGATTTCTACTTATAAATAATGACAAAATTATTATATTATATTTTCTATCTTAAAAGTTTAAGGAGTAGGACCTGACAGATAGTCCAGGATTCTAAGGTGCTTGCCTTGATTGTGACCCACCCCTATTTGACTATCAACACTCAGTATATTTTCCCTAGCATTTCCAAGAATGATATTTGAGCATAGATCTAGGAGTGATCTCTCTGTGACCACAAAATAAGCCAACTGAAACTCATACATAACATTAGATGAGAATTAAAGCACTGCTAAAAACTACGTAAATAAAGCAAAAGTTTATGACAATAGGAAATGAAATTCAAGTTGTAACTTCTGGAAATGCCCTTCAATAGATGAATGGCGAAAGAAACTGTGGTACATATACACAATGGAATATTATGCAGCCGTCAGGAGAGATGAAGTCATGAAATTTTCCTTTACATGAATGTACATGAAATCTATTATGCTGAGTGAAAAGCCAGAGGGAAGAAATAGATGCAGAATAGTCTCATTCATCTATGGGTTTTATGAAAAATAAAAAAAAATTGCAATAATTCTCAAAGACAAAAGAGAGGAGGGCTGAAAGGTCCAACTCACAACATGAAGCTCACCACAAAGAGTGATAAGTGCAGTTAGAGAAATAACTACATTAACAACTATCATAACAATGTGAATGAATGAGGGAAGTAGAATGCCTGTCTAGAGTACAGGTGGGGGTGGGATAAGGAGGAGAGGAATTTTGGACATTGGTGATGGGAATGTTGCACTGGTGAAGGTGGGTGTTCTTTACATGACTGAAACTCAACCACAATCATATTTGTAATCAAGGTGTTTAGATAAAGATGTTAATAATAAAAGTTAAAAAAGAAATAAAATTCAGTAACATTATTGTCATTAAAATATGTTAATTACCAGCACTACCTACTTTAAGTATTCTGTTCAAAAGCAAAATTCTCATTAATAAATATGTCCATAAGTCAAAATAAATAACTCCAAAGCCTTGTTGAATGTAAATATAAAGAGGGAAGATTATTTATAATTTATAAATCTTATTTTTTTGTGTTTACAAGAAAACAAAGAAGTAGGATTCAAAATGTCTTTACATTCAACAGTGTGAAAAAGATAGAAATTCATATATTCTTTCTTCTGTTTCAGTAAAAACTTTCATTCAGTCATTCATTTAGATCATTCTTGGAATGATCACAGAAGTTTAGGTGTTAAAAGTACTTGATGGATACTTCAACCTATGGCCTAGAAAGTTGTAACTTCTGGAAATGCAACTGCCAAAATTTGCAGGACTAGAGAGCTAACACAGTTTTTGTGTGCAAATCATTCACTTCTACACTTTGAGCCATTTCTCTAGCTTCTCAAACCTATTTTCTTCATTCAGTCTCTCTGCTGAGTGCTATTCCATGACAAGTATTTCAATAAGCATTGAAAAATTTGAATATAATATTATTAAAATAAATAGATCAATGGTGCTTAAGTAATGATATAAAATAAATAAGTGGATCAAATTGGAGTTCAATAAAACTTCCTTTGTTTTATATAGTAAAATTATGTATGGCATTTAAAAATTATTTATAAAATTAGAAGCAAAATATGTAAAAATAAAATAAAAAACAATTAAAAAGAAAACAGATAGTACCTTAAGAACACTAATCAATGTGGGCCAGAAAAATTGTAAAACAATTTGCCTTTCATGCAATACCCAGGTTTGATCCCTGGTACACACCTGCAGGGATGCATAGAGCTGAGCTATGAGAAATAAATGGTTACTATACTATTTTATACTGTGACACATCACTTAATAATAATAATAATAATATAATTAATCATTGTACTCTAAAGCATATACTTTTTAATCAGGAGAGCCAGATTCAATCTCTGAACTACTTGCTCTGAGCTTTACTTGGCTTATTTCAGGGTCATACACAGAAGTGTATAGGTCACTCCTGGATCTATGATCAAGAATCACTCCTGACTAGAGAAAACATACTCAGATTTGAGAATCAAATGGGGACCAATGTTTGAGAAAATAATTAGCAGCAATTATTAGGAGTAAGCAGTGAGGACTTCCAAGTGTGGCTTCAAACAGCATTAAAAAAAAATCAATTCAAGTATAACAAATTAACACAAAGCAAGTCTTCTATCTCAAGATTCAATTAAAATGGACCTTCAGCAAATGGCCTGCTAGCATCCAATATATGCATATATAAATGCTTCTATTTTCCTCTGAGACTTTTGTGTTCATTTTGCTATAAGAGCTGATTAATGCATGAAGTCATGCTTAGAAGTAGAGCATGGCCATAACAAAGTCCATAACATGGTGTAATATAGTTGTGCCTTGATGACAAATTTATAGAAAATAATGAAAAGGAAACTTAAGGTTAAGTCACTGGTAAAACTATCACCTTAAAATATTGAATGTAAGGTTTTTTTTATAATTAACTATGAACTTGAGCAAGACAATGTCTGGCCAGAGCATCGAAAGCTCATTTTATTAGTGTTATTCTGCATTAAAATATATCCAATTAAGAACAGACTAGGTTGCAACTATGATATAAATACATTATAGAGAATGTAAACCTTGTATTTACTGTCAAAGGGTAAGTTCAAACTCCAGAGCTAAATCAAAGGCATAACCATTAAGAATTAGGCTGACTTCTTGCAGTTTTAATTTTATAGACATGGATTTATAATTCAAATATCCTCCCTCAAAGTATTAAAGCGCTGGTAGAATAAACAATGGTCAGACAACAAAATTCAATGACATTCTTTTTCAGAGAAATAATTTCATACGGAATAAAGCATTTTCCCACAAATCTACAGAGATGCAATCACAGGCTTTTATCAGTTTACTGAGAGGAGATGCTATTGTATTCACAGAATAGTAGAAATAATTTAAGGTGACATAAATTTAAAATTTAAACAATTTCACTTTTTAACAATTTAACTGGTAAGAAACAGTTGCAGGAGGCTGAATACTTGAATGTAGAATATTAAAAAAAGAACCCATAGAGATTGTAACTTTATAGATTTTTGCCTTCAGCAACTCCAGTAGATTTCTTTTTGTTAGAATAGACAGTCTTGTGTTTCTGGCAGAGGAAAGAGAAAAGTATTTTGCAATGCACGCAGTATTCTCTGTAAGAAAGACCTACTCATCCAGGTAAAATATTTACTAGAGTTTTTTCTTGTGTTGGAGATGTGAAAATATCAAATTTCAGACATTTGAAAATAAACTATGAGAACTCTGGATACTATGAAATCCTAAATGTTATAGTAAGCCAGCACAAGTCACTAGATACCAAGAATGGAGCTTTCTAATGAAAAAGTTCATATAAAACTTGTGCTCAGCACTAACACTGAACCAAAACATCAACATACTATTCTTACTACATACACCATGTTATGCTTTTTATATGCATTTTACAATACATTCTGGGACTTATACATGAATATATGTGTCAAACATATGAATCATATTATGATAAAGGAAAATATATTGGAGTTATCATATGATTGATGTAATAAAACTAAGGAAGATAAGTTGACAGCATATAAAAGCAGAACAATGTAAGAAGAAAAATAAAAAAATTCAGAGTATGTTGCAAGCAAATCAAAGAAAAAGACTAACAGAAATAAGGAATGATTATTTTTATACCACCAGTTTACTGGATACAATAAAAGGAGAGAAGAAGAAGAAGAAGAAGAAGAAGAAGAAGAAGAAGAAGAAGAAGAAGAAGAAGAAGAAGAAGAAGAAGAAGAAGAAGAAGAAGAAGAAGAAGAAGAAGAAGAAGAAGAAGAAGAAGAAGAAGAAGAAGAAGAAGAAGAAGAAGAGAAGAGAAGAGAAGAAGAGAAGAAGAGAAGAAGAAGAAGAAAAGATGATGAAGAAAAAAGAGAAAAGATAAACAAAACATAATATAATTTTTTCTGAACTCAAAAACAAGGAAATAATGAATCAGAAGAGAATAATAACAATTACAAGAATATTTCGAAAGGCATGCCACATTTTTCAAAGAAGTAAATAAATATAAAAACATAACAAATATTTTATTGGCTGAAACTAAGAAACCTGAATTTCCCAATTTAAGAAATTCCAATGAACAATTTGGGAATATATGTGAAAAAACTAAAAACACCAAAAACAAAACAAAAGTATCTAAAAAGGAAACAAATAAAAACCCTTGATAACTTTACATATCAGTTTCATACTTTAAAAATTCAATGGCAAGACACAAATTTAAACAGTATCTACTGAGAGGTCAGAGTTATAGTACAAATATTTAGGTACTGTCCTTGCATTCTCTTGACCCCAATTTGAATCCCCTACTATAGATAATAACCCTTTGAACACTATCAGTGTTAACACCTAATTCAAGTAATTCTCTTGGGAAAACACAGCCATGTATAGTCTCTGAACTCTGTTAGGTGCAGCCTCAAATATATCTATGAAAATGATAACTTTTCACATGAAACAAAATAGTAAATTGCTTATGACTTTTCAGAAATGATGCAAACAAGTACAAAGATATATCAGCTATTTTGTAATATGGAAAAAATATCTCATGAAAGTGGTGATTAAATATTGAAATATTGAGGGCCAGTGCATAGTACAGGAAGTAGAGCAAACATTCAACAATCTATACTATTACACATTACTGCAGGTTGTTATTAATGAACTGAAGGCTTTCTTGTCTTGAATTCAAGCAACTATAAATTAATACTAAAAATAATGTCATTTTTATTTTGAGTTTTAATATTTTTATTACACTGACTCTTATGACTCTCCCTACAATTTTATGTTATTTTTCTAAAATCCAAAATTTTGTAATCTGTTTTAAAGAATTTTCAAAAAATAGCATTGTATTAAAGTTATATTTGTTCTCATTATACAGTTGTTTATCATTTATATGATTATTACATAATATGCAACTATGTTTTTCTATTTTTACTTACTGAATTAGGTAGCAGATATATTTTGAATTCATCTAAATCTAAAGTTTGATGGCATCTATGTATAAATTATAATAAAAGATCTAAGGGATATTAGAGAGAGTGTGTAGGGCACTTACCTTGCATATGGCTGACCAGGGTTTAATCACAAGCACCCATGTGGTTCCCAGAATTTTCTAGATATAAGAGCCAGGTGTACAGAAAAATTTAAGAAACAATAAAAAAACTAAATAAAATATAATTATATTAAAAATATTGATGAGATTAGAAATGAAAGTAAATGAGATAATTTTGGATTTTTTTATAGTTTCATTATTTCAATAAAATCAAAATAAATGTATAAAATCACATTGTTAAGAGAATATAATGGCTTATTCACAGGTAATTTTAAATACAAGAAGTAAAACTATGCTTCCATTAACACCTAGTAAATGTAATCAACAAAAACCAGAAATGTAAAACCATAAAAATTGCACATTTTCATATAAGAACTAAATAAAAAAGTATTTATTTGTAGAATCTCTGCATAAAATGGTAAATTTGGATTCAATTGAAAAGGGATAATGGATTTAAACTTGATCTTAGAAGATCAATTTGACATGTTACACAGATAAAACATGATAATCTATAAAATAATAACATTAATACAAATTTTTATAACTAGTAAATTAATAACATATGTTTAGTATCAACACCCAAACATCCAATGCTTTTATATTTCCACTAAATTTAATATGAATTTAATTAATGTATTTATTATTAGTTCTGCATATCAAGCAATACTCAGATTCTCAGAGGAATTCCTTCTCTGGGACTTTGACTTCTGACTGTTTTACTGCTATGTACTATGAAGTAACTATAACTTAAACAAAAAGTGAAAGGAAATACTTATCAGCTTACACCTGACAAAGGACTAATAATCAAGATTCATAGCAACAAAGAAAATTTAACAGTAAACAACCTCATCATAATATGAGATTAAAAGACAATTTTCCAAATAAGACTTGCAGATAGCCAGCAGGCATATGAAAAAAAATCATTATCACTCAACATCAGGGAAATAGAAAATAAAAATGACAGTGAAATACTACTTCACAATTGTGAGAATAGTTTATATGAAAAACAGAGGAAACAAATGCTGACAATATTACATAGAAATAGGAAACCTCATGTTAATTGTTTGGAATACAAATTGGACCAGTCACTGGTCCAAAACAAAACAGTAAAACACTTCAAAATGTTAACAATAAATTTTCATATTATTACCCAGCATTTTGACTCCTAGGTATCTATTTCATAAAAGAAAAGCATTGATTGGAAAAATATTTATGCACGTACGTTCATCACAGTGCTATTTATAATAGTTATGCTCTAGAGACATCCCAATTGTTCAATTGTAGATAACTATATTAAGAATTGTGTTATATGCGCTAAAATATGTCTCAGTTTATTACTGGTTAATTTTAAAATTAGTCCTGCTTTTGAACTCTAACTTAATATATACTTAACATGTTTTTCTTAAATGAAAATAAAATTACAATTTTGACTGTACTATAAAAGGGTTTGAGGTCATATTTGTCTCTCTTCCTTGGAAGAATGCAAATATTCTACATAAAACCTTTTTTGAATACTTTATTCAAAACAGGTTCTGAGAAGGCTAATAACATTGCAGAAAATACCCTTATAAACTGTCCATTTCTCATACTAAATTTAACGTTATGGTTCTGAATTTAATATGTGCTGAATTTTTGCTCAACTGAGATAAATATTTCAATATATGCTTTTCTACTTTTATTATAAATCACAACATACCTTATTTTCAGTGTAATCAGAATGATTGCTGTTATTCAATATATGTGTGAATGAGGTCTGATGGCTAATATAGCTCCCACTTTTACCAAACTAGGGACCATGCCCTGCATGCAACTAACTCAAGTTTAATCTTCAGCATCTTATATGACCCCCAAGAGCCCCAGAAGTAACCCCTGAGTACAGAGCCAGGGAGCCAGGATTCACCCCTGAGTATTTCCAGGTGTGATTCTAAAACAAAAATAGAGCAATGTAGAATGTTTCATGTTACAAAAATGTTTAAAGTATCCTATCTTCACATTATACATATATGCTACTTCTGTCTTAACCTATAGATAAAAAATTTAGGGGTCAGAGAAATAGTATACCTGAGAGGGTACTTGCTTGCAAAGTTTCTATATCAGGAACCACCTGTGCTCCCCTGAAACCCCAGGAGTAATTACTCAGGGCAGAGCCAGATGTGACACATCCAGTTGGGCCCTCTAAATGATAACAAACAACAAAAAGATAAGAAATTATTGCAATTAATCAGTACTCTTATAAAATTCCATTTTAACCACTTGACTTACAAACTAGACTCTTCTACACTGCAATAAATTCCTATCAGTCTCCTTAGATCCTTTCCATATCACTATATTTATTCATTAAAATAATTTTTACTACATTTTGCTATCTATTGTCACATTGAAGATCACATCAAATATTAGGAACCTCAAATTGCCTGACTTCAGACACTTCTAAATAAATATCTTCAGCTTAGATTTAATTTCTGATCTCCAACCGAATATATTTGATAGCTTTTTTGTTATATCCTTCTTTGTATATATGCATAGATATTGGCATACTGTAGGTTCAAGCTTCACAATTCAACATCAGTTTAAGCATCTATGTACTTAGTTCCCTAAGTCATTTTAGAACAAAGGTCATGGGGTCATTCTTTTTTTTTTTTTGTGGTGGTTTTTATGGGACGGGTCATTCTTGACTTCCTTAATTCTTTGTAACCCACATCCAATCTGTCAATTTGATCTAGAAAAATGTAAAAATAAAGAAATGTGTTTAGTTTTTTCACTATCTTCTCTACCAAACTGGTTCACCCCACTTCAAAATTACTTGTTCATATTTCCCTACTCATTCTATACCACATAAAATCTAACAATCCAACAATTTTCTTGTTTAATTTAAAACAAATATACATAGAAGTTAGCAAATATATTTCTGTCTTTTTCTGAGTAAAGTTGAAATCATTACAAGACAGGAAAAATAGAACAAAAATTAAACTATAATTTATTTTAAAAGACAATATGCTTACACTTACAGAAATTAATGCTATTGGCGTGAAATATGGAACCACAGAACTGGAACAAGTGGTCACAATAATCGATCAGAGGCAGTGCTACTGTCTTCTTGCTTAGTTCACTAAAACTAATGTCTCTAATGTTGCTAGACAAATGTCAGCAGTGCTAGAAATGCTAGCCTCTAGCAGGAGTATGAAGAAGTTCCTGAACATTATGATCCTACCAGGCCACAAGTGCAGTCATCAAGTTGCAGCTGAGATCCACAGAATGTTCATAAGGTGAAAACTAGTCCCTATCAATGGAAAAATTCTAGAAACCAACCTTCCTAGAGCAGAGGTAATACATCTCTCAAGAAAGAAAAGTCAGCCCTGATCTCTTCTCAGGTTTATTGCCTACTCACAAAGAATTCAACTTTAGTAAAAGACAAAAAATGGAGCAAAAAATTTTTTCATTAGAAAATAGGAGAGTGTGAATCCCTGGACATACAAAAAGAAATTCAATGCCCAGACTAAGATGTGGGCAATCGTATAGTGGAATTCACCATTTCGAATTTGAAGAGATTTGTTCTAAATTTTGCTAGTGGCCCTGGCTTAAATTGAGGATTTTATGAAGACAATAGTCGATTTCAAAGGTGTTGCAAAGGAAAAAGATGGTAAATTAATATTCTCACCCTAGAGTCTTTTAGTGCACTTTATTCTCACTGAAGCATCTCTTCTCCTAAGTAGGACTTTATTTTTGTTATAATAATAATAATTATTATTATTATTAAATGGGATAATATCATTCAGAGTCTTACCAAGATTTTATTCTAGAGAAATATTCTTGAAATAAAAATACAGTCTTAGCTACTGGAGTTGGGGATAATGACAGAAACGGTACAATTCACATATGATTCCTTAAACAATTAATTGCCAATCCACTTTACCACCCAGCTACCTATTTACCTTGGACTTAGTTTCTGACCTCCAACTGAGATGATAACTGATAGTCTCAAACATTTCTGCTATTTGATCTCTGTCCCCAGTAAAGTGGAATTTTTAACACTCATTGAAGAATGAATATTCATGAAATGGTTAATAAAAAGCACAACTAAGTACTAATAACTTGAGTCATCCTATATTAATATGGAAATTCTAGCTTTTTATGCAAATTGTTTGTTTACAGAATTGTCCTCCAACCTTTGATTTTGAGTTTTATGCTTGTTCTCACTATTCAGATGTGTTTCTTGTAGGCAGCAGAATGTTGGATTCAGCTTTTTGATCCATTTGCTATTCTGTGTCTCTTAATGGGTACATTATTTCCATTGATTTTGAGAGATAATTGTCATGGAATTTAGTGTCATCTTTGTGTAGGAGATTGGTGTGTCTATTGGTCAGTCTTGTCTTAAAGTAGGCCTTTGAGTTTGTCTTTTAAGATTGTAAATTTTCTGAGCTGCTGTATGTTTGTGAAGCTATGTACACATTTGTCAAACCTGAATGTTAGTCTGGATGAGTGAAATACCTTATGTGAAGCATTCATTTCATTGAGTTTTGTCACTATATCCCACCACTGCCTTCAGGCCTTGAGGGTCTCTTGTGACAGACCTGCTGTATATCTTAAGAGTGCTCTTTGAAATGTAATTTTCCTTTTTGATCCTGCTGCTTTAATATTCTATCTCTTATCTATGGGATTTATCATTGTGACTAGAAGTATCTTGGGGTGCTTTTCTTCAGATCTCTTTTAGCTGGTATTCTTGGGGCATGCAGGATTTGGTTAAATGCACTCTTTAACTCCAGGAGTTTTGCAGCAATGATGTTCTTGATTATTGATTCATTATGGGGATATTCTTCCTGGGTTTCTGGGACTCCAATGATTCTTATGTTGCTTCTGTTGAATTTATCAACAACTTCTATTTTCATTTGTTCACATTCTTTGAGGATATTTTCCCATTGTCTGATCATTTGTTTTAAGGCTCTTTTCCTATCTCTGCTGTTGTATGGAGCTGTTATGCATCTCATCTATCTTCCAGATCACTGATTCTATCTTCAGCTGCTGTTACTCTGTTGGAGACACTTTCCAGTGAGGTTTTTATTTCACCTATCAAGTTTTTCAGTCCAGTTATTTCAGTTTTGAGTTTTCTCATTTTTATTTTCATAGCCTCTTGATTCTTATTTGTGGTTCACTCAGCTAGATTCATGCTGAATATTCATATTCTATGAATATTCTTCATATTTCTTCTCTAAACTCCTTATCTGAAAGACTAAATATATATTTGTCACTTTTTCGGTCATCAGAGCTGCCTTCTTCATTCTCTATACATGGTGTTGGCCTGTGTTACCTCCCTATTGTCATGCTTGTAGTGTGATGTTTTCTGTGAGTTGTGCTGGAGTTCATTAACTAGAAGATATGCAGATCTCTGGCTCTGCCCTTCATGGGCACAGTTAGCTCACCTATGGTGATGTGGCATCTACAGGCTCTTCTGGGGAGGGAGTGGGTCCCAGCACAAGCAGGTCCCAGCACAAGCAGCCATGAGATTTTTTTTTTCTTTCTTTCATTTTTGGTTTTTGGGTTACATTCGTTGGCCCTCAGAAATTACTCCTAGCTCTGGCTCAGAAATCACTCCTGGCAGGCTCATGGAACTTTATAGGATGCTGGTAATTGAACCAGGGTCTGTCTGGGGTTGACTGCAAATGCCCTACTGCTGTTCTATAGTTCTAGCCCCAGTCATGGATATTTGACAAAAACTGCATTGGAAAGTGTGCAAAGGGGAGAACAGGCTCCATCCTTCATGCCAATAATTTGAATATTACATGAACTTTTATAGACATTATCATAGAAAGTAGATGTCAAAAAAGAAAATTTATATGTGAAAATTTTCGCCATGTAAAATTAAGTCTTACAAAGCATGAGCATAACTCATAGGCTGAATTTTGTTGGCTTACATTAGTAAGGCACAATATAAGAACAGTTGAGTATCAGTCATTTCATTAATAAAGTATCAAAAAATTCCCAATCCATTCCAGCCATAAGCTAACAGTGGCAATGCACAAGTACACTCTTGGTACTGTTATCTTTGGATGTGCAGGGTGCTTAGGCACTCAACTCTATAATACCAGTGACATGACTAAACATACTGGTGGGATCACACCCCAAATATGGTCAAAATCAAAACAGATATAAAAACTATTTTCCTCCTATCTGATTTGAACACTGGTAATCTGTTTTCAGGGTTATAGTAGATACAGAAATCTTTCAACAATAATCTCTCTTTTTCTCTCTCTCATTTTCACTCTTTATCTTTCTTCCAAGATAAATATAAAATAAAATAAAATTATACTACTTCAAAAAAATATAACATGACACACAACTATTAATCCAAAACAAAGGTGTTCCCATCTTCCTCTTCCCTTAAACCTCTTTTGATATGTAAAACCCACCTTTATTACTTGACCTCATCGCCTGGTGTATAGGTATTGATTTAATTTAAAAAAAAAAAAAAAGAGGAGTTCTGGCTATTTAGCTCTGGCAAACACCACAAGGGAGAAGCTATGAAAATTCATAGACTCCATTTCTCTCACTTGACTGGTTTGGCTTATTATTTCTTCACTGCTATCCTTCTTCTTCAGACCCATCTCCTGAGGTTAAAAGTACAGTGCGTGAGGTGATCTCAAAACCCTTGGGTTATATTTTACATTTTTTTTTAAAAAAAACCATCTTATAATATAGGTCTAAACTACATGATCACCAGAGTGATGTATTTAAATTAATTAAAATATATTTTTAAGATAGAAATTAAGAATAGGGCCCGGAGAGATAGCACAGTGGTGTTTGCCTTGCAAGCAACCTATCCAGGACCTAACATGATTTTTTAGCCACATTCAATATATATATATATATATATATATATATTTAAATTTTAAACCATGACTTCTAAAACCCAAGGAATTTTCTAAGTATTAACATAATAAAAATACATTATTTTGCTATGTGAATGAGGTAATTTTTGAAGCTATCTAACTTTTATTGGAAGATAAATAGATGCCTAGAATTCCACACATAGCTAGAGACTTTAAAATTCAGTTTTCCCAAGTAGAGAAATGTGCTGGATATTGGGTGGTTACATTGCATCTATGAATAAATTAATCACTCATGCTTATGTCATGATAAAACAGACAAAATTAAAATTTTGCAATCTTCTAACTTGATAACGTGGAAATTTAGAGAGTGTGATATGTTTGTAAAAACATAGAACCATATCCTTTCTCTATATCTTGCCTATTCATATCTTCCTTCTGAATATTCAGACAAGTGCTTCATATACTTCTATGTCACTGAAATCAGCAAGTAAACTGTTGAACTGAATTCTATGAGATATGATAATAAATTAAAAGACTCAGAGGAAAATAAAAGAATCAAGGGAATGGTCAGGAGACAGCTAAAGCTGTAGAACACTTTTCTTATGTGTGTAAAGTTCTGTATTTAGTCATTGGTACCAAATCCAATTACCCATCTCTAGATGTGGCCCTTGCGAACCCTGAGCACTGCCAGTTCCCAGAATTTGATTATCTGGCGTGTGCTATCAGCATAAGCATCAACATAAGTGGCTGTTCAAAACACTTCTTCCCTTACTCTAATTAAACAGACAAGTAAACAAACAAAACAACTCAGTAGCCCTTAGCTCTAATCACAGACTACCCATTACACTCCACACAGGTCCTTTGGCCAGGATCTTGCAGTTTTCCATCCTTAATTGTTCAACCAAATGATATCCCTGAGTATCAAATAGCTCTGAGTATCAGTTTCAGAATTGATCTGAACTGAGTTGAATTTTAGACTTATTGCAAAGATAATTACTTATCTATTTAAGCAGAATCCATTTCATGCCCTAAGGGGAAAAAAGTGGCAGGACTACTTTACTATATTGAAAAGGAAGATAGTAAAGGAAAATAAAGAGAAAAAGGGAAATAAATAAAATTTCGATTCAATTTTATTCAATAATTTATCTATAACTAGAGAACCAGCTTGTGTCACGCTAGAGATTAAAACAGGTTGGCAGTACATAAGGTAAGTGCCTAATCTCCTATATTACATACTCGCCCACACATATTTTTCCTATACCAAGTTTGAGAAATCCCACCTGTGTTTCAGATATATGTATAATTAAGTAATAGAAACTAGATATCTTGCTTCATATTAAAATTAGTAAGAAAATAAAAGGAATTTTTATTTATCCTCATTCATTTATAGACATCTGCTAGAAGCTAGAAAATTGATTCATACATTTCACGGAGTAAGTTGAGCTTTATCCTTAAAGCCTCAACATTTTCTAATCATAAAACTGCTGTGTATGTCACTATATTGGAAACTAATTATAAAGCAAATTTTGCTTTACATTTATATACTAACCCTATAAATGAAATTATATTATTATTAATGAAGGGCTATTATTAATGAAACTATATTACAATTATCTTGATATTAAATATAAGTTTGACTAGAACTAAAGGAGTAATAATGATTGAAATTATATTTGGGGAAGTTTAATAGAAAGGAAGAGTTTTTTCGTACCTATTGAATGAATGTTTAAGCAGGAATTGAATCTAGGTTTATCAGAGGTGAAGAAGAAATTATAATTGGTAACATATTAAGAACCTTTAAAATACATTTTATGATAAATAGAAAATAGTAACAGAATGATATAGTTCATATGTTTTATAAAAAGAAATATTGAAGGAAAATACATATGGGTAAAAAATACAGAACCTGTGAATTGTTCTAATGAACTGAGTTTTTGTGGACTGTGGAATGAGGTACATTTTGGTGGAATGTTCTGCTAAAATATTGAATGTGAGGAGTCAGAGAGATAGCATGAAGGTAGGGTGTTAGTCTTGTATGCAGAAGGGCAGTGGTTTGAATCCCAGCATCCCATATGGTCCTTCGAGCCTGCCAGGAATGATTTCTGAGCATAGAAGCAGGAATAACCCCTGAGCGCTGCCGGGTGTGACCCGAAAAAACAAAACAAACAAAAAAATTGCATGTGAAAAACCCTATTATTAACATATTATAAATCATAATGCCTAAAATGAATATAAAAATCAATGATGTAGATTTGATGTCTGAAATCCAGCTATGATCATTTGTGTAACCAACGTGTTTAAACAAATTATTAAAAATAAATAAAATTTCAAAAAGTCAAAAATAAATGATATTAATTAAAAATTAAATATTGTCTATAATACACAAAATAATATAATAATGATTGTTGCAAAGTTTTAAAGGTTACCTTCACTAACTTCTTCAAAAGTTGAAGGTTTAACTATTCTCTAACATATTTTTTTGAAGAAAGAAAAATGATAATGTTGAATCTGTGTAATCTAATAATAAATTTTTCTATTTGACCTCAGAATGTAAAAATCACATGAATTTGGTCTTGATCTCTCAGGTCCATATTTTCTCCTTGAATACATGACATTGCTTGCTTGCTTTTTTATCAGTGTTTCTTTTTTAATGGAATCAATAATTTTCAGAAAAAAAGAATAATTTTCATCAATAAATTGTAATAATCATATAGAAAAGCTTAACAGAATTACATGTAAAAATAAGGCAGGCTCCTATTATACACACAGAAAAACTAATTATAATGGATTAAGAGTTGTATATAAAACAATAAATTATTATGTGATGTCAGCTCGAACTACATAAAAATATAAAGGTAATTTACCATATACATGAATTAATTTCTTTATTATCTATTATTATCTGTTCTGTTCCATTGACCCATATGTTTGTTTATATGCAATAACATACCTTTAAATTATTATAACCTTGTAATGTAGTTTTAAATAATTTATTTTGATGCCTCTTCTTTCATCATCTTTAGCTTTTATCTATAGTAGCCTAATGTAGAAATATTATATTATAAGTCTGTGGCACATAGAGAACAAGATATTTAGAACTTTAAAAAAATTCTATCTTTGAAAATAGATCTTAATATCCAAACTTCCAATTTAGCATCTAATTACTTAGAATATGTTCTAGAATACTGAGAATGTTTGTCAAATTGATCATTTATATTCATATTCTTTACTAAGATGTTAAAGGCCTTGAGAATAATTAACAACCAAATAATGATTTGCGGAAGTTATTTATAAGTTAGATATTTTATTTCAAATTACGTTTCTTGAAATAACTCAGAGCTCTGTAATATGTGTCATTTTAAAATACTTTCAATATTTAATTTGTAATGTCATTTATAAAATAAACTATTAATTTAAATAAATTTTACAGTTGAAGCCTTAATTATGATTAAAAATATATGAATAGGTTCAACATTTATACAATAAGATAAATAAAATATTTCTATATTTTCAGTAGAGTTCTTTTATATTTTATCCATAGTTTTTTTTGTAGTCCTTTACCTTGATGAAGTCTAATTTCTTCTCCTCCTCCTCCCCTCTCCTCTTCCTCCTTGTCTTCCTCCTCTCTTCCATTTTGGTTTGTGGAGTCATTTCTGATGGCTCTCAGGTCTTTTCCTGGATCTATGCTTAGAAATAACAACATGGGATTCTAGTTATCAAATCAATGCGTGCACATTCAAAGGTAGTGCTTTACCATCTGTGCTATCTTTCCCTGGAAAGTTTAACCATGCTCCATAGCAGCTACCATATCATCCACAAAGCTTGGGATTCCTGAATTGACTGACACCTCTAAAGTGTTCAATACTTTCACCTCAATAGGAAATTACCAAATTAGTTGTCAATATGACATAGAAGCCACCTAAGGTTAAAACTAAACCAATAACAGAACAGATTAGTAAACCTTCAGACAATGACTTAATAAACCAATTATGAGGTATAATGATTTTCAGAAATTTTATTTTTTCAGTTGTTTTGTTCGTTTATAATTTCAGTATAACTTGCAATATATAGTAAATTATTTCATGCCAGCTAAGAGGATAGGCTTGGTGGTGAGTGGAAATCCATAAACAATGATGAAAGGAATTTTTCACTGGCCGTGGAATTGGTGTTGAAACATAGCAGAAACAAATGCATTATAAGCAATTATGTAAACCACAACATTTAACTAAAGTAATAAAAAGATAACTAAATATTAAGGTAAAATATGTTCCATAAATCTAGGTTAATAATAAATAATTTTTCATCTAAAATTTTGGTAAGTCTATAGATAAAACTGTAGTAATCTTGACTGTAATTGTGCATAATTTATTTTATTGTATACATAAAATTAGATATATGAAAACAGCTACAGATATGTGAATATATTTGTTTATATAATATGAATATATATGTTTATATAAGTATATATAAATAAATATAAGTATTATATATTATTCATATGTGTGAATATATGTTTATATAAGAATGATTTTTTTGATGAAAATGATAAAAATGTGTTACTACTGCTTTTCTTTCCATAGAAATCTTTTTATAGGATGTGATATCACCTCATTCTTGCATGGGGAACAAAAATTACAACTAAAACCTAAGACACTGAAAATTTTATAGCAGGAAGCTAAATAGCACCTGTGTTATTGATATTTTTGCGCTACTGCACTAACCTTGGAAATGTCCATCTCCAAATTTTCATTATGGGAGATAATTAAATGCCTAGCTTTTAAACTACATTTGGCTTCCATTCTATTTCTTGCAGCCAAACACATCTTAAATGATGCACAATGAGAATGCATTCTATTTTCAGGGAAAAACAAATGATTTAGCATGATAGGAAATTAGAGTTGATGTGGATGTTAAGCAGGAGAATAATAAGAGTCAACTTGCACATTGAATTTTAGTTTGTTTTCAAAGGAAGAGTAATAAAAGTTAATTTTAGAACAAAAGAAATAGAACATTTTTATTTTATGGAAGGAATGAAAACCAATATTAAGGAAATGACTTTAGTTTTTAAGATAATTTGGAATCAACTTAGAATGATGGTTGAACTAGATAAATATATTACCAGAAAATACTTTCACTAATTTTTAGATAAATTGTTGCACTGGCTACAAATTGGCATATTCATGAAATTAATCATGGATGAATTTTAGGATAAGCAAAATAGGAAATGCTTGTGACACTTCTAAATTTCAAAGTGAATATATGAGTTTGTGTTAGGAAAATAATTTTGATATTTTAATTGCAATATAAAATGAGAAAATCACAATGACAAATCATAATTTCAAGACCAGGGTAATAATTCATCTTCTAAATTCATAATATTATAAATACACATAACATATAATAACATAACATAAAATATATAACATAAAATATAATATATAAAATAAAAAATAAAATATAAAAATATAACAAAATATACAAATGGATTTCACTTTTTGTATTATATTAGGAAAAATAAATAAGATACTTTCAGAATTCAACTTATAATTTTATGAAAATTAAAATTAATCATTAATGCAATGACAAAAGTCAATTTGTTACATGGATATAGTTTCCAAGTGGTGTTTAGGAGGCCCTAGAATTTCTGCCTAAAAGGCTGGAGACTCAAAGCAAAGACTTAAGGATGCAGTGGTTTATTAGGCCCTGTAGGGTCTGTAGTATAAAAGACAAGCTCTTCGTTTTTTTGTTTGTTTTTTGGCCACACCCAGTGACACTCAGGGTTACTCCTGGCTATGCACTTAGAAATTACTCCTGGCTTGAGGGAGTATATGGGACACTGGGGATAGAACCCAGGTTTATTCTGGGTCGGCTGTGTGTGAGGCAAACCTCTGTGCTATTGCTCCATTCCCAAGCATGTTCTTTACCCCTTTTATTTTTCTGGTCTGTTAGTGTTCTATTTTTTTTCTTTTTTCTTATATAGGGAGAGGGTAAATAAAGAGATGGGACTACCTCACATCATCTAGCATATGGAAACAGTACAGGTAGTAGGTGTGCCCCAAAACTAAAAAGAGGGGCCAGAGAGATAGCATGGAGGTAAGGAACTTGCCTTGCATGCAGAAGGTCGATGGTTCGAATCCCGGCATCCCACATGATCCCCTAAGCCTGTCAGGAGCGACCTCTGAGCATAGAGCCAGGAGTAACCCCCAACCCTCCGGGTGTGACCCAAAAACAAAACAAACAAACAAACAAACAAAAAAAACCTAAAAACCTAAAACCCAAACAAAATATACTCAGAAGCTAGCGAGGCAACTAAACACACAAAACCAACTAGTGGTAGGAAGACATAAAATACAGCATCGTGGAAGACAGTTGCAACAAGGTCTACTTTTAAACAAGGAATATCAGGGGAGAGCACGAAAGCAGTCTCCCACTACCACAAATTACGCAGTCAAGTTTCTCACATTTGGGGGAAATCGCAGGGGTCAGCACATCCTGAGTGCAATGGATAAGTCTCACCCTAAGGAAACCACCTTCGTGATCATGGTATCTCCCCTGCCAGGTAAGTATAGTGTGCTATTTTGAATTAGGCAAATTCTATAATAATATCATTGTAAAAAGTTTAAAGCTGGTATATTTTATGACAACATAAATAAAATAGAAAAATCCACAATAGATATTTCCATTAGGCTTCTGGAAAATGTAGGCGGCGAGACAGAGTTGGGACGTTAAGTAGATGGAAGAGTCACAGAACACATTAGAGAGTAAATAGAATATAGGGGCTGTGTCACAGATGATATTTGGTGAGCCATAATACAATAGAAACTAGAAGTAATTGTCACAGAATGATCTCAAAAAGAACATCTTTAGAATTTCAGGAGAAATAGAGAACATATGCAAAAGTTGGGCTGTGCTGTAATTATTAAACGAGTGCAGACAATTATTTGTCTGGGAGATGGAAATAGGTTCACTATCAAAACAGACCCCAATGAAGGAAGGAACTGATTTACATTTCATCACTTATCTTTCCATAATATGATAGATGTCCCAAAGATTTTAGGTTTAGCAATTATCTTTAGCTGTGGCATTATCTAGAGAAATCTCACAAGAAAGTTTTTCAACACTTGCCAAGCTAATTGTATACATTTCTTGTTCTTAAAAGGAATAATCTATGCTAAGAAAGTTTTTCAACACTTGCCAAGCTAATTGGTTACATTTTTTGTTCTTAAAAGGAATAATCTATGCTATGTAGCATATTAAAGATAATATTAAATATCTCAAATACTCACACTTTCTTATTTTACACATACTATGAACAGCTCTATTAATATTAAAATAAAATTTTTTCTTGGGAAAATTAAGAACTTTATTAAGAAGAATTAGATTGCTTTGCTCTATAGCTAGAGATAAAGTCTCTATTTTCTATTCTAGAGTAATATGACTATATTATATTTCAATCAATATCCTGTAGGACCAGTTTATATTCTTGCTATATCAATCCAGAGCCCTATTCACTACAGGGTCTAAATATCTTGTCATATTACTTCATACAACCTAGTATTGTACTTGCCCATTTGTAATTGAATTAATTAGATGAAGGAATATAAGAGACAAATAGCAAATTAGTCTAAACTATATTATATTACTATACATGTGATATGTTTATAACATCATATATTTATGTAAGCATTTATATTATTAAATATAGACAATGTAGAGTAGAAAATATAACTGACTAAGCAGAGACCAGAAGAAAATTTTCAGAGTTGTGTTTGTAATATTTTAAAATTTTCTTCTAAATATTATTTAGTTTTTATAGGAAGCAAACTCAGGAATTAAATGGAGTATTATGAAGACCATCACCCCCTTCATATTTTAAGTGTTTGGAGAAGCACTTATCTTTCATTTACACTTGAATAAAATAAAATGATCAAGTTGGAAAAGAAAAAGAAAAATAGTTCAGAAACAATAATACATTTTTGCTGGAAGTTTATTAGTATTTTAATTCATGGGCCAATAAATGTTATTTTGTAAAATTACAAAAGTAATCATACTCTCCTAAGGTCTGAATTAAGTATCCTTATCTGAACACTGACATCAGTTTCAGATAACCCTAGTTGTTTCCAGCCCAATTCTGAGATATATAGCCTACAACCAAATTTTGTTCATGAGATTCTCATGATTCTTTATTTCATCCATGTTATCATTTCAAATAAATTATTTAACTTTACATTTACAGAAGTTTTATTTTATTATTTTAACTAAATTATTAATGTGCACATATTTTAAAAATGTTTTTACAAAGTAAGACATAGTTGGGCTTTATATCATACAAAGTTTAAGCAAATATCCCACCACCAGTGGTCAATTTCCCTTCACCAATATTCCCAGAATCCAATTCATACCACCACTCCCTAGACTAGCCTGCATTCATAACAGGCCCTTTTCGTTAAAGTTTGGATCTCATAATTTTAGTATTGTTGACTTTATGGCTTGGATATTTAGTTCTGTGCTGTGTTTGTTAATACCACAATTGCACCAGAGTCCCCTTGGACCTTTTATCTCATTATCTTGCATTTGTTTTTCTCCTTCTCCACTCAATTTCTTTCCTTTTTACTATACTCTGGGACCAAGATTATGCTTGATAAATCTCATTAAAAACATCGCTTTCCCTTATGCAGTTACTGTAAATACAACATATATGTGATATCATCCTTAACTATATTTAAATAGATAAAAAATTTCTAATAGGGGCCGGAGAGATAGCATGGAGGTAAGGTGTTTGCCTCTCATGCAGGAGGTCATCAGTTCGAATCCCGGCGTCCCATATGGTCCTCCCGTGCCTGCCAGGAGCAATTTCTGAGCCTGGAGCCAGGAATAACCCCTGAGCACTGCCGGGTGTGACCCAAAAACCACAAAAAAACAAAAAAAAAAAAAAACAAAAAAAAATGTCTAATAATTAAAGTTGCTTTTCTTTCCTTATGTATAATATTTATAGTACCACAAATAATTCTAGTATTAGCACTATTTCTTGACCTTATTTTTATAAAACAATTATGCATAATAGGATGATGCTACTAAATTGATCTAAAATAATCTTAATTCAATTTTGTCATGTTATTCCTTTGATCTAGTATTCCTAGAACCAAAATATGTTCCTTCCCTATTGGTCATGAAGCTCCTTATTTCTATGACAGTTTTATATTTTTAATTTATCCATATTTATGTATCTTTTCCAAATTAAAAATAAGTGATAAATGATCAGTGGTATAATAATGGGGATAATAACATGAGAGCCTATGTCCTTAAAAGACATAGAGACTTGTAATTATCTACAAGCATCAAAAAAATAAAAGTTTTAGAATGAGAACAAAATGACAAAAATAACATTTCTGTTAATACAGTAGCATCATCAAGACATTCTATATCATGTCTTAAGGTCCACTTACTTTCTATTTCTCAAAGTGTTGATTGACTTTGTCATAATAAATATGTCTCGATCTAGAATTCATCTCTGGAATCTGCTATGCTCATGATTAAACTCTGCTTTCATTAAAAGGTCCTCAGCTATCATTGACATTTCAGTAAAATAGTTAAAGTCATTCTATAAAGGATCAATGAGGATCTCACCTCAAATTTTAAATAGTCATCTTAATCATTAACAATACCAGTTTTTCCAAACAAGCAATTAGACAAAATTTAATCACTGTGATTTATATTGCTGTCAATAATGGAGTTTCATGCATGAAATGCCCCAACCCTTTTTTCTTCATCAGAGCACATTTTTATCTTCACTACTGACTTTCTGCTCACCTCCTGAAGTCCATGCCCTATTATCTCCCCATTTTGTTAAGCTCTGTTCTTAATTCTTTTAGTGTAGTCACTGTGATTTACAATATTATTTACTATCTTCAATAAGTTATTTAGTTCAAAGCTATGATAATCTCTATTTCATGTTATTATGGAAAATTTGATGATGTATTAAATACAGATAGTACATTTTCATTTTATAGTATACTATAAAATTACTAAACTTTTTTCAAAATTAATAGTAATTTAGAATAACAGTAATTTAGATTATAATTACAAAGTTACTGATGAATAAGTATATTAACAATTTTAATTACATTCACTGGTTAAAATCATGTTCTACTCACAGTATATACAACAAATGGGCATTTTCATTCCCCATTATAAATTAGCAAACTTCATTCCAAATCTCTCTTAAGCTTCTACTTTGTAAAATAATACCTGGAATAATTTTTGTATGGTAACATGCTTTCTTTTTCTCTTTTTTACTTTCTTTTTCTTTCCTTCCTTCCTTTCTTTTCTTCCTTTCTTTCTTTTATTTTTTTCAATTTGTGTGCTTTGTTTCATTTTGATTTTTGAGTACACTCTTTTTTTTTCAGGGTTTACTCCTGCCTCTGTGTCCATTTTCCATTCTTGGATGTATGTTGTCAGTGAATCATTGTGGTACATGGGATTCAAATCAGTTTATTTCATAACCTTTTACTTCCCTGCCTATCTTAGCATGCTCGAGTCTAAGATATATACTAATACTTCCAAAATTTATCAACAAGTTTATCCAGTATAAGCATTTGTTGTAGGAAAACAAAAGACAGGATCAGAGAAAAAATTTGATAAATAACTTTTTAGAAAGACTTCATTTTTGTTGCATAACCATAAATTACAAAATTGGTTATAAGAGAGTTTCTGGCATAGAATATCCCAAAACCAATTCTTTCAATAGTGCAAAGTTTACTATACCAAAATCCCTGTTTCCTTTCCACCTTCTTTTTCAACAAAGACTTTTAAACTAGACACTCCTTTAAAGTACAAAAATCATTGGCCATGCTAATGGAAGCAAAGTTAAATAATTGGATTTAAATTAAAATGCCACTATGCCTCAAAAGTAGTTATGACCAAAATACAAGCATATCCCATAATCAAATGCACTGGTACAACTTTACAAAAAAAAACTAATCCCATAAAAAATGGAGATAAGAAATATACATAAACTTTCTCAAAGAAATTATACAAATAGCCAAAAAGGCATATAAAAAATTGCTCTGTATTGTAGAATAATAGCTTTGCAAAATAGCTATGGATACTTTCTCAATAAAAGGTTAGAAAGACTGGAAGAAAGTGAAGCAAATAACAGTAACTTAGGGGAGCTAGGAAATATGAAGAGTAGCTCAACTCCTCAAGCCATTGAAAATAAAAATCCTGAAATCCCCAAGATGGCAAAGGAGAACTGAATCCTAAAGAATAAATAACAGCCATCACTAATTGAAAGTCAAGCTCCTAGAGATATTGCTAAAGAAAACGGTAGTGACGCAGTGAATGGTACACCAACAAGTTGTCCCAAACTTGTCCCAGTGGGCTGGAACTCTGAAGAGCCATGTGGGTCCATCACCAGGCCAAGCTCAAAGGACCTGGACATTAGAAAGTGCAGTAGAAGCACAGAGGGAGTGCAGCTGGTGCTTTGGAGAACAGCACAGTGAATTCTTTCAAAGCTTTAAGAGGACCTACTAATGATTTTTTAGGCTCTTCTGGGAAATTGACGAAATGAGACCCTCTTAAGCAGTCTATGAAACTAACATCACTCTGATACCAAAACAACAACAATAATAGTAAACAGACTCTACACACCAAAAAAAAAAGAATAACCAAATGATATCCATGGTAAACAAACACAGATGCAAAGATCCTCAACAAAATATTAGTAAGTTGAATCAACTAGTCATCAAGAAGTCATATATCATATCCAACTAGGATGCATTCCAGAGATGTAAAGATCATTTAATATACCTCAGTCAATCACCTTGAAATACAAAATATAAATAAAATAAAAAAACAAAAATATGATCATATCAATAGATGCTGAGAAAACATTTAACAACATCCATGATTGACTTGAAGGAACTTTCCTCAATATAGCCAAAGTCACTTACTACAAACCTTTGGCGAAAAAACGATTAAACTTTCCTTAAAAATCTGGCACAGAAACATTTTTGCTCCCTTATCACCACTTCAGTTCAATACCACTCCTCAGGATTTACATTGGGAACCCCAAAACACCATTCAGGAAAGCTCTTTGCATTCTTGTTGTCGCAGCACTATTTAAAATAGCCAGAATCTGGAAACAGTCCAAGGACCAAGAACTGATGAGTGGCTGAAGAAGCATGGTACTTGGGGTTGCTGAAATAGCTCAGTTGGGAGAGGGTTAGACTGAAAACCGAAATAAATATGATACAACTACACAATGGAATATTTTCCAGCTATGTTGCTCCAGCCCAAAAAGCATATTATTTTAATCATGTGTATATTCAAGAAGTAACTATTTACAATAGTCAGACTCTGGAAACAACCAAGATGTCCTTCAACAGATGAATGGCTAAAGAAACTGTGGTACATATATTTAATGGAATGTTATGCAGCCGTCAGGAGAGATGAAGTCATAAAATTTTCCTATACATGGATGTACACGGAATCTATTATGCTCAGTGAAATAAGTCAGAGGTAGAGAGATAGAAACAGAATAGTAATACTCATCTAAGAAAAATAAAGGACATTATTGTAATAACTCTCAGAGGCAATAGAGATGAGGGCTGGAAGGACCAGCTCACAATATGAAGCTCACCACAAAGAGTGGTGAGTGCAATTAGAGAAATAACTACACTGACAACTATCATAACAATGTGAATGAATGAGGGAAGTAGAAAGCCTGTCTCAAATACAAGTGGGGGGCGGGTGGGGAGAAGGGAGATTTAGGACATTGGTGATGGGAATATTGCACTGGTGAAGGGGATGTTCTTTACATGACTGAAAGCCAACTACAATCATGTTTGTAATCAAAGTTTTTAAATAAAGATATTTACACACAAAAAAAAAGCAAATCCTGAGATAATCTCATTTAAATCATTTGGAAGTTAATCCTAGGAAGTTAAAGAGAGGAGATTAGGGAAATTGAAACCTAAAAAATAAAGAAAAAATAAAACATATGTATGTTAGCAACCAAAAAATGTAAATAAAATGACACATTTAAAAAAAATGAAATCTGAGGCAGAAGCGATAGCGCAGAAAGAGGGCATTTGCCTTGCACGAGGCTGAACCAGGATGGACCTGGTTTCGATCCCAGCATCCCATGTAGTCCCCCAAGCCAGAAGCAATTTCTGAGTGCAGATTCAGGAGTAACCCCTGAGTGCTATCAGTTGTGGAGCAAAAGTCAAAATAAACAAATAATTAAATGATTAAAATAAATAAAAATGTAGGCAATATGTCCTATTAGTGCTTAGCAAAAGTGAAGAGGACAGATAAATTTGAAAAAAATTGAAAAATATCTGTGGATTATAATTACATACACATAAAATTATAACTTATGTTTTAATAGAAACTACAAATATACATATGTGTATATAAACATATATATTTGATAGACAAAACCATACAAAGAAAATGTTAAAACCACTTCTGGCACTGCATGCCTGCCTGAAGTGGTTTGCAACAATATATATCACAGGAATTTTTTGATGAATGGAGAGAAATATTTGTTGGAAAGAAAGGGTATGTGAGGTACACTGAGAAAGAGAAAGGTTAGATAATTGATTTACTGGATGTTTAATTCTAGAAATCCAGCATTTTAGTTAAAAGCTGCTTCAGATAACTGACTATGTCAGTACCTTCTCCCAGAGGAAATAACCTTTGAGATAAAGCCACTTTAGGGATTTTATCCATCAATCACTTAGTTATTTCAGAGTTTTTGACATGTACAAGCTTAGTCTGGTTAGATTAATGTACATAAGCAAATTTATGTAAATATCTGCCCTTGGTCTTGTGTTTGATGGTTTAAGGCCATAAATGGAACATCATGGTGAAGCCGCTCAGTGAAAGAAGCCTTTTATCTCCCTGAACTCACATTTTTCACTTATATTATATAAATATATTTTGAGAAATATCCATATTGCTTTTCGGAAAGACTGGACTAGACAGCATTCCTACCAGTAGTGATTGCCAGCACTGGTTGGTCTTGTTCTTTTAGATGTGTGCTAGTATCTGTGGAGTGAGATTGTTTTATTTGCATCTTCTTGATGATTAGTGATAATAAGCATTTCTTCATGTACCTTTAAGCCATCTGTATTTTTCCTTTGAGGAAAAGTCTACTCATTTCTTCTCTCCATTTTTGGATGGGGATAGATTTTTTTTCTTGCTAAGTTCTGTCTGTTGTATATCTTAGATATTAACACCTTATCTGATGGGTCCTGGGTAAGTAGTTTCTCCCATTCTTTGGGTGGCCTTTGTATCCTACTCATTGTTTCCTTTGAAGTGCAGAAGCTTCTCAGTTTAATGTAGTTTCATTTGTTTATCTTTGCTTCCTCTTACTCAGACAGTGAAGTTTCTCCTTAAAGATGTCTTTAGTCTCAATGTTATGGAGCATTTTGCCTATGTTTTGTTCTATGTACCTTTCAGTTTCAGGTCTCATATCAAGGTCTTTAATCCATTTTGATTTGGCATGGTATTTAAGAAAGGTCTGCGATTGCGATTTTTGCAAACTATTAGCAGGAACACAAATACATCTGTGTTCTATCAGTTTTCCAATAAGCTTATATTCTAACATAGCAGATAATTTTGTTTCGATGACTACTTAACGAAAACCATAATTTAAATCAGAACTTTTGAAAATATTCATATAAGCATTTCTTTCTTATTCATAATCATACATATTTTACATTGACTTTATTAATCACTGATATAATATTTTGATAAAATCATAAACAAATGAGTGCATAATCATAATATATTATTCACTTTTTTTCAGAACCACTAAAGAAGCAGTAATTGACTATGGTTGAGTGGATAACAGATGATTTAATAATCCAAGAGACGATTAAGTTCAGTCTTCCAATTCATAGAAGCTGGCAAAGCTGATTTATGTAAGGCATGGAATTCCAAATGGAAGAAAGCTGGGCAAAAACTCAGAGGTCAGACATAAAATAACAGGTCCAAGAACTATTAGATATACTCATTTGTCCAAAGAATGAATGGTAGGAAAAAGCAGAGTTAAGATTGTCATTGAGATTTATCCTATAATCAAACCGTAAGCAGAATGCAAATACAATTGCATATCATTTGATCTACTAAGAACACTTAACAGTTTTTAATACATATAAAACATAGATTTCTCATAGTTAGAATTCTCAAGTTAGAATATTCAAGTTAAGGCATACTGTCTTTAAGATACAGGTTCTTAATTTCTCATCTACTATGTGTAGTATACATAAAGTTATTATCTTAATGACAACACAAATATATAACTGTACAATTAGTAAATAAACACGATTTTAATTATATTATTAGATTAGATGTCTTTTCTAACACTGCTATAGAGTTAGTTGGATGTAATCAGAAAGACAATATTTAAAAGCAAGAAAAGGCAATTTGGAATCGCTTTTGATGCCATATTGTTCTAGCCTTTTCTTAGACTCCATTCTTATATGTATATTTTTTATTTTTTTGTTGTTGTTGTTCTGGGACCACCCTTGGTTGCACTCAAGGGTTACTTCTGGCTCTGCACTCAGAAATCGCTCCTGAAAGGTTTCAGGGACTATATGGGATGCTGGGGATCAGATCAGGGTCAGGCCTAAGTAGGCCCATGCAAAGCAAACCATACCACTGCGTGATCACTCCAGAATTTTACATATTTTTAATTGTAAATCTACTTTAAAATGTTTTTATTTGACACATAAATAAGTGAAAGAAAACAAAATAATTGTGACTTTTTATCTTGGTACTGTTGAAAATCTACCTAGATCAAGCTTTTTCTGCCTTCAATGAATGTTGATTGCAGTTTCAAAATTTTTGAAATAGGCCCAGAAAGATATTACAGTGGTTAAGGTGAATATTTTGCATCTGGTCAACCTTGATAACATCTGTGGCACTAAATGGTCAAATGAGCATCACTGAGTACTGAGTACTCCCAGTATAAAAAACTAGGAGTTATTTTTTTTGTTTTGTTTTGTTTTTTTAGGATTTAAATCTAGGTGAAGAACTTTTTTTTTAATATAATTTTTATTTTGATCATAGTGGCTTACATATTGTTGACAATAATATATTAGGTACATTTTTACATAAAATCCGGGGGGATTCCCATCACCAAATTGACCTCCCGTCACCTCCGTTTTTGTCCTACCTCCCATATCCTCTTCCCTCACCCCAGAGTTGCTAGAATATGTGGTCTCCTCTGTATCTAGCCTACTACTTATTAGTCTTGCACCTGTTTGGTCCTGGTGCCTCCCTTGTTTCCTCCTCTAACTGGGGGGGCAAGACTAGCTAGTTCAAGTTACTAGGAGTTTTTTAAATATTATCAGAGTGACCTGTGTAATTTGCGTAGCCCCTGACATCACAGGTCCTGAGTGACACCACAGTGTAAAGCCAAAATCTGTTGGCCAGATTGGTTGAGAATTGCTGCAAAGCGTTCTCATTCCTGATGATCAGTAATTGAGGGTCACTATGAAATGAATTATAAATTAAAAATTTAAGAACAAATAAAATCATAGTAGTTTTTTACCTATAGAAAAGATGACATTTTATGCATGTAATATCTACAGTTATTAATATTTTATCATTATTTTCAATGTTTTACCTCATTTTAAAATTTAAAATTAGTGTCATTTTATTGAGTTGATTAATGATACAATATTTTTTTACAAATGAACTCTACTAGGTGCATTATTTTCCTTCTTCAGTCTCTTTCATTTTACTTTTTCTTTCCTTTATTTCAATAACTTTGCCTTCAATTATCTAGAAAAAATGTATTATGATCAACTATGTCAATTATGTGATGTATTTTCTTTAAATAGATAAAATAATGTAAAGTTCAAAATTAAAGAATTGCAATTTCAATCAGAAACAGTAGTAACATTTTGAGTCAGAAACAATGGTTAAAATTAGCTCAAAAGCACAAATTAACACAAATGGCAATAAAAGTACTCTTTCAATATTTACTTGGGGCCAGAGTGATAGCACAGCAGTAGGACATTTGCCTTGCATGCTGCAGTCCTGGAATGGACCCTGTTTCAATTCACAGAATCCAATATGGTACCCCGAGCCTGCCAGGAGCGATTTCTGAGCTAAAAGCAAGAAATAACCCCTAAGTGGCCCAAAAACATTTACAAAAACAAGGCAAAATAACAATATTTACTATTAGCTATCTAGCTGTTATAGCAATATTTTAAAAGTTAGTCCACAAGTAGAATTTTAATCATTTTGGTAAATATTAGCGAAAAGTTCTCTGATACAGTTGTCTAAGAAATGCAATTAAAAGATAAGATAAGGGCTGAAGCAGTGGCTCAGCAGTAGTGCATTTGCATTGCATGCGACTGGCCTAGGATGGACCTTGGTTCGTTCCCTGGAGTCCCATATGGTCCCCGAGCCAGGAGTAACTCCTGAGCTTCACCAGGTGTGGCCCAAAAACAAACAAAAAAAGATAAGATAAAGAATGTACATATTGAATTTGTTCCATTTTCATATATAACTATGAGAGCTTGGAAAACTAACTTGACTTTTAGAATCCTTAGTGTAAGCACCTTTAAATGGAAGAGTCAATCAAATGAACTATAATGCTCCTTAAATATAATATTAAATTTATAATTTTATGAATCTTCTTGATCTGGATACTTCACCAATTCCTTCTACAGTCATCACAGCACTAAAGAAACATTGATGTTGCGTAAGGTTTTCTTCTCTAATCCTTCTTATAATCCTATAATCCTTATTTTTTGAAAATCTTTTCTTTGAAATCATAGGAAAAAATGAGTATTGAAACATAAGTGTGCTGTTATAGCTATCTATTACTTATATAAAAGCATCGCAATTGCAAATATTTTATAATTAAAATTATATTTTAATTTGAGTCATTTGTGCTCATAGACTTTTATACTTTTCTTTAAATTCATGTGCAAAAGATTATCATTATGCATGTTGATCATCTAATAATTCTTCATAGTTTTTCATTTTTATTTAGTGAAAGACAATTACATTTGCTGATTTATATTATTTATTTGAGTCAAAAATTTTAAATTCATTTTAAATATGTAGCAGTTAACTTGTGAAAGTAAAACATTATGCAGCTCCTTAGTGCTTGCTGTCATTTTGAGAGGCATTGTTTTATAAATTATTAAATTAAATTCAGAAATAGCATTAGCAATGTAAGTTTTTTTCTTCACCTGGATGACAGCTAGTAACAAGTTTAATTGTACTTAAAAATTGTTGGAAATGTTGTCAGTTCTATTAGTTAATTTTAACAGTTAACATAGCACAAAAACAAACTATTACATGCCAGTATATTAGAAATGCAGTCCTAATTCCTCCCTAGGCATCCAAAAACCACAGAGGCTCGGCTGGGCTCAGAACACTCCACATGCCAGGATTTCGTGTGCCTTTGACTGGTATGATGGGGGCTCTGGGCAGGACAGCTAGCCATAGGACCCCTGGGCTGACCACTTAGTCCAGGTGAACAAGATTCCCCCCACACCAGGCGGGTCTTCAGGGCCACGCCTGGTTAATCGGGCCCTGGGGGGAGGGGGTGAGAAATTCCTCCCTAGGCATCCAAAAACTACAGAACCGTGTGGGGGCTCATGCCCCTGCGCATACTTCATGTATTCAGAATATTCCTTATTCTTATGTTAAGTTTTGCTTATACAGAATGTTCATTTTGTATTCTGCCCTTTCCCACACCCCTACAAAGCTCTTTTTTACTCCTTAACTCTCTAACCACCTCTCAAACATCACTAACCTACATTACTCTTTTTAACTTCAGTAATGTACAATCCTAATCACAGTCCAAATCTGTGCATTGTGTGTGACAACCCCAAAATGTTTCAAGATACATAAAATGGACACGTATTTCTTTAGAATATTTTGTGTTTTTTCTCTGACAGCTATAATTCTTACTAAATGTTGTCTTATACAGTGATGATTCTAACCACTTTTTATCTTCTCTTTTTGAGCTGTTTAACAAGGAATTTTGGTGGAAGAGTCCCCCAGTTTAATGCTTATGATTGAACCATGTCATGGGAATCATTGGAATTGTTCTTATGGCCCCCATATGCACCAATAACACCACGTGGCATTGCTTCTTATTTGCATAGGCACATTAAAATGGGAAAATACTACAAATAAGATCCTATCTAATAGAGATTGGAACACACAAATCTTGTAGTGCAAAGGGACCTTACACCCTGAACATTGACATAACGACCTGGCACAGACCTCAGAAGAAAAGGCATAATCCATTCTCCCCTGAACCAGGGAAGCCATCCACGAAACATCCAGGCTGGTCTATAACATCACCTGGAAGTAGTCCTCTACCACGGAAGACCTACACTGCTCAGACTTCGACCTGCTCAAAAGAGACTTCCCTTAACACTGAGAAGACTTAACAACAACAACGACCTGCTTACAGGACAGGGCTCCCTGCATTGCCCTTTGATTGTGAGGTGAAACGAGAGGATGCTCCACATCCTGACTTCAAAGTAAGATATGCAGATTCCAGGATCTTTAATACAGAAACATGATACCAACAACAGAGACTGTGTGAAAAATAAAAGTGTGTTGGCATTACAGACAATGTATTGGATTGGACGATCTAGCTTGCCTGGAGCCTAGACTTGGTCTTGTGCCAGGAAACTTCAGGGGTCTGGTCTCTTTGTACTTAGGCCAAGGTTATTTCTTTCCATGTCCCTCATATTTCGATGGGCCTATGCAAACAACAATTGCCACTCTAACACCATTTTTACTGTGCTCCTTTGACTCTAATCCTTAAAAAGAACTCACTTAAAATTTGAGGTTAACTTAAGCTAATATGCATGTATATGGAAATGTAAGAAAATACTATGCCTGTAATGTTTAAGGAGTTATGTAAGTTTTATGGCTTTAGATTGCCTTGTGTACTGTTAAGAAATATTATAATGTGTTACAATCTGGGGACTTGAGGGACAAAGTAATTGTAAATGGATTCTGTCTTATTTATCTTAATGTTCTTTGGCTGAAATTTCAAAGTTAAGATATCAGCAAAGGGACTTCTGAGAATTATGTTATGGGTGATTGTCCTTCCACTGTAACTTTACCTTGTCCTCTTTCTTTGCACCCTTGTTCTCATAATTAAAAATAAAAATTAAAAAAAAAGAAATGCAGTCCTTATATATAGTAGATTTTTTTATATTTTTACATTTTCTTTTTTTTAAAGCTTAAATATTTAAATGTCTGGGCAGGGTGGCACTGACAAGAAACAAGAAAAGAATGTTAGAGGGATAATAAAATCTTCTTAATTCCTCAGTGTTAAAATATTTAATATTATAACTTCCAACACTCAACTAAATAATTGAAATCTCTGATAAGCATATCATCCCTTCTATTTCTTGTTTACAGGTGTATCCTTAACCTCAAGAAGGCAATAATAATATTTTAGATTCTTATTGGCTTCACTAATTCTTGGCTTCTTCTTCTTCAACAACAATGATAAACCAAGCCTGAGAAGTGTTCTGAAAGTAAACCAGGATGAAATTTTGTCTCGTTCTATTAGGAAATAGCATAACAACTTGTACATTCCAAGACAAGGTTTTTTCAAAGTATATTTCCATTCTATATCTTATTATTATTACCTTATCTGTATCTTATTATTGTAGATTTATATATTATACATTATTATACTATGGATATAGATTATTATAGAGATAGATATCTATATCTATATATTATTGTTATTATCTATATCTTATATCTATATCTTATTATTGCTTACTATTGTATAAAGTAGATAGTGAAGGCTTCAGTGATCAGGGACTTGCCTTGCAAGAGATTGACCCCAGTTATAGTCTCAGAACCACATATTCTTAGCACTGAGCACCTCCAGGTAAGGTCCTAAAATCTAAACAATAACTTCAAAAAACAAAGTGACACTTAATAGAAAAATAGACAAAATAGGTCAAATTCTAACTGTTCTATTGCTCTATGATCTTTTATTTCAGATTCAGTTTGCTTTTGAAAATTGAGAAGTGTTTAACTCAGGATTTAATTTTAATCCTAGATTATTCAGAGGCTTTCGTTGAGTCCAAGATGTAGATTAAGTATCAGAGCACAAGCATTGGGACTCATCAGTGGGAAATTAGTTTTGTTCCTCTTTACCACATGGTCTCCAGAATACCAACCAATCTGGTCCAATACCAATAACTGGAATATTTATGCTAAATAAAAAAAAAGTCAGAGAGAGGACAAATGCAAGATGTCTTATCCACATATGCTAATTAGATACACAAAACAAGGGAATAGATTGAAATGACAATAAAATCTTGACCCTGAGTTATAAACTGAAAATGTCAAGCATGTTGTGGGGTAAGAATGAGGGGAAGGAATGCTGAGGTGGTATGGAAGTAATATAAGGACACTGGTGGAGAGTCTTAGGAATTTTTTAAATGTTGATTTGATGAAACCTTATGTATCTAAACTGCCAATGTTAACACTATTTTAAACATCTGATAGAAATTAAAGCAAGTTAAAAAGTTCACCAAGTAGGGATTTGGTGAAGAGGCAGGAGGGTGCTTGGTGGAGGGGCATTGACTTATGTGACGGGAGTAAATTTGGAACTAGTATTAGCTGTATTGTAAATCTTGGTGTCAAAATAAAATTAATTAAAATATAAAATTGGAGTGATTACACTTCTTTTTAATATTTAATTGTAAATATTAACTTTTGAAGGATATACTGTAAATAATAGCATCAAGTGAATAAATGTAAAAAGTCTTTTAAATACTAGTATTGATTAACTAGATTTAGATATAAATATGTGTGTACATTATTATGTGCTAAATATTTAATAACTTAGATTAACTTAGGCTGGAGATATAACAGAGGGTTTAAAGCAGTTTCCTAACCCATTGCTGATAATTGAATTTGTTTAAATAATAGTGCTTAGATTCCTGATTACCTCCCAAGGGTGATCCCTGAGCACAATTGTAAAAAAATCTCTGAGCACTGTCAAGTATGATCACAAGCCTCTCATACACACCCCAAAAAGAAAAAAATACAATTTTTTAAGTTGCAATCTTCTTAGAAATAATTTATAGACTGGTTTGAAATGTGTTGATATTTGTCAAATGTTTGAAGCCTTAATATAACAGACATATAAACAATTTCCAGTATAAAACCTATGTTTTCCTGTCAATTCTATATATGATTTAGAAATACTTCACAGGCATAAATTTAAGGACTTGTGCTACACATCCTGCATAAATTAACCAATGTTAAAGCCAGAAAGCTTGTAACCAAACCTTCCAAGTTTATTGTCCTTTGGTTTTTCTCTATTCCTTTCACAGTGGCCAATGTTAAATTTCCCCCAAGAAAACTTATTAATCATAACATCAACAGGGAGTACACTTATATTTTTTCTCTCCTATACATAATTTAGAAATGTTGTGTGCTTCATAAATACTCATTAGAGTAACTGGTAAAGACTACAATTTATGTAAATGCCAGTGACATCATGTAGGATAGTATGCCTCTGTGGAACTAACCAGATTTTCACAAGGAATTATTAAATACAAAGATTTTTTAAAAATGTCAGAGTGATACTGAGACCTCTAAACACAGAGCAGAAGTCTTCCACACACCAAAGGAAAAAAAAAATAAAATAAAACACCACCGGGAAAGTAAAGGATCCTGAGCAATGTCTAGAGTTGATCCCATGACAGTATGCTCCAAGGACGGAGAAATCCCATCTCTTAGGCCAAGTGAATTCTTTTTCGAATGACCCCAATATTTACTGTGCCAGTGCAGGAGGGAAAAAACAAAAATACAAAAAGCACAAAACCTTGGCTATTTTTTTTATATAAATATATATATTACCTTCATTTATTATTGTTATTATTATTTTTGATTTACCAATCTATTTTGGTCGATTTCTCTGTTTGGGTGTGATTATTGAAAGTGTAGTCCCCAATTATACTTATTTTTTTTTCTCTTCCTTTCTTCTCTTTCGTTATGTGCTATGCCATGTTTCTTAATTCAAGACCATGGCGTGATTTTTGTTTGTCTGTTTTTGTTTTGTTTTTTTTTCTACTTGTTTGTTTGTTTGTTTTGTCTGCTCTGTGTGGTGCTTATCGATATAGCTGGAGCCCTCACTGGATATTTGACACTTCTTTTGGTACTAGTGGAGTGTTTCACTTACAATTTTTCTCCATCTCCCAGATTGATGATGAGAGCCTTTAGAAGGACTCCGCCCATTTTCGGGGTATTAGACTCTTACCCCAGTTTATTACTTTTTTCTCCTTCAAACAAAACCACGCAACTTGAACTAGCTAGTCCTGACTCCAGTAGGGGGGGAAATAAGGGAGGCATCAAGACCAAACAGGTGCAAGACTACTAAGTAGTGGGTTAGATACAGAGGGGACCACATATTCTAGCCGCCCTGGGGTGAGGGAAAAGGAAAAGGGAGGTAGGATAGAAACGGAGGCGTAGGGATGACAATTTGGAGATGGGAATCCCCCCTGATTTTATGTAAATATGTACCTAAAATATTATTGTCAACAATATGTAAGCCACTATGATCAAAATAAAAATTTATATTAAAAAAAATGTCAGAGTGATTTGAGTCTTTGCTCGAAAAGAATGATATAATTTAAAAATATGAAATTCTTGCTTTATTGTTCAAAGTACTTGAACATATATTTTGAAGATTGAGTTTGTAAGTTTACTTTTTTGTTGTTGTTTTTGGGTCACACCCAGGTGACACTCAGGATCCACCCCTGGTTATGCACTCATATATCATTCCTGGCTTGGGGGACCATACAAGGCAATGGGGGATGGAACTGCGGTCCTTCCTAAGTCCTTCTTAGGTCCTTCCTAAGGCAGATGCCTTACTGCTCCGCTCCACTGCTCTGTCCCCTTAGTTTGTAAGTTTAATAAACTTGTGCTTTTCCAAAGTATATGAAAGTATAGAAATATCAGCCTAATTATGAAAAACTACAAAATAATATATGTGTAAACATATAAGTCATATGCAATTATGACCTTATATATTAATAAGAAATGCACATATGATTTATACAAACTATTCCATTTTTCCAATTTCCATATTTGGGCATTCATTGTATACATGTATTTATGTATATTTTTGTATATTTATATGTTAAAAATTTAAGGTTGATAAAAATATACTTTGGTGAATATACTATATAGTAATACTTTTCAAGACTTTAAAATATAAGACTAAGCTTGTCAAGTTTTAATAATCTTAATAGCTAAATATACATTATAAATCAATAATAAATGCCAATAATCTCTAGCAAAAGAAGAATGATAGGAAAAACTTAATTTGTTGAAAGGTAAGTTATGTTAGCCCTAAGAAATAGTTACCCTAAGGTGAAATAACCAAGTAATATTTTCCTGGACAAAATTACTGAGTATAATTTTTATTTTTTTATTTTTGCCTACCCTGTACAATTCACTCATGATATTCTTGCTATATCTATTAATATATTGAAGATTTTTCAAATCCCACTCCACACAAATATTAAAACTTGTTGTTCTAGTAGTAGGATGAGGGAGAAGAAGAAGAAGAAGAAGGAGGAGGAGGAGGAGGAGGAGGAAGAGGAGGAAGAGGAGGAGGAAGAGGAGAAGGAAGAGGGGAGATGGAGGAAGAGGAGGAGGAAAAGAAGAAGAAGAAGAAGAAGAAGAAGAAGAAGAAGAAGAAAAAGAAGAAGAAGAAGAAGGAGGAGGAGGAAGAGGAGGAGGAAGAGGAGAAGGAAGAGGGGAGATGGAGGAAGAGGAGGAGGAAAAGTAGAAGAGAAGAGAAGAAAGAAAAAAGAAGGAGGAAGAGAAGAAGGATGAGTAGTAGGAGAAAAAAGAAGAAAGAGAAGAAGAAGAAGAAGAAGAAGAAGAAGAAGAAGAAGAAGAGGAGGAGGAGGAGAGAAGAAAGAAGAAGAAGAAGAAGAAGAAGAAGAAGAAGAAGAAGAAGAAGAAGAGAAGAAGAAGAAGAAAAGAAGAAGAAGAAAAGAAGAAGAAGAAGAAGAAGAGAAGAAGAAGAAGAAGAAGAAGAAGAAGAAGAAGAAGAAGAAGAAGAAGAAGAAGAAGAAGAAGAAGAAGAAGAAGAAGAAGAAGAAGAAAGACCAGGAGGAGGAGAAGTAGAAAAGAGAGAAGAAAGGAAGAGGAGGAGAACAAGAGAAAGAAGAAGAAGAAGAAGAAGAGTTGATAACAGGACAAATATTCATATATAGTACTTATATTTTTCCTCAGAAGCATTAGGATTTTATAATGGTATTTATAATAAACAATAGTTATATAAAATAATAAAAATATATTAAATCAGATACATAGGAAACCCATCCTCCAACACAATAAATTCTTGAGTTCATTCTAAAACCAAGAGACTGAATTTAGAGAAGTTATTATGTCATTGAGAAGAATTTCACCTAACACCACTGCAGTCACAGAAGAGACAGGAACCCTAACAAAAAGAGCACCAGCAGAAACAAAGGCGTGGAAAAAATATCAAAGAAAACCATCAAATGCCTCTCATGGAAAACACCACAGTGGGCAGGTTAGGAAAGCCTTATAAAAGTTTACTTAGAGCAAAGAAGCTGCATGCATGTGCTCGATATGTCATTGCTGCACATACATGTTGACGAAGCACATGTCAGCCCATTTCTCCTCTTGAGAAATAGTTTAAGTCTGGGAAGTTTTCCCTCTTTGCAGAAGCCCATTCTCTCTTGAGTATGTTACTCTTTCTTTTTTCTCTCCCTCCTTTTTCTCAGTACAGCTAAATAAAAGCTATTTTACTGTACTTTCTTCCTGAAATTATTTTCTGTGAGGAAAGGCCATAAGCCTGAAATATCTGAGAAAAATCTAGGACTGATGTTGCTTTCTTTACCAGTATAAGGCCCACTATTCTATCTCTCCCCAAAAGGCCTGTAGTGACCAGAAGTGGATAGAGGGAAAACACAGATGTTACAGTAAAAAAATAACTGTTTTCAGGTTTATTTAATAAAATAGTTCCACTGCTAAGATATTTTCAAACACCTTATTTTACTTTAAGTCACAATGATATTTAGAGGTCAGGCAATGCACTTTTCATAGAGGTAGATGGCTATTTCTCAGGACACTTTATTCTCTGATTGATGGATTTGCATGCAAAAAGTTCACTTAAAATGAACAAAACTGCCTACTATGTAGTCAGAAATGATGGTGATGTGCTAAAATTATACCTTTTTCACACTTTCACTAAGAGAAGTGAACATTAGAGTGTTAGAGTCTGCATGTTTCTCTTTAATGCATGATGACCTTGTCAACATGTTGACAAAAAGGTGGCAGGTAAGTATATTGTGCATGGGTCACCAAGCCGTGGGCTTGTCAAACACCTGATCCACTGCTGTGCCTACCTTTATGTCGCAGCAGGAGACTTTATAACGTTTTATTGCAAAAAAATGCACAAAATAGGAAATGAATAAAGATAATCGACAAAGAAAGATCTCAACAAAGCAATGTTACTGCTTACGTATCTTAAATAAAGTGACATGAGAAACATTTGAATGCAGATCAAAGCAAGACTCATCTGAATCACAGCAAGAGCTTTGTGCTTCCCCATCAATCATCAAACATTTATCAGGTTTGTCTGTATCTTTATTTTTTTAAGTGCCCCTGTTTTTGTTTTTGCCTCACATTAATAAAATCATTCTTGAGCACAGTGATACAAATTAAAGTGTCAATAAGTACCTGCTTTTCATTATCTTTCTTTGCTAATGTTATGTAGTTAATTCTGTATTTAATAAAATAAATAAGCTCTGTTGTAGTCTAAATACAATTAACTTGCCTTTTTTTTTTTTTGGCTAATAATGCTTGTCCCGATGATTTCACATTACTATCAGAAACATGTGAGAACTACACAAGAGGAAACCAAATAGTGACTACGATGTGCTACCCAAATAAGCATGAGCATCTGAAGATTTCACTTTCTTGTTGCTGGAATTCTTGCTATCAGACAGCCCTCAGCTCTCAGCTTTGAATTTGTCTGTCCAAAGTGTCTTCAAGTTTGTGCCCTTGAACCATTTTCAGGAAATTGTGCATCAATTTACAATTCATTACTGATACATAAAGCCCTGTTCATTCTCTTTGTCACAGGATAATTTTAGTTATCCCTATGGAGTTTGTTCAGCTATTTGTTAAAGATACACGACACCTATTCTCTCACTCCAGTCTTGTTTTCTCCTTTTCATTTACAGCTATTGATCTCCAGAGCATTTTCTAATAAACTTCCTTCACACCCATCTCTAGCTGAGTTTGCTTCTGCGGAAACACAATCTTTGCTTTACAGATCACTGTTCTAGGAAAGATATGAAGAAAGCTGAAGAAACAAAGATAAACACATTATTTATTCAAACGACTGTTATAAGAAGAACTAGACATGTGGCTATTTATTGTGTAATTTAGGTAAATGTATAAAGAATTTAAATTTAAAAATAAGTGACTTAATGAATAAATAGTACTTAATTAAGTTTTTAAAACTTCAAAGTTTTCGTGTTGCTCATGTTATTGGTATATTCCCATTAACTAGAAATGTGTTAATCTGTTAACTACAAAGAATTTTCCTCATTAAAATTTTTTCTTCTTATATTATGAGTGTTATCCTAATAATCTACTGCTTCCTTAAATAGAAAAAAAAACATTTTTACATATTCTTCCTGATGTTTAACCAAAACAAAATTAAAATTTCAGTTCATGTTAGGAAGATTACCATTAAGTGCAGTTAAGGTAGAGAAGGAAAGTTGACAAGGAAAGTTGGAACTGATTATTCTGGATAAAAATGGAGTGCTTAAGGGGATAGAGTTAGATGCAAGTGACATGATATACATTCATCTTCATTAATAATAATGCATACTAGCATTGTCAAAAAGGGTTGAATAAAAGGAAGAGAAAACTAGAAAGAGAGAGAACTAGAGAGAAAGACAGATACATACAGAATGAGAGAGAGAGGGAGAGAAACTGTCGGTGGGAAATGTACACTGGTGGGGGTGGTATACGCTATCTGACTAAACCCAGTCATGTCAATATTGTAAACACAGTTCTAGTAAAGTAATTGTTATTTTAAAAAACCTAAAATTTCAAATACAAATGAAGAACGTGAAAAAATACTTTCCAAAAATTGCATTCAAATAGTCAACAAGTACAGTAAAAATGTGCTTACCATCATTAAACATCAGAATAATTCAAATCAAGCTCAAAATATTTTTCTTACATTAGCACAGCTATTATATATTATAATATATATTGTAATAAATATTAGTAATATATAAAATATATGTGTTTATATATATATATATATATATATATATATATATATATATATTACAAAAATATCAGGAAGAAGTTGAGGCAGAAGCCATAGTACAGCAGTAGGGCCTTGCAGGCAGCCTACACAGATTAGATCTCTGAATTCCTATGGTCCCCCAAGACTGCAAGGCATATTTTCTGACTGCAAAGTCAGGAGTAATGCTGAGTGGTGACAGGTATGGCCCCCAAACAAATAAACAAATAACCAACAATGTAAAAAAAAAAAAAACAGGAAAAAGCATGTTAGCAAGAATGTAGAGAAAAGAAAGTAAATGTTTGTGCTTTTCTGGTTAAAATAGCACGACTATAGGATTTATTAATGTTATTTGTGGTTATATTTCCAAAGGAATTGTTGCAACTACCTCTAAACAAGATTTACATTTCCATGTTCATCACAACATTATCTATTATGAGCAAAATAAACCTAAGTGGTGTGATGCAGACCCACAACACACATTAGAACATCACTTCTACAGTCATAAAACTGACAAACCAAACCCCATGTTTTGCAATGATGTGGACAGACCTGGAGGGCATTATGTAAATGAAATGTCTGACGAGAAAACCAGTAATGTGTATTTTCAAGTTTATATAGACTCTCCCAGTTCTGAACTCAAATAGATAGAGGATTAAATGGCAATTGCCATGATTGTCGGTGAGTGGAATGTTTTTGTGGGCAGGGACAATAGTAAATGTGTTCTAGGGATAAAACTTTTAGCTACATGGTGGTTAAATTCTGAGGTTATAATCTATAGTTCAGTTAAAATAATTAAAAATCATGGCTATGAATCCTGGCTTAAAATGATAAATAAGGTAAATTTTAAATGCTTTCATAAATAAATAGAAACTATATGTGACAATACTGTTTAACAATGGGTCTATTTATCAATTCCATATATTTTACATTTCATATATAAATCATATTAGATAAATTGAACATATTTAATACTACCTTTATTTTTTAAGTAAATAATTTTATATTAGACAATATAAACTGAAGAGAAAGAAATTCAAGGTAAAGAAAAGCAAAGCTAGACTATTACTCTAATAGGTGACCAAACTAAGTTGATGTTCAATTTTTTTTTTTTTTTTTAGTTTCTGGGCTCACACCCGTTGATGCTCAGGGGGTTACTCCTGGCTATGTGCTCAAAAATCTCTCCTGGCTTGGGGAACCATATGGGACACCAGGGATCTAACCCAGGTCCATCCTGGGCAGCCATGTGCAAGGCAAATGCCCTACCGCCTACGCCACTGCTCTGGCCCTGATGTTCAAACTTTCTTAGGGAAAGAAATTTTATTTCGATTTAATGTTATAAGATAAAAAATGTGCTTAAACAAATATATTATGTTAATGTTCCTAAAACTAAACTGAAACGCTGATTAAAAACTCAGCATAAAATTAATCCATTAACAATCACAAAGCTAGACTCACAATTAATAGCAATCCTTTGAACACAGAGATCTTATGTAACCTGAGATAATTGTGAAGCTTTTGAAAGACTATCGGACATCAATATCCCTCTTTTAATTACCCAAGACTTCCTCTGACAGGTCTCTACCTTCGTGGATGAATTACATATGGATTACAGTTAATAACGAGGAGTGATGCTTATTTCTCTATAGTGTGGTATTCACAACCCTAAAACAACTGAACATTTTAACCTCACTATCTCTTCTTTTAAGAGGAAGCAATTAAGATCGTAAAAGAAGTACAGTGGTCTTTAAAAGCAATAGTCCTCACCCTTGAGCGGTGGTGACTTCTACACACAAGTCTACCATTTAGATTTCTGGAAGCAGACATTTATCAAATGGTGCCCCCAGCATGCTAATTTACACTTAATTGATAAGCACTTTACCCTCTGTAAAACTTCACTTGCCTTGTTCAGCATTTGCCAGAGTGACAATTCTTTTTGACAGTGAAATCTTACTCATAATAAAATGTCCTCTATAGGGTCATGCTACAAAGATCAGCATGTCATGTCCCTTCCAAGGTTTTTGAATTAATTTCTATTAATTTGGCTCATGACAGATACCCACTACTTAGTCTTAATTACAGAGAATGGATCATGTAATTCAAATGGGCAGGTTTCAATGAAGCTTTAAAATACTATCTTTCTATTAGGCCCAGATGTGCAACTGTTACAAAGCTTACCAAATAACACCAGGGGGGGGAAAAAGGTTTCTTCCGTATTTAGAATTTGAACACCATCCATTATTTTCTGGCTGCTTTTATGTTAGGCTTGATACTATACTATGAAATCTCAAACCAGCCATCTGTTTCTATTGGTGTCCAATATTTCAAGTTTATGTCATCACTTGTATGGAATGCTATTATATCTCTAACTAGTTAATGTATAGAGCGGTCATTATTTTGTTTTTCTTTCAGTTAATTTTAATCAAAAGGCAAACAAATTTAAGAAGTTTTAAAATATTGGGAAAATATTATGGCAAAAGTTATTCGATATATGTCTAAAACTCTTCTCAGCCCAGCACCTTCAGTTTTCTATTAAAGTAAATGTCATGAAGTGCTTTAAGATGTTACTGAAGTAAATATGTTTTGGGATAAATTGATTATTGAATTATTACTTGGATGTATTGTCATGGGATCACATTGATTGGAAACTTTTGTGTAATTAATCCTTCATTTTTAAATAATTATCTCCTGAAATTGCAGAATCACATTCATAATATAGAGGATCAGTATGAAGTGCCACATTGCTAATCATTTTCAATTAATGTGAGAAATGATCAGAAAATCATACACTGTATGGGAAATAAATAGACCATACACTCATCAAATTAATATGTACTTAGCTGAAGCATATAGAGCATCTAAAATAAACTCAGGCAGTATAATTTGAAAAAGTTTTTGCCTCTTTCTCTTTATTAAATTACAAAATATATTCTTAAAAATCTTTAATGCACTGCCAAGCATCATGTCAATATGAATGGAAGAAGACCTAACTAGAATTGTGAAATTTATAGTAATTACCAACAAGCTGCATTTTAAATCAACATTTTAGTTGTGATTATGATGCAACAAGGATATAGATACATGTTTACTAAGATGTACGAGTTAGAAAATTAGTTTTATGAGGATCAAAATGATGTACTACATTATACCTGGGTTATATTTATGTGTATAATAAAATATTTGAGCATAGTTTGAATTGATTTAGAATTTGTTTCAAACAACATCATTGAGATTAAAAACAAAGAGATTTTTGTGAAAAAGTATATACATATATATTTGTATCTGTCAATATGCATTAATTTTTTTAAATGACAAGACTAGCACCATTCATAAGAATTTCAGCTATTAATATAAAAGAAACTTATATAGCCCTGGATTGAAACCCAGATACAGAAGCATTCCTCTTTTTAGCACCATGATTTAAAAAAAATCAAAGAGGAAGATTTTTGTTGTAATTTTGAAAAAAATATGCAGTTCTTTATGTTGTTGAATTTAACACTAGTTCTGGGATGTTTGTACAATAATATATTCACTTAAAGTAATATTTCTTAAAACATTTTAAATGAAAAAATAGAAAAGTTGCTGTTAACATATTACAGCACAAAATAAATATTTTAGCTTGATCAAGTTCATTTTAAAAATATTTGTACCTATAGAAGAGACAATAAATCTGCTTCAGAAATAGCTACTCATGTCAATCACTATCAACCCATCATTTTAATTGGAACTACATTTGATAATATTACCAAATACTTAATGTTCATCTTGTAATCAGCAATATAAATATGTAGGTTAAAATGTGAAATACAATGGCATTGATTTAAGGAAAATAATAAAACCTAAAATCTGAACAAATTGCAGTGTTTGAAACTATATTTAATGAAGGAAAACTGATTGGCATACTTACTTTGGTAAAGAGACAAAGGCCTTCATTTGATAAGAAATCACAGAATACCTACTGTTAGATATTTACTCCTCATTACTGATAAAATTAATGCTTTATAATATATTTTTATAATTTCTTACATACTATTGTTATATCATAAGTTAAATGATCAACAATTAGTATGCAAAAAATGATCTATTAAAGCTTACATGCCAGTATTTTTTTCTCTCTAATTATTTTTATTTTGATCTAAATTACAGTACCAAAATATATGAAGACTTTTTATTTTAAGTTTAATTTTGGTTTTTCTCAAGATAATAGAAAACTATAAATGTAATATCCCTACATATAAATTCCAAAAACATAAAAATCTCATGCTTATGCCAAGGGAAAAATTGATAAGCACTGATGAAATTGAAATATGATTTGGCAGACAAGAAACTGACTGAGCAAACGTGATACATGTAATTTATATTGGGAATTGAAAGGTGAGCTCAGAGGTCTCTTTAGAACCATGTGCATACTTCAGTCTTACTAAAATTGAGTTTATAAAATTTAGTAACTACAACAACAGTATCTGAAGAAAATTCACTACAGTGTTACATTACTATTATTATTTTATTATGAATATCTTAAAATGTTTTTATATTTTACACTGGTATCTTCTAACAAATTAATCCATGTTTCTCAAAATAAATATTTTTCCAGAATATATTTGTTATACACGATACTAATTAGATGGTTATTATAGTTTGCCATTTGAAAAATTCCAGTTGCTTTAATTTCTTATTTTTGGGTTTTGTAGAGATAATTCGCAGGGCAAAACACTTGCTCTGCTTGATCCAAGTTTGATACTTGTCAGAAATATCGACCCCAGAGTCCAACCAAGAGTGAATAGAGCCAAAAGTAAGTACTAAACACTGCTTGTTATGAACCCCAAACAAACAAAATTAAAAAGTAATATTTTTGAAAGATAAAAAATAAATTATTGATGCTCTACTACTTATGTCTATAGTATATTGCATGAAAGTATGACTCTTTTCAAATTACCAACCCAACTATAGTGTGATTAAAATGATAGCTTTATAGTTTCTCAGTAATTTAAAAATTAAACATAAGGTTCTATCACATACAAAGTAAACTTTTTATTTTACAAATGAAATGGCAGGTCACACCAGCAACCAAAGCTGCTTTGTCTTTAGTAATAATAAAAAAAAGCTTCAGATTGAGAAAACATTTATATGACAAATTGTCATATTTAATTGATATCAGTATCAGAGAAATTTAAAATAAAATTTTGAGAAATAAAAAAGGGAAGGACAGGATGATTAATTTTCAGTATTTAGGGCACATGAGTTGAGCCCTATAGCTATCTCATTCTTGTAAGAACTCTATTGAGTTCTATTTACTAGAAAATTCTGGCCAGACAAGGTTGATCTGTGAATGGATTTTAAAATGTACTGAGCAGATACCTATGGAGGTTTTCCCAGGCAACTTTAGGAGATTGGAAAGCAAAGAAACTGCTGCCACACTATAGTCTCTTAAAAAGAATATTAAAAATAATAAAATTAATAAAATAGTGCTAATTATTGGAAAAGAGACTTGAACCAGACAGTGCAAAAAAGCTCAACAGTAAAAGTATAATGACTCAAATAAACTTGAGTATGGGCAAGTAAGTGTCTTTCGAAATTCAGTGTATGTATAGGGAAATGAAAGCTAATGAAGCTGGGGAAGTAAAAAGAATACATGAAAAGAATACTTCTTCAGTGGCAATATTATACATTTGACCAGTAGATTTAGAAACTTGATTAAAATATGCTGTATATTTTCACAAGCATGTTTATTAAATGTTCCTTTTATTAATTTTATTTGGTTCCCACACCCAAACGTGTTTATAAGTCTTGAGTTGAATATATACTGAAAATAAAAAATAAATACTTAAAAAAAAATCCAGAATCTGACTGAGGTGTTTATGTGGGAAGGTAGATTTTTGAGCATATTAATGATAGAGAGGTGAGGTAACTATGCATAAGATTATTAATTATAGCATCAGTATTACAGGTCTGAGTGGTAGCACAGTGATAGAGAATTTGCCTTGTATGTGGCTGACCTAGGTTCAATTCCTGGTATCCCAGATGGTCTCTTGAGCCAGGAGTGATTTCTGAGCGTAGAGCCAGGAGTAACCTCTGAGCACCACTGGGTGTGGCCCAAAAACCAAACACCAAAATAAATAAATCACAGCAGTGTTGATTTAATGCCTTACCTATAAAAATATTCAAAATAAAGATTAAATAAATCAGAAAATTAATAGTGTGGCAAATTTAAGGATAACTGTAAGAAGTCAACATAAGATATAAGAAATTAAAATAAATACATTGAAAATATAAAGCAAGATCATACTTGTAACGTGACTAATAAATAGAAAGAGTTTAGGGGTTTAAACATAAAACCTAAGGAACACATGTAAATGAGTATTTAGCTTTTCTATACCGATTAATGAAGTCAAATAATTATTTAAATCTATGAGGTCTTTCTGATGTTTGCTTAATTTACTTAAAATTATTAAACATTTTAACTTATTTGTGAAGACAGTCATAAACTCAGTCAATTAAAGGAAAATATAAATTATGAAAGAAACTGAAACAAACAGAAAGACTGAGAGTAGGCTCCTCTTTGACCCACAAGAGCCATTTCATCTCAGGTCAGTGTATCCTGGGGAATAAAGAAGCATCAAAATGGGACGGGTATTCAAGTTATACCAGCTGGGCTCCACTGAGCCACGAAAATTCCAACAAACTGAAGCATACAGAAAGATTGGCAGAGGACTCCTCTTTAACTCCGAAGAACCATTTTCACCCTATGTCGGTATGTCCCAAGGAGAGTATGGCCTCTCTGCTTTGCTCCATGGTCATGCATTTCTTCTATTCAATGAATCCAACCATATTATATAAAAGACACTACCACAAGGGCCCTGAGCGGTGGCACAAGAGGTAGGACGTTTGCCTTGCATGTGCTAACATAGGAAGGAAAGCGGTTCAATCCCCTGGCATCCCATATTGTCCCCCAACCTAGGAGCGATTTCTGAGCACATAAACAGCAATAACCCCTGAGCATCACCGGGTGTGCCCCCCCCCAAAAAAAAAAACACTACCACACAGTGAAGGTCACAATGAGAAAGCAAGGCAGAACCCCACAAAACTTAATGAATGAATATGGTATTTCCAAAGATCCAACTAGTATCAACCTCTCTAATAAGGAATTTAGAGAGAAAATGTTGAAAAAAATGAATAAGCTATTTCCAAAGACCCAACTAGTATCGACCTCTCTAATAAGGAATTTAGAGAGAAAATGTTGAAAATGTTCAATGAACTCAAAGAAACCATAGAATCAAAAGCCAATGATATTAACAGGATATGAAAGAAGTGAGAAAGGGGCCGGGCAGTGGCGCTAAAGGTAAGGTGCCTGCCTTACCTGCGCTAGCCTAGGACGGACCGCGGTTCGATCCCCCGGTGTCCATATGGTTCTCCAAGCCAGGAGCGACTTCTGAGTGCATAGCCAGGAGTAACCCCTGAGCGTCAAATGGGTGTGGCCAAAAACCAAAAAAAAAAAAAAAAAAAGTGAGAAAAACTCAAGCAGATTTGACATAACTGAAAAAGTTGGCATGAAAAATGAAAGACTCACTGTAAGGCCTCATCAGCTGAGTGGAAGTGACTAAGGAGAGACTCAATAAGCTGGAAGATAAGCTGTAGAATATCTGCATACAACAGCAGAGGTTGGAAAAGAGTCTTAAAATACACAAAATAGATATGGAAAAATTCTCAAAATAAAGTAAAAATGGCAATAGACTTTGGGATAAGTTAAATAGAAACAACATTAGAACCTTTAGGAACTCGAGAGTCTGGAGAAAGCCCCTATTAAGAATCAACAGTTATGGCAACATTGCTGAGATGTTCCCCAGAGCTTTAGAGTATATGAGCATAAAGCCTGAAACTCAAAGAATACAAGCTAAAAGATACTTAATAAAAGCAATCCAGGCACATCCAACTCACAATGATGAAAATTATAGATGGAGATAGAATACTGAAACTAACATGATCAAAAAAAAAAAACCTAAATTATATATAAAGGAACATCCTAAAGATTTATAACAGATTTATCGCAAGTAGCAATCCAGACCTGAGGCAGGGGTGTAATATAGTAACAACACTCAATGAAATGGATGTTTTACCAATAATATTTCATCCAGCCAGATTTTTATTTAGGTTTGAAAGAAGGTTCCAAAACTTCATGGATAGATAGCAGCTCAGAAACTTTTCAGATTCAAAAATAACTTTAAAGAAATTTAAGTGGTACTTTAAAACAAGGTAAACTCCACTAACAAACCAAACTTTTACAGCATCGATTTTGTAATAGTTGGCTTTGGATTTGGTGTTTAAGTAGACTAAATATTTTAATAGAGGTCATTTAATCTCCAACAAAATGGAATATCCCATATGGCAAAGGTAGTTCAAGGGTGGTCTGAGAAATGACATACTGCAAGAAAAATATAAGAAACCTAGGGTTTTCGTTCCATTAATAATTACAAAATCAAGGTATTGTGGAATTTACTAGCCTTTATTTTAAAAAATCATTCATGATATAATTTGGGAGAGATAGATATACAGCATTCAGTAGTGCTCAAGGTTTACTTCTGACTGTGTGCTCAGGGGTCACTCCTGACAGTGCTAGATCCTGGAACTAGAGGAATTGCAGAGATGAACATGGACATGAAAAATGCAAGGGCAATATTTTCTTTGCTACCATTAGTCTGGCCATTTGATGTTTTATAATTAAAATTATTTTAGGCATTGAATGATTCAGCCAGGTTTTAATGTTATTACTTGGGTATTGCTTGGGAGATCACTAAACATATTAATATATTAGATTTTAGATAAAAGTTTAATATATGCATTCCTAAATTCATATTGCTATATATAGGTAAATGAATGGAGGTGTACAAATATACACACATGTAATGTGTATTTGTGTGCATACATACATGTGTGTATGTGTAAAATTTTCCATAATTAACGGTTATCAAAAGGATTCCAAATAAGTTAAGGTGCTATACTCTAAAAAATGGAAAGTATGACTAAGGATTAGATATATACTGCACCACCTTATTTTCTTTTGCAATATATAATACTTAGCTCATAGATTCATTTGATATGCTATATTTTATATTGACATGTATTTAAATTATATACAGCAGCATTGTGCTAGATTATGTACTATATAGAGATGGATATATTAACATGAGTATGTTATATAAATATATATTTTTATTATAGTTTTCTTTGTATTTTTGGTGCTAGGGCTCAAGCCCACATCTGCTGCATGCAAGGCCAGCACTTCTACCAGCTCTACTATCTCACCAGACTCAAGTATAAAATCATTTTAAAATAACTTTCTCCTGCTTTATTTTCTCTGTTTATCCGTTTTATATTGTCAATCAAATTTAAAATAAGTCACTGGATCTTGCATACCTCTCTTTCTCATATAGTTTATCACTTCAGATTTCTGTCTCATATAGTTTATCATATCCATTCTCCACTTGGCTCCTTCATCTAGTGGAATGCTTATTTCTTTAAAACTTTCCGGATACCTACTTGATTTCAATTTATGAGACATATACTATTATATTTTCTATACATTTTTATTAGAATTTTGTTTTAAAACCTCTGTCTAGATTTCAAAATCTGTTATAATTAAAAAAGTGCATTTGCTTATCTGAACATTGCCCTATTTGTTTAATTATGGAGAATAACATAATTCAACTCCTAAAGATGTAAGGTATTCTAATAAATTCAGAAGATTTTTTAAATTGTGAAATACTTATATGTTTCTTATTTATATAGGCATTAGTTATTTTTTAAAACATCTAGCAATAAAGCTTTAATAAAGGCTTTAAACCTGCTACCAGTAGGTTTTACATCAAATCTACTAAATATCTCAACTTCAAACTTACTACCAGTGTCAGTCCCCCTCCATTAAGCAACTTGTTCTCCCCCTACCACTTTACTCTGCCTTCTTAGCACAATTTTCTTTCTTCTTTTTTTTTTTTTTGAGTTAGCTTATTATAATTTGGGTCATTTTTTACAATAGTGTCTGTATGGCCTTGGTGTTCACAGTTAATAAGTATTTTAAATAATTAACAACCCAATTAAACTTTTTATATCTTCTATTATATATGAATCTATAATTATCATTAAGGCAAGATTATTTATGATTTGATGATCCTTAACTGTCTCCTCAAGCTCCTAGTTTCTCTAGTTACTGTGTCATCCCTCTGGGGATATTGTTTTATCTGACCTCCACTTTGCTATTTCTAGTCTGTGAAATGACTTTGGGCTATAGTGCGCTTGGTAAGTCTCTTCATATACTGCTTTCTCTCTTAGAGTGCTATGCAGGTTGTAAAGTCTGTGCTACATGAAAGAAATATTTCATTTTTTCCACATTCTTGCTGTGTTGTAGTGACACAAAATGTCTTCAAAGATCTAGAATGATTGATCCATTTCCCACTGTGCCCAGATTCATCATCAGTCATAGATAAGCACTACCTCGCCTTGTTCTTTCTCAACAAAATCTTTTTTTTTTTACTTTCACTCTTATATCTTTAACTTCAAGCTTCATACATCACCATTTTAGTCCCTAAAGTTATCTATACAGAAGGTACCTTACACCTTCTCTCAAACATCTGTCTTTTTATCTGACCTCCTATACAAACCCTCCTGCAGATCTTCTGTGACTGATTTTTTAACCTGGAGCTGCTCTGAGAATTTGGGAATGGTCTAAATTTTTCCTTATTGTGATGTGAGGAAAAACCTGAAGGAAATTTAGGTGCTTAGATATCCTTTAGAGTGTCAAATACAACAAAATATCATTCCTTACATTATTTTACTTTCATAGATTTAACTGGTTATTCTTGCAAGTAAAATTTGTATTTGTTATTATCTCTAAATACAATCATATTTTACAATAAACATGTAATTGTTTTAGTCATTTAAAGTGTTTCAGTTTTTTCAACTAATGGTTTACAAGACTGTATATGTTTATAGAATAAATTTCAGAAAAATACATAGAATATTCTGGGTATTTCCTTACATTTAGAAACCTATATCATTAATAGCAATATTTAATTAGAAAATTATTTACAATCCTACAAGGTATATGAAAACATAAATATTGAAAAAATAGCATGCATGTCAATAAATTGAAGCTAAAATAGCATATAACATCAGGCATTAAGTTATTTATTCTGGGGCCGGTGAGGTGGCGCTAGAGGTAAGGTGTCTGCCTTGCAAGCGCTAGCCAAGGAAGGACCTCGGTTCAGCCAAGGAAGGACCGCGGTTCGATCCCCCAGCATCCCATATGGTCCCCCCAAGCCAGGGGCAATTTCTGAGCACTTAGCCAGGAATAACCCCTGAGCATCAAACGGGTGTGACCCAAAAAAAACAAACAGAAAAAAAAGTTATTTATTCTTTACAATATTTTTCACCAAATTGCCAGGCATAACAACATAAGATTTCAGATTTTATTTCTCAGGCTTCTCCCATGTGAAATTCAGAAAACATTGTGATTTACATTAAATATATAATTTTTAATAAACAATAATGATAAATAAATAAATATACATTAATTAAACTGAATGAATTTTGATGTCATATATTCTCATTCATTAATAGTATTTTACATTTTAATGCTTTGGCAATATAATTTGATTCATATCTCATTGCTGTAATTATTAATTCCATGCACACTTCATATTTTATTTCTTTCCTTAAAAAGTAAATTGGTATATGTCCTGTTTTAATTTCTAACTCATTTACATTCTCTTTTTTAAAAATTAGTTAGCCCCATAGTTATTAAATTATTCTAAGAGTTTAAAAATGTCTGTGATGAAAGTATATTTCTGTAGTATTGATTTCTCCCTGAATCTTAAGATTGGCAAATGTAGGGGCTGGAGAAATAGCACAACTGTAGGGCGTTTGCCTTACTTAGATGCAGAAGGAGAGTGGTTCGAATCCTGACATACCATATGGTCCTCCTAGCCTGCCAGGAGCAATTTCTAAGTGTAGAGTGAGGAATAACCCCTGAGCACTGCCAGTTGTGACCCAAAAACCGAAAATAAATAAATAAATAAATTGGCAAATGTAATAAACTCATTTAATTGACATACATTATTTTCTCATATTTCAAACAAATATATTCTTATTTTAATGCATTTTTTATTTTTTGGAGGCTATGATTTATATAATATTTTAAATTCAGATATGCTCAATATAATCTGTATTTGGAGGGATCAATTTTAAAGATCTAAATTAATCTAGGAGCTGTCTATTCAACTCTTTAGAAACTGTTTCAACATTTTGATGGAGTATTTGATGGGCTGTTCAAATTTTTCAATGTAATATTTGCTTTTGTTGTTGTCATTAAGTTTGATGATAGCCTTATATGCTTTTTTAAGTTCTTTTTCTGATATGTTATGAGAAAAAATATTCTCCAAGTCTATAGGTATCTTTTTAATCTGTTTATCATGTATTTTGTCAAGCAAAGCTTCTTAATTTAAAGTAGTTCCATTTCATTAATTTGCTTAATCTAAATTGCTTGGTTAATATTCAAATAAAGTTGTTTAATTTTCTTTAATAATAATCAAATTTTACTTAAACTGTGATCAATTGCATTGAGTAAATACTGCATAAAGTTCTGCATAGAGCTCAAGACTAATTATAATAAACTGAGAAAACTACAAAACTTAGTTTGCCAAGTGGAAGAGAGGCGGGGAATTTAAACATTGTTAGAGGAGTATAGAAATCTAGTAGTACATATGGCAATATGCTTAAACCTATGTTATCAGAGTATTTATTGACAAATCACAGTAATCAAATAAAAAATTGAAGAATAAACTAAAATCAATTTGGAATTTATAATCTAATTTTGAATATTCATATCCCCTAAATTTTAATTATTAGAACAGAAAAATATTTGTGAATTATAAATTAATATTGATGCAAAAATAATTTATTCTGAACAAGAATATGATAGAAGAAAAGACATGATTCTTTTCCATTAACTCTTGATCTATGTAAGTGTATGAGCAAGGAAGTAATTTCAACTTTTCTATCGGCATTCTGTAACTCTAGGAGAAATATAATAGGTTGTTTAGATATTCATTTAGACAGATGGGACAAAACATGTCGGTACTTGTGTTAGAATCCAAGATATAGAATTAAATGTATGTTAGAATTTAATATTTAGAATTAAACCTGAATGTTGATCTTAAAATATGATGTACCTTTGCTTAGAGATAACATTGCTTTGGCTTCTGTACTCTGCTTGCTAGAGGAAGTTAAGTGCTGTGAACCTAATTGAAGCCATGAAAGGCTGCAGTTTTAAGGTATTAAAAACTAGGCCATGAAGAACAGCCAGATCTGGTCCTGGAACCAGACCCTAAGGGTAAATGCCAGAAAATACATCCCCTAGAGGTCTCAAACTCAATTTACCTGGGGGTCGCAGGAGGCAAACTCGGGGTGATCCTTGAGTGCAAAGTCAGTAGTAAGCCTTGAACATTGGGGGGGTGTGACCCAAACAACTAAAACAAAACAAAACAAAAAAAGATTCCTCTAGGGCAGGACCACAAAATGTTGTACGGAGGGCTGTTTGCGGCCCGAGGGCCGCGAGTTTGAAACCCCTGCCCTAGACTGAGCCCTAGGTACCCTTTAAATTTTGTCTGTGAGCATTCTGGGGTTCTCAAATTTTAGGAGATGTTGGGCCCCAGCATACTGGAATAAACTCCCTTGCATTTTTACATTTCTTCTGCCCACCTGGTGGTCTTTTGGGTGGCAGATCTAAAGTTCTGGATTTAACACTTTTTCTGGCTTTTTAATGTGTCATTTATCCAAATTGATCCATCAGTGTTGTTTTTTGGCCTTTGGATTAATAAATTAATGTGTATAAAATGGTTAGGTATTTTAATTTCCTAAAAGACTTAATTTTACATGGTCCCAATAAAAACATTTCTTGATTTTTAAAGAATAATTTCTTACTTTCTGTTGCAATTCAGCCCCTGAAGAGGTTGACTGATGGAGGGATGGAGGATGAGGTCTTTCCCCTTCAGCTCAGAGCACCCTGTCTAGCCGAAGGTTCTGAGGTGAAACAGCGGGTAAACAGCTCGCAGACAGTCAGGCTTGTGAAAATATTAGCTTTATTCGGTGGACAAGACTGAAGTCCAAAGCCTCAGCATCACTTCCTGCCAAAAAGCCCCTCGCCTTTCACAGACCCTGTTTTTATCCCCCAGAATCAGGTACCACCCAATGGTGGGATAAGATACCACCCAATGGTGGAAGCAGAATCAGGTACCACCCTAGGGTGGGGGCAGAATGCCAGGTCACACCCTAGGGTAGGGCACAATCACCGATCAGGGTAGGGTCAGTAACATAGTAATCCCCTAAAATATTTACATACACAACAACTTTCCAATTCAGTTTTTCTTCTTCTGGGGTCTTATATTAATCTTCTTTATCCGTATTTTTTAAGTAACCAATTGAAAAAATATATATCCATATATAATTAATTTTAGACTATAGCAAAGATTGATTATATTTGGCACCAATAAGAACAGCCATTACTTGTTAAAATATTAGAGGGTGCAATTCCTCTAAACTTATAGAATCAGTTTTAGAATGTTCTGAAATCTTTATAATTCACATATCAGGCTAAAAATAAAATTCAGCAACCTGAACATAAGTTGCTTTTTAAAACTTTTCTTTTCTACAAAAAAGGGAGCCACATTTCTTTCACCATATCCCAAATTCATGACATTTCTAAGACTGTATTCATTATTATTGTAAACATTACCAATTTTGTCCTTGACTAAGAAAGAGTCCTTTGTATACTGAATTCTAGTTCAGTTTGTTGGACTACAGCAGCCAGAGGCAACGCTGTTTTAATTACACAAAAGGGCACCAATACTGCACATCATGAAGAATGTTTACCACTTTTACCTTTCAAATATGAACCATTAGTGAACCGTGAGACGTTACAATTACCCAAAGGACATTTTTGCAGATAATTAGGAGGTTCAGACAGTGATCTATCAGTGTCAGAGAGATATGGGAAACAGTGGGGGAAAGTGTTCCTGGTTACGATTATTATAATGTAAAACAGTTGTATGGCAAGCAGTGAGTAAACAGTCTTCATAGATTGTAAGGCAAGCTGAGTGAAATGTTAAATGATAAATCTGTGAGGCATTTACTGCAAGCCTAGAAAAATATTTAGAATACCTAACAATGGCAGCAATTACACTTAGAACAATAGCAACAATCACTCTAAAGAGGAAAAGGCATCATGCCACAGGATCTTATTTGAATCTTCCCATATGCAAAAGAAAGGGGGCAATATGTTAATTGTGATGTCTTAAAGCAGTTTCTCTTGGACAGAAATGTGCAAAAATTTATCAAAAATCTAGTCATCACTGATCAAACTTTGAGTTCTTCAAAGAAAAAGAGGATCAAGAGATTCTGCCATTGAAGTTGGAGTGGACAGCTCTAAAACAAATTTCCCTGAATGAAAATAGAGTAATATTTAATGCTCTATTCTATAATAAAGGAGAAAATATTTGATTCAAGAGATTAGTGAATCAATCTTTGTCTGGAAAATGTAGTTATTTTACCTTTAATAAGACTTTCAGTCATTTGTTAGTTTTTTATTGTTACAGAGGAAGTGGTGGGGATTTGGCCAGATCAGGAGGATCCGAGAAGCAAGAAGTTGAAGTAGAAATCAAAAGAGGGTGCAAAAAGGGAGGGATCAAGTAAAGAGAAAATAATGAGGAAGGATGAGACATTACAAACGTTCCATTAGTTCATATTACAGAGGCCAGTCCTGTAAACATATTCCTTAGTAGAAATAACTATGAAGGGTAAATCTCAGATCACTGTAGGAGAAGAGTAACTGTTATGGTAGTTGGTGATTACATTAATCTACACATGTGATCTGATCAGGAATACAGAAAAATAATGGGAAACTAATCAAATAACAGAAGTAAACAAGCAAACAAGACAGAATATAAACACGGGTGACGGGTGACTTGACAAAATATTTTTAGAAATACATCATAGAAGCTGTTCTGAATAAAATGATTTTATCCCTTTTCCCTTTCAATACATACACAATAAGTCCAAAACACCAAATCCAGATTTTTTCCCATGAACTATTCAATTAAAACGAACTATCAGATTATACATAATCTTAGTAATTTTTTATGATTCTCATTTATTTTATTTCCTCTCATCTAGTATTTAATCCATTTTTCTAATATTGTGTTCCCACTTATTAAGGGTTGTAGAAAAATGAAGTTTTTACTGGTTAAGCATTTGGTCAAAAATGGGGTAGTGACAAGAATCACATTATAATAGTGAAAAGAATAAAATAATTAAAGCAAAGTAAATGCAATAGAAAACTAATATCAAAATGGTTACATTGTATAAAATATCACTATTAAGATAGCATTAAAATATTAATTTATCAGTCACTAAATTACCATTTATTCTGCGAAAAAAATCTGTATTTAATTTAATATACTTGAAACTTAAATATTAACTTAAAATGTACAAAAGTAAAATTTATATAGGAACATTATATCCCTTAATCTTGAGCTCCTGTAATTATCCTGTTTTCTAATTAATTTATCATTAATACTTTGTGGAGAAACAATAGAATCTAAATTATGAATTTTGAATAGCCATAAAAATCAGCTATTTGAGAAAATAAAAGTTTCATAAAGCGTAATGTGTCTTTTCAAAATATCAATACTTCTGAGTAAGAATAATCCCTCTCAGACATGCATGGCAAAATATGTTTTAAATTTGAATATATGTGGTGGTACCAGCATAAGGCTTAGGCATAAGCTCACCCATACATAGCAATGACAAAAACTTCAATATATACTTCTTACAATTATTATTACTATTAACTCTGAAAAGGGGATGAAACTGTTACCATCATCATCAGATTATATCTTAATCATCCTTACTTACTTGGTAAACTTATTTTAGGTTTTAATTTAAATTAATTCATATACCTTACAGATAAAAAAATGCCAAAGAATACAAAGCTAAGGGAGCAAGGATACAGCCCTATTTTTCAGTATAATAATGAAAAATGGCATTGAAATTCTCTGTACATAGAGTACATTAATATATACAATGATGACATGTGCCCTTAGCACAAATTGCATGGCAAACATTTTATTCAGACATTTTTGTTCATTGGTTTTATGTAAAAGTATTAACTAAGAAAATAATTTACTGACATTTAGAAACAATCTCACAGAAAAGAAATTGAGTCATATGCCTCAAGATCTTGTTACCAACTATTTCAATAAGTTCTCTTAAATGTAAATATTAGAAATACATAGTTTTGCACATCATTTTTCAAAGTTCTTGAATGATTTCATTTGATACTATGATAGAGAAGATGTGAGATGGTCTTTTGTCATAATTTTTTATATTTTAAAGATTTTTTATTTTATTTTATTGATTTTTCAGCCAAGAAAAACTGTTTCTTTGTTAGTAAAAAGAAAAATACAACTTCAATTTACTAATAGTGATGATTTTCCATGTATTAATTTTCTCAATTTTTGGTCAATAGTATGTATTTTAAAATGATTTTAACCTTTTGGTTTATTTTATTATTTTTTTGCCACTCATAGCTTACTCCTGGCTCTGCATTCAGAAGTTGTTCCTGGCAGGCTCAGGGAACTGTATGGGATGCTGAGGATTGAACCCAGGTCCATCCCAAGTGCAAGGCAAATGGCAAATACCTTGCCCCTGTACTATCACTCCAGCCCCTAATTTTAACCTTTTAAAACATTGAATACATATTCAGCCAGTTACCAGTCATTTGTCTCCACTATTATTGACATTGTACATGAAATGAAAGCAAGTTTTGATAAACAATACATTAATTTTAATACAAGAACTTAACTCTAAATATCTAGTCAATTGGAGATGCAGCATAGTTAAATTAAAACTATTTCAACAAGTAAATATGTAACTGGCAATACACTGTATCAGAGGTAATTTTATAGGTATGTGTTGTATGTGTTGGATATTACCTATGTTACTAGAATATGTACTTTTATAAGCACATTTACTATGTAATATCTGCCATAATCTTCCAAGTACAGTTACCATTTATTTTTATATTCCAAAAATATTTACTTTCCAAAATCCCTTGATGGTACCTCACCATTTGTATAACAAATTTTATATATTTATATATTTATATATATTTATATATTTCTTTGATGTGCCCATGAGATTTTAAAAAAAGTTACATTTAGGCTTAATTAGTCATTAGTAAGCATTGTTTGGATACCTATCAAAGTAGGCATTAAGGTTTGAGAAATACTTTACCTCAAATCCCAAAAGGGCATATAGTTTCTACTGAATATAACAACCATATAGAGATCTATCATCAGAATATTTGAATTTTAATGGTGCCATAAAAAGTTTTTAAAGAAAATTATGAAAGGTTTTGTTCACATATAGAGAATAGTCAAGTAGTTTCCCTTAATTATAATGTTCTTTTAAATAAGAAGAAATGTTTCATACAAAAACTTTTACTGAAAACTTGAGAAATAAATAATGAACCTGGGTAACACTGATTTATGTCTAAAAGAAAATAAGTTAGAGGAACTATAATTTGAAAAATTTTATGTTTTACAAAATTATATAAAGCATTATGATTTTAAGTTGCAGCTACATAATTTTGTAAACTTTTATGGATTATCAGGTAGAAAATACTTCAAGCAAATTATACCAACATCTAAAGTCATTATGATCATAAATTCATGTGCTATGTTTAGGTGTTATTATTTTTTCAAAAGTGTTTCAGAGTGTAAGGGAATATGTGGGTGCTGTGTACATTCATGAATGTTCACACACAAGTTTTTGTACTTCCTTTGTATGTTTTGTCACCTTTTCATATAGAAAAAATTGAAAAAGTCAATGAAAACGTTATAAATACTAGTGCTGGGCCCGGAGAAATAGCACAGCGGTGTTTGTCTTGCAAGCAGCCTATCCAGGACCAAAGGTGGTTGGTTCGAATCCTGGTGTCCCATATGGTCCCCCGTGCCTGCCAGGAGCTATTTCAGAGCAGACAGCTCAGGAGTAACCCCTTGCACCACCGGGTGTGGCCCAAAATCAAAAAATAAATAAATAAATACTAGTGCTACATAAAAATGTATTTTTATTGAATTATAAAATAATATTATGAAGCTCTATGCTATTTTGATATCATATTATAAATTTGCATAGCATGTTAATACACAATTAAAGGCTTAAAACAATTAATATATTTTGTTATAGTCTGTGGCTCAGATGTCTATCAGATACAACTTAACTGGATCTTGCTTAGAGTCCTCAAGGATAAAATTTAGGGTTTGATGAAAGGGTGTCTCCTCTGAATTCTAGCAAGTTCACAGGTTTATTGAAAATTTTATTTTCCTTGCAAATGGAATTCACCAAGCACAATTTCCTGGAACACATTGTTTGATGTATAACTTAATTTGGAACTACCATAAAATCAAATTTTAACAATAAGAAATTGCTAGTTTTATAAGTTCTTATCTCTTAGGGATAAGAACCTATACTTTTTATAATGCAGAGTTGCCTCCCACCCTGTGGACCCAACTTAGACTTCATGTGTTTGAACAGCGACCGTCCAATTCAGAACCCCATATCCCAGAATTGGAACCAACACAGGTCCCAGCAACAGCATCAGGAACCAAACTTCTCCCAGGGAAACTCCAAATGCCATCCCAGAATCAACTTGTACCAGTTTTAACATGACAGCCTGACATGAGGAAGCGGCAACAACTTGAGCTAAGAGAGGCTGCCCTATCTCATCACCTAATGGTATGATGCAACCAGGAGACATGTCATCCTTTTCCTAAACAAAACCAAAATTGCTATCTACAGAAGAATGACTGAAAAACATGGTCTTGGACAGAACCTATCGAGGGACCAGTGAGGAAGTTCCTAACCTAGGCCTCGGTCTAGGATTTGTACAAAAAACAAGATCTCTAATTCCGGAGGTCTGACTTTGACGACTGTGACTGAGCAGAAATTCTGGAACCATGATGAAAGACTATACCCTAGGCTCTGTCCTAGGATCTGAACAAAAACCAAAACCACTAATTACAGAAGTCTGATTACAACAACAGTGATGGAACAACTCCTAGAACCATAAAAACAAACAAACAAACAAAAAAAAAAAACACCTCTCTCCTAGGCTTTTCCCTATAACCTACACAAAGAACAAGAGCTCCAGCTACAGAGGAAGGATGTTATCACCCACATCTGAGTGGTAAATTTCCGTGCATGATAAAAAGACCTTGGGGTGTGTAAATAAGTGAGTACGAAGCCTGTAGTTGTTCCCATGACAGTATACTTCAAGGGTGGAGGAACCCTATATCTTGTAGGCCAAGGGAATCTCGGTTCTAATTTCCCCAATATTTTCCATGGCTATGAAAAAGAAGAAAGAAGAAAAAGAAGGAGGAGGAGGAGGAGGAGGAGGAGGAGAAGAAGAAGAAGAAGAGAAGAAGAGAGAAGAAGAGAGAAGAAGAAGAAAAGAAGAAGAAAGAAGAAGAAGAAAGAAGAAGAAGAAGAAGAAGAAGAAGAAGAAGAAGAAGAGAAAAAGAAGAAGAAGAAGAAAGAAGAAGAAGAAGAAAAAAGAAGAAAAAAGAAGAAGAGAAGAGGAGGAGGAGAGAAGAAGAAGAAAAGAAGAAAAAGAAGAGGAAGAAGAAAAAAGAAGAAGAAAAAAGAAGAGAAGAAAAAGAAGAAAAAGAAGAGAAGAAGAAGAAGAGAAGAAGAAGAAGAGAAAGAAGAAGAAGAAGAAGAAGAAGAAGAAAAGAAGAAGAGAAAGAAGAAAGAAGAAGAGAAAAGAAGAAGAAGAAGAGAAGAAGAAGAAGAAAAGAAGAAAAGAAGAAGAAGAAGAAGAAGAAGAGAAGAAGAAGAAGAAGAAAAGAAAAAGAAGAAGAAGAAGAAGAAGAAGAAGAAGAAGAAGAAGAAGAAGAAGAAGAAGAAGAAGAAGAAGAAGAAGAAGAAGAAGAAGAAGAAGAAGAAGAAGAAAACACAATCCTTTATAAGAAGTTGCTGGTCTTTTTTCATAGCTGATGGTTTTAGTTTTTGGTTTATTCTTTTTTATTCTTTTTGTACTTTTGTTTTTACTCCCTTATTGTTTTTTTGTTTTGTTTTGCTACCTTTTTCTTCTTTTTGCCCTTCCTTCTTCTAAACAGATATTTATAACACCTAGACAAACTCCTCCTAGTTTTTCTCTTTTTTGTTTGCCTTGCCCCCACTATGGAACCAAGACCAGACAGTCATAGGTTCATTTGGTGGAAATATAAAATGGTCAGACTTAAATACCAAATTCCAAAGTCAACGACAACAGAATCGATACCCAATCTACAACAAGCTGTACAAGTGGGGAGCAGTTCCACTAGCATTATGGGGGGTTAAGGAGGGAGATGTTGGGTGCATGCTGGGAACAGGGGTGGAAGGAGGACAACACCAGTGGTGGGAATACACCTCATTCATTGTCACTATATGCCTTAAATATTACTGTGAAAGATTTGTAATTCACTTTTACCACAGTAAAAATAAAAATAAGAAATTGCTAGTTTTTAACATTTTAAAAGATAATAAACTGATATAAAATATTAGCATTCATTTGACTAATAGTAAGATTGCTGATATTCCTCATTTACTGTTATTTAAAGGTTGTTAAACACCATGTATGATAAAACATTAGAATGTGAATCCAGTATTTCAGCAAAAAGAAATATGAAATTGAGTATAAACTTCCTTTTTCAATTTTTCAGTTTACTTTTATCTAAGTTTGCTTTAGGGCCTGAAATTATCCTATAGCAAAATGCCGAAGTGTTTTTTCTTTTCACAGCAAATTCTTGAAGAAATGTTCATTTACTAATATATGAACATTATTACTATTCTAATTCTATGAGGGCAGTGATACATAGATCAAATGTTAGCATGGGCCTTCTACAAATATTCAGGCAAATTGTAATCCTCATTGAGAAGCAAAGAATTAGTGAATAGCTCACTGGTACTGTAATGTTGCCTCAAATTTGTTTGTGAACAACTGTAAAATCATGATATTTTAATACAATTTAAAGAAAAATAAAAATTGCTCAGGTAGGGGCTAAAGAGATAGCAAGCAGGTAAAGTGTTTGCCTTGCATGCAGAAGGATGGTGGTTTGAATCCCAGCATCCCATATGGTCCCCTGAGTCTGCCTGAAGCTATTTCTGAGCCTCGTGCTAGTAGTAACCCTGAGAGCTACCGGGTATGACCCAAAAACCAAAAACCAAAACCTAAACCAAAACCAAAACCAAAACAAAAAGCAAAAATTGCTCAGGTAGAAAAAGACCTGCCAATTGTGTAGACGTGGGGATTGGGTAAAGGTTATACTGGGGAGCTTAGAGGAGGGAGAGTTACACTGGTATTAAGATTGGTGGCAGAACATTGAATGCCTAAAGCAACTATTTTATGAACAACTTTGTAAGAAGAGTTGTTAAATAAGGTAAAAATAAAAAGATTTTACTAACAGTTGGTTATATTATATATATATATATATATATATATATGTATGTATATATATATATTATATATATAAAAACAGTTTGTTGTTTTATTTTAAAACCTGTTTGTCAAAAAACATGTTTGTTTGTGTGTGGGGGGGGGTTATTGCAATATATTTGAGTGACAAAGTCCTTAATTTAGTTATCAAGGGCTTTGACTGCTTTGCTTTACCACATCTCTAACATATTGTTTGTAGATGGAATGGATTTTACACAGAGTAGGTGGTGCATAGATTTTCAAAAAGCAATACTTTGCTTGATTCTTATTGGCTTTTCAGGGTATAAAATAACTTTTATTTATTTTTATTTTTAAAAACAAACTAACCTTAAAGATCTACTGGATGAAAGGATTCTGTCAAAGAAAAACTAATGTGGATATTAAATAACATAAAATTAGTACATTTAATCTACATGTTTACTTATACATGTCCTTCATGCAACAAATGTAAACTTAATGTTTCACTTCATATTCAAATTAATTGAAATATTCTTTAAGGAAGATTAGTGCTTGTAAATATGATCTATATATAAAAATAAAATACATGAGGACAATGATACATGAAAATATTTTATACTCTGAATGGCCATAAACAAGGTAAATCTTCAGGAAAAAATATAACATAATGACTATAATTCCAGATATAAAAATATTTGTGTCACTTCTGAGGTGAAAATAGTAGTGATACTATAATCAAGTTATTTTAATCAACCTTCTTTCCAGACAATAACTAAAGAATTAAAAAATAATACTATTTAGGAAATTAATTTATAGCCCAAAGTAAATACAAGCTAATTTTAATAAGTTGCCAAATTATTTTTTCAATTTAATTTTTAAAAATTAGCAAAATACACATTATTGTTTTTATTTTCAATTTTTAAAAATAGTATGTGGTAAAGCTTATTTTAATGTACAGAAAACTACACAACTATATCTGCAATTTCATAATAATCATCAGATAATTTGTTCATCAGCCTAGTCATTTTCACAGGGCAGACCAAAACTCATTACTGTTTTTAAATTAGCTATAATGAATAAAGAAAGCAAGATATGAGATCTTTATTGAATAAGTTTTAACAAGATTTTAGCAACTCAAGATTAAGATAGGGTGATCTGATGTTTCACAAAATGCTATTAAGTACCATTTAAGATATCATATGTCCTAAATTATACACCAATTACTTTTCAGATTGATTTTTATTTTTAATTTCTTTTTCTTCCCTTGGAGATGTCTCTTAACATCTAATAAGGGGAAGAATTTACTTTAGGAGACATTCTGGCTTCACTAAAATTAAAGTATTTCCATAGCTATGTTGTAAATTAAACCAAAATAATTCCTTTATTTATGAGACAAAATAAAAAAAATCTGAAGGTCAGAAGTCTTTGGTGACAGGGGATGCCTAGGTTAATACATGTGATTTATATTCTGATATAGTATTGCCATTTTGAGACACTAAAATAGGGAAGGTAATTTTATAGCATCAGTCTCTGAAGTATAAATTAATTATTTAATTTCAGGGCATAATATCTTTATGAAATGAATATAGCACATTTAATTAACTTCAACTGTCTTCTAAAAACTCACTACTTGAATGCCAACAGAAAGTATAAAGCATTTAGCTACCACATACAAATTTCCTAAGTATAATATTTTCCTTGCTTTGTATTCAGCTAATATCATAAGCTATTTTTAAAAGTGCTTTCTTTTATTGTCCTTTATACTTTGCTTTATATATATATATTTTGAAATAATAGAGTAATATGACCCTTACATATAAATAAAAGAGAAAGCCAATCTCAGTGATGCATAACGTATGGTAAAACCACTTGGTTTGACTCTGCATGATATGTATTTTACTAAGAGATTTTAGAATACTAAAGTAGGAGATACTCATTTTAGCTTAAGAAAAAAATATCCACAAAACTAATAAATTCAAATATGTTTAATCTTCTAATATGATGCATAAAGACAAATGACAACCACAAGCAAAAGAGCAGTAGAAAGCATGCTAAGTAAAAATATTCTGTCAAATCAAATCCCCAAGTATATGGTCAATTAATCTTTGATAATGGAGCCAAGAACATGAAATGAAATAAAGACAGTGTCTTTAACAAATGGTCTGGAACAATTGGATAACCACATGTAAGAAATTAAAGATTGATCCATATCTCATACCTTACACAAAAGTCCATTCAAAATGGACCAAAGACTATGAGATTAGATCTAAATCCATAATGTTCATTAAGAAAAACATGGTACCAGGGGAAAGCAATCTCATGAGCATTGAGTGGAAATAAAATAATGATCAAACCTAAATATCCAACCCAAATTCAACGACAATAGAATCAAGAGACCAAACTACAACAAGCTATGTACAAAAGGAACCTGTTACACTAGCAGTTCAGGAGTCTAAGGGTGGAGGTATGGGATGCTTGCTGAAAACTATGGTGGCGGAAGGTCAACACTGGTGGTGGGAATTTCCCTAATTCACTGTCACTATGTACCTTAAATACAACTGTTAAAGACTTGCCAAATAAAAACAGCAAAACAAAAGCAACAACCAAAAACATATTTTAAAAAAGAAAAAGTAAAAGAAAACTTCAAGACATAGACCACACAGGAGTCTTCAATGGCAGGATGCTAAAGGCAAGGGCTATATAATTAAATCTGAATAAATAAAACCACATCAAACTAAAAAGTTTCTGTATGGCAAAAGAAACAAGAGCTAAAACTAAGACTGAGTGGGAAAAAATATATGCACTAAACACATCAGACAAAGATTTGATGTTGAGGATAAACAATGTTATCACAAAGGTTAACCACACAAAACCTAAAATCACCATAAAAATGGGAGAAGAAATAAACAGGCACTTCTTGAGAGGAAGACCAAAGATGGCCAACAGGCACATTAAAAAAACGCTCATCTTTACTTATCATTTGGGAAACCCAAATCAAGACAATTAATGTGATATCATCTTATGCCAGAGAGGTTATCATATGCCAAAAATATTGAGAACAATTTGTATAGGTGGTATTCTGCCTGGTTCAACTCCTATAGAAAACAGTATGGAGGATTTACAGTAAAATAAGAATCAATATACCATACGGACCAGCAATCCCGCTTTTATGTATCAGTCCCTAGGATAGAAAACCACTGATTCTCCATTATTTATTGCACCACTCATTACAAAAGCTAAGAATTGGAATCCACCTATATTTCCCAACAACAGATGGGTGATCATGAAGATGTTAGATGTGTATATATATGTATTATATAATCTATAAGGAATATATAACTATAAGGAATAATGCCATCATAAAATTTGCTGCAACATGGATAGAACTGGAAGATATGTTGAGTGAAATAAGCCATAAAAAGAAAGATACAGAATGATATAACTTATATCATGAATAACTGCATGAAGAAATGCAATGGTTTAAATGGGGGATGTCAGGAACAATCATACCAAAGAATAGTGATGAGAAAGAAATCAAGTGGAGTAGGAGAAACACAAAAATGAAAGGATGGAGGACAAGTGCAAGGGGTCTCCTGTGCATTGGTGGTATTAAGAAGTGACAGAACTAAACGCCCAAGCCATAGTCAACAACAATGAAGTCATGAGACCAAAACTTTTACAACTAAAATTAAAAATAGGCATGTTGGGGCCAGAGAGATATGGAGGTAGGACATTTGCCTTGCACTCAGAAGGACGGTGGTTCAAATCCCAGAAGATGTCCCCCCTGAGCCTGCCAGGAGTGATTTCTGAGCATAGAGCCAAGAGTGACCTCTGAGTGCTGCCGGGTGTGACCCAAAAACCAAAAAAGAATAAAAGGTATGTTATGCTGGCAGACTGTGGTGTAGGGGGTGGTAGTATAAGTTGGTGGGATCATTTGGTGGATGAAGGTTAACACTGGTGGTGGGATTGATCCTGAAACATCATCTCACTGAAACACAACTATGAATATCTTTGTAAATCACAGTGGTTTAAATAAAAAGATTTTGTCACATGAGAAACTATAAAGGTAAAAATTAAACAAATATTAGAGAGGATCTTTGCAAACCAAACAAGAAATTGTATTCAGGAATTTGTCTACACTGGATATTTTTCACTAGATAATACTTCATAAATTTCTTATTTGAATATATATATCTTATATATATATATATCTTATAGAAGATCTGAAAATTAACTTATGATTCTAAGATACTAATATTTAAAAGTGCTCAGTACCCCCATAACTATTTTTATGAGCCTTTCCTTAAATTGCTATAACTGAAACTGTATTTGACACATAATTTACATTTACTGTTTGCATCTCTCATTTCTTACTTTTGTAATTTTTAAAATTTATTTATTTATTAGTTTTTGTGTTATACCCAGTTTTGCTCAGGGGTCACTCTATGGTTCTGCACTCGCCATAGGGGATGCTGGGATTTGAACCAGGGTCCATTTTATGTTGGCTGCATGCAAGGCTAACGTCTTACCGCTGTGCTATTGCTCAGCCCCTCATTTCTTACTTTTTTTTTTTGGGGGGGCCACACCCGTTTGACGCTCAGGGGTTACTCCTGGCTATGTGCTCAGAAATCGCCCCTGGCTTGGGGGGACCATATGGGACGCCGGGGGATCGAACCGCGGTCCTTCCTTGGCTAGCGCTTGCAAGGCAGACACCTTACCTCCAGCGCCACCTACCCGGCCCCCATTTCTTACTTTTTCAGAAAAAGTACAGTATGTCCTTTGCCAAAACTTGAAAATATTAGTGTAAATTATACCACTCTGGTAAATTTTTTTAAAAAATTATTTAGAACAGTTTGTCTGGGGAACCTTCTTTTTGTGACAGACCAGAAGCAATAGTGTACAAGTAGCAGTCCAACTTTTGAATCTGAAGGTGTGACATGAAATATTTACATTGGTGCTTTTATTTTGATCATCTGTACAATAGAAATATTAATAGAATTTAATTGCACTAATATAAAGACTGAAATTTTAATATTAGCAGTGTTAAAAAGAAATTTCGAATAACCTAAATATAGTGCTATATAAATGTTTTTGAAATAATAAAGGACTTATAAATATGTCAGGTCTTTGATGTTCTGTATTCAATTACTTCTTTGATACAGGAAAGCACCCATACAGAAAAATTTAAGTTTAAATGGATTGTTTAGCCATCTCAGTTTTACATTTTCTTTCTATTTAGAAGAAATGAATTCTATGTATACAAAGTCCCAAAGAAGGAAATATGGCATCCAAGTTTTAGAATTAAATTCTGGGTATTTTTTTATTTTATTTCATTTAGGGGTTTGTTTGGGGGGGGGGGAGGCAGGCAACAGGCAGATTTGCTCAGAATTAACACTTGGCTCTGTGCTCCAGTATAACTCCTGGAAATTTGGGGAGCATATAGGATGCTGAAAATCTAACATGGTTTGGCTGAATACAAGGCAAACATTTTATCTGCAGTACTATAGCTCTGGCACCAGAATTTCGTTATATTAAGGTTGTTTTCTGTTCCTGTATTTTCTACCCACACCACTTAACTAAAACAATTTTTCATGAAGCTTCAGAATTAATTTTCAAGATGCATTTTTCTCTGGAAAAAATTAAGAATCAAAGTGTACAGGTAATATAAACTGGTACTTACCTTTAAACAAATAATTTATAAATTAAAAATAAACCTTAACAAAATTCATCAAATACAATGAATAGCTAAAAGGTACCAGTTGTAATATATTTTAGAAAATATAGGTATTATAGAGAGATGTAGAGAAGTTTAACATTAATCAAATCGTTTCAAGAATCTGCGCTCAAATTTATAGAAATGCACACTAAATCATATCTTTTAAAATATTTTCCATCTGATAGTGCACACTTAAAAGTGATTAACTTTTACACGGCTTTTTACACGGCTTTTTACACGGCTGATATGACTTCGATCCCTTAGATCTTATGTGGTCACAAGAGAGCTGTCCATAATGATAATTGAGCACAGTTAAGAATAAGACTGCGGGGCTGGAGAGATAGCACAGTGGTAAGGCATTTTCCTTGCATGCAGCAACTCAGGATGAACCCATATGGTCCCACGAGCCAGGAGCAATTTCTGAGTGCACAGCCAGAAGCAACCCCTGAGCACAGATGGGTATGGCCCAAAAACAAAACAAAACAAAACAAAACAAAACAAAAAAAAAGAATAAGCCTGAGTACATATGGTCCCCAAGCCAACTCATAAAAATAAATACACATTTGAGTTTTTCTTGAACCAGCTACCTCTTCCCTCATTCAAGTTGAGTAAAATAAAATCATTAATGAATAAATAATAATGTATAAATATGCTTCACTGTATAAATTAGAAATAACGAGTGAATACTAAATGACATATTTCAAATTCTACTTTTTTAATACAGCAGAGATGACTGAAGTTTTAATTATCTTATGTCTGCATGCTATTTTATATTTCTTAAATTAAATCAGGTCTTATATCTTACAAAGCTTACATTGTACTATATAATTTATTCTAAGATATGCATTTTTCTATGCCTATTTCTTTAGTTTACTTTCCAGGGAACATTAACCATATTCTCAAGTGTTAAAAAATTCAAATATAGGCAAGACTATACAGATGATAGTAAAATCATCATGTGGACTTATTTTTATAGTTCTTTTGCTTTAAAATTTTACAAATGTATTATACTTTATATAATACTGTCTCAATTGTGTTAAAATGTAAAGTTTTAATAAAATTACTGTACACCCATAATTACCATAGTTCTCATAACCCTCTACTTCTGGATCTGTGATGGTATTATATTATTTATTCACCTTTAGGAAAATGTAATTGCATATTGTAGGGATATGCTTCACTCCTCTGCAGTATTTTTTATCACAGTGAAAGACAATTTTCTTTATTTAGGTTCTATAAATAAGGGTTCAATGTCTTCTAGCACTTAATTTAGCTTTTTGATGATGTTCTCAATAATCATTTAAATTATAATTTTAGTGTTTCATAAACTAAAGAAGATTGTATTTGTCACTAAAATACTTGGTCTCAAATAATTTTAAGATGGATATAGATTCTTGCAATGTTTTTTTTTCTTATTTTTACTGACATAAAATCCTAATTATTAAATACTAGAAGTGTACTAAATTAAAAATATACCATTTTATTTCCTTTAGACTAACTACCACATAAAATTATTTTCTTGTTCGGTTCCTGTAAATACTATGACATCTCTAAATATAATTTTTAATTGCACTTAAAGTCTAAAATTGATATACTAGTGAAGAGTAAGATTTTATAGGATATTCAAAATAACTCTGTCCAGGCTGTTCATAATAGCAACCTTTTATTTGTTTGGTGTCAATGCATATTCTAAGTGACTTGTCTCTTAAGCTTCTGCTCAATAATTTCTGAAAGAGTTCACTCAAATAACACACAGTTTTAAGTTCTTTGTATGCAAAAACTTTTACTTCAGCAGTTTTAAATTTCATCTACTGAGCAAAGATTGGATTGATATGCATTAGTTTAATGCAGAAAGATTGAAATTTTACATCTTACTTCTCTTATGCACCTTAATTCTATTTTTGGCAAGGGAACAACATTTGTGTCATCAGAAAATAACAACAGTTCAAGAAAGCATCTATCAATTTGCAAATTGTCAAGACATTCTGGTTCGCTGGAGTGTGAAGGTGGATGGAAGGAGGGAAGCATGATTGTGTTGGTTACAGTTGTGTTCAAATACTATTTTAATATGGAGAGTCTGGGTTGAAATACAAGTCAGTTAACTACCTCTCTTAAATCTAGCACTTGAATTGTTAAGTCTTTGCATTGATTCTATGAATTTAATTAGATCCCCTGATTGATAAAGAAGTAGTGATCTAATTTAAGGCGAAAATGGTTTCTATGATTTCTTATCAACTGTTTAAAAACAAATAATATTGAAGTTGAAAATTTTCATTTGTTCCTAAGAGGAGAAATATATTAGTTATTTACCTTCATCTAAAAATTCATATTTGAATTTCACATAAAAAATAACAGTTCACTCAAAAATTTTAGTTTTGTCCAGATATTATGCAATACCCATGTTATTAATTACAAAATGTGTATTACAAATCAGCATTAATTTTACATTTGTAGTTTCCTTTTCTTTATCTTGTTTTGGTGATAAAAAAAATCAGACAACATGATGCAATGGTAAAATGTATAATTTGTAAAAGTGATCTTTTGCCTGCAATGTCTTCTGACAATAACTACCTAGCCTGGTCAAATGTCACAGGTTAAGATGTCAGTCAAAACACAGACCTTTCAAGTTCATGCTTCTCTCTAGTCAATTGACTTCATATTTAGAAGTTTTCACTAAAGAGGCTGAAGAGACAGGAGTTAGTTGACATTACATCCAAATTTCAATTATTATTTTTATAATAATTTATGACCCAGTTCTTTTATATAACACAGAAAACCATTAAGTTTGTACAACAGATTTCTAGCAAAATGATACAAATTTGAACACTTAATTAGGTCTTAGAAATGATCAAATATAAAGGCACCCTTTATGCTTTTTATTTACATAGATATGTAATCATCCTGACATATTTATATGAAACCAGAATTAGAATATTGCCAACCAGGGAATCACACTAGATATCAATCTTTAGAGTTATTGTTGGGATTGATTATAGTTTATATATTGTTATGGTTTGGATAATGAGTCACACACTTAAATTTGATCCCAAGGTCTACTGTCTCTCCAGAGCTTAAATTGATATTATGTGGCTCAATGTCTGAATCTTCTTTCTGCCAGAGCAGTTTCTAGATTAAATCACTTTGTTGCCGTAAACAATATAGGAACCATCTGGCTTGCATAAATCACTGTGAATTAAATATATATTCTCCTATCTTTCAGGAAATTTTAATAATCTAGTGGTTTTATCTCAGCAACTCGAGGCAAAAACTAGTAAAAATATTTATTATAGAGAAAAACCCATTCAAACAACTGAAAAATACATAATGGAGCTTTGATGATGCTTTAAGTATACTAATATCAACCAAAATTATACAATTTCAAAAATATATCTATTATCTTATATTCTATGTAATTTTAAGTCTATATGTTGTCATAATCAGTAAGTCGAGTTTGTGCTTTGAGAAAAAAGCACCTACTTACTGCTTTAGTCTGTTACATATAATTTCACCATACTTACATTTAAATGAAAAGGAAAATGGTCACCTAACAAAGAGCAGTGTAATATGTTTTCTGGAAATGTGCTCACTATGAAAGGAATCTATAACAGCTATTCTTTTTTAGCCATACTTACATCTGTTGCTCAAAATAAGAAAACTGCCACAAGCACAAAATAGCCAGAAATTCTCTACTCAGAAGATGAGGCTTTATTTAGTTATTTTTGGAGATGTATTTTGATATTATTCTACAAATCAGTATCAGTATATTTTTAATTTGATGAATAATTTATATTATCTGCTCATAATCATTAAGTATGATTGTGTATATAATAACTCTCTTGTCTTTAGTAGTGATTTTCCTTATTTTTCTGTGAACATTTTTCTCCATATATTTTTTAAATTTAAATTCTATATTTCCTTCTCTACTTATTTGAGATGCTATTCCTTCTAATATTCTTTGGAGTAGACACACATCTAAATTCCACACGTTAGCTTAAGCATTTGAAAATGACACTACCATATATATATAAATTTTTAAGAACTATATTTTATTTAGGGCATTATATTTAATCATCCTTCAGTATTTGCCTCCTCTTAATGATGACCTTAGTTTCAGACGTAACATATATACGTATATATACATATATGTATGTATGTATATATTTGTATATATATTATATATTAAATTATATCTATTTGTATATACATTTGTATATATATAATCTATGTAAATCTATTTTATATTAAAATCAAATTTGCTGAGGACAGAGTCAATATTTGAATTTTGTATTTTGATAGAGTAAGACAAAAATATAGAAGTAAGTGTTCAGATATGCACTTGATTTCCAGTTTGTCTTTTGTATATTTTTCTTAAGTTAATATTTTTCTTAGGCATTAGTGCATTGTGGAATATATATATATATAAACATATAATTTAGTAAATAAGACCCACATTTATAATTTTGCATAGGTTGTGTTATTATTTATTAAAAACTGCTTAAAAATTTTAAAATAATTATGTTCACTCTAAAGAAAAATGTATCAAGTACATGAAAGCAGACAACTAGAGACATGTTTTTATATTTTTTTAAAGACTAAGAATTTCTCAGATTTAATCTTCATTCACTGTTGGCCTTCTCTTAATGATAACCTTATTTCCAGACATCAGTTATTTAAACATTTTGAAAATGAAAATGGGTCATATGCATTGCTCCCAGTTCTGAATTTTTTTTCCTAATTATATTGGAATTACTGTTTTGAAAAAAAAGAAGACCATATAGAAACACTCATTGTTATTAGATCATATTTAGGACAGATAATATCAATAGGATTTAGTATTGTTAATGGTAATACTGATTAACAGGCTCGAGCAGAATTTTTAAAATTTATTCATAAAGAAGTTACTCTTTTGTGTTTGTTTGTTTTAACCAGCCTTGGATGTATTCAGGACTTGCTTCTGTGAACAGGAATCACTCCTGACAGGCCTCAGTAGAGCACATGTTGTATCTAGGATGGAATCTGGGTGCACAGCAAGGTCCCACATTCTGCTCTATCATTTCAACCCTAAGTTATTCTTTTTTGTTCTCCCCATATTTGGAGAAAAAGTCAAGACACACAGACTTCACTTAGTAGTCAGGAATCTTTTTATCCCATTTTTCCAAAGTAAACATGTTTTGTGTGTGTGTGTGTGTGTGTGTGTGTGTGTGTGTGTGTGTGTATGTGTGTGTGTTTCTATTTTTCTGTTACTAGGATTTTTGTCTGGGGAACTTGAATATTTAATTTGTTTATCTACTTATTTACAAATATAGATTCATCAGCATTTATCTTATATGCTTTGTATTAGATTAATGCCATATTTTATATTGATATGTATTTTTTATTTTGATAATTCTTGTTGTGGTTTGTTTTATTTTGTCTTGGAGACATATCTAGGAATGTTCGGGGTTACTTCTGTCTATCTTTAATTTAATTGAACATTTATATGGTTATAATTAAATATGTATAAGTATATAGTATACACTTAAATAGATTTTAACATATAGGTTTCTTGGGTAGAGAAGGAGAAGGTAGGGCATTTATTTTGCATGCAAATAATCTAAGTTTGATAACTGGCACCACATATGTTTTTACAAGCCCCATCCTGAGTAATCTTGGAATGCAGAGCCAGAGCCATGTGACTACAAAACCAGAAAAAATAATTGTATGTTTGGGCATATCTATTTTTATACATTTATATTTATTTTCATATTGTTCTAAATAAATAAAGATAGCTATATATTAGTATAAATATATTATGCCAAATATAAGTACACATCTTTTAATTTTTTAATTCTAATCTCTAAATTCATATTTTGTTACTGACTTATATTCTCTTTCTTTGCCAATTCTTATTGAAACTTATTTTTGATTAGGGCACTCCTGTAATGTTGAGGGTTCATTCCTGGTTCTGGGCCCAGAAATTACTCCTGGTAGGTTCAAGGAACTTTATGGGATGCTGGGAATCTAACCTTACAGGATACAAGGAAAAATCCTACCCACTGTATATAGGCTATAGTCCCTACTTACAACATGTAAAAATTTAGTTTCCACTATATGCGATACCATAATGCATTTATACTTCTCTAATTAATATATAATAGAAAATTAATATATATTATAGTATTCAATGACTTTTTGCTTTAGACTTACAGACTAAACTCATTAAAATTTTCCAGAAATTTAGTGACTATGTTATGAGAGGCCTAGTGAGACAAGTTCTAGTAGGCTCCAAAAAACAAAGCAGAATGACTAACATACCAAAAACTATGTTACAGGAGCAGATACCCAAGTCTGACAGAATCATGTGAGTTGTAAGTACTCAGTTAACTCATTTGACCAACAACCAAACAGCAGTCAAATAACTCATACTCTTTCCTGAATCAGAACACTAGTCTTATGCAAAAATACTATCTCATGCTTCCTTGAAATAGTATCTTGCAGGGCTACTGAGATAACTTTGGCCAATAATTAAAAATGGAACAAAAATTGGGGCCAGAGCAGTGGGGCAAGGATGGACAGTGGTTAGATCCTCAGGCATCCCTTATGGTCCCCCAAGCCAGGAGCTATTTCTGAGTGCATAGCCAGGTGTAAGCCCTGAGCATCACCGAGTGTGGTCCCCAAAACCAAAAATAATAAATAAATAAATAAATAAATAAATAAATAAATGCATCATTAGTAAATGTGCATTAGATAATGGGAAGACTATATTACTATGTTGTACTGACATTAAAAAAAAAGAGATTGTACTTTCATTGCCCACTACAGGTCGAAACATGTATTCTGCAAATGTTCAGCAGATACCTTCATTTTAAGCCAGTTTTGCATGTACCCATAAATGCTAATATATGAAGTATCTCAAATTAAATATAAAAAGAAATAAAGAAATTTGGTATGGGGAAGGGACTATTTATTTAATATAGCCAAATATAGATTGTCAACATCAGAACTAATATGGATTATGCTGTTTATAGAATAATGAATAAATTTCATGTAATTGTAGTCATGCTTATGGTGTGACTATTATAATGAAAATTAGCATTTAATAATCTCTCTGCTTTTTCCATAATTAATAAAATATAGAACTAGAGAGATAATACCATAGATAAGGAAGTTGCTTTTTCTCAGTTGACCTGAGGTTAATCTTTTGTACATATATTGTTCCCTGAATCTTGCCAAAAGTAGTCCTTCTGTACAAAGCAATGAACTAACTACAAGTATTTCTGAGTGAACAACTACAAAAAGAAATTAAAAATTAGATAAGTAAACTAAAATAAAATATAATCACCCTAAATGTTTATTATTTATTGATGTACCCTAAATAGTTTTCAGGATTCCTGGGGAGGTGATTCAATGCAGATAGAACTTAGGGTGTGGTATTGCTGGTGTTGTAGTGACAGAGATTATACAAAAAACAAAATAGTATTTTAGATTCTCAACATCCAGGAATGCTCAAGGTACATTAAGGATTTCAAGACAACATTCTGAAATGCTCAGGTGACCATGTGGTGTTAGAGAACAAAATCAGATGCATTTGCCTTAAACTCTCTATTACCTCTAACCCAATTCACTAAGAATTTAAGATTTCCTTCAAAAATTTTAGTCTCTAATGTTAAATTTAGTAATTACAATGTCATCTATATTTTATTCCCTAATTCACTAATGTTTTTCTCACCTTATTAATTAGTAGTAACCATTGCCACTATTTTTCCACAGCACAATAGCTTAACTCTGTGAAATATCAAAAATGAGTTGTTCTTTTTAAGTCCTTTCTTATAAAATAGATATAGTAGTGATAGTTCTTAAATCATGGAAAGGAGACAAGAAGAAATGTCTGATCAGCCATGTTTGAGAAGTGAAACTAAATCCTATGAAATACTAATGATGCCTGATCCTGCATTACTTGTCCATGAGATGAACAGAAACATAGCCAATCAATTTTAAAAGATCTTGTCTAGTGACTATGTGAAGATTTGGGTATGATAAATGTTCTGGTCTCAATTATATTTACTATAGAAAATAACCCAGTTTCTTTTCCCATAATTATTTCATTCTGTGATTTGTTACAGGGTAAAAGATTACAGAGTTCCATCATCTACAATGACAAACTCTCTTGTATAAAGGGTGTAGCTTTTGACTTGTTTTTCTATAACAAGTATATGGAAGTTGCTACTTGTTTTTATATGATTATAGAATATCAAAATTTAGTGGGATAGTTTTGAAACTGAAATGAAGACTTGGCCTGCACAATAACTTAATACATAAAATGAAAATACCTGAAAAACACTGCTGAAAAGTTTAGTAATAGAAATACATGAACCTTGACTGCTTCAATTTATGATATTTGTAAGTTTTTCCAAAATAATTAGGAATAAAAGTTTTGTAATTCTGATTTAATTTCAAGCTTCAGTTAGACTCCAAACAAAATATAAATTTCAACCATTATATTTCTTTAAGATACTCTCAAATTTAATTACCTATGTACCTATTGGTAATAGAATTTATACCAATTTAAATACTGCACACTGTAACATCTGGATTTCTTATATAAGTACAGAAGTTTTGATGGTTCACCTATAAAGCCTTGTATATAGGAATGTTTGTCCTATATCTCCTTAAACCTCTCATCTTTGGTCAGATCAATGCTACTGATTTTTTATGTATTATTTGTGTTTGTTTAAAAGTAAACATGTGTTAAATTCACCTGACGAATCAATGTACTGCTATCAGAAGACTGAATTAAAAAAAAGAAGACTGAATTATTATTAATTACAACTGTTGTCATTTAATATGAGAGGTAATTGTTTTAAGAAATCTCACTTGGAGGTATAACGCCATTACTAGGATGTTCGTTCAAGTGAAACCTTCTTAATAAAGGGCAAATAATGATCTTTAGTCATAAATAAAGAAAACAAATATAGGAACGTGTAATGAAGCAAAGATTTATAAAACATATATATATAAATATATTATGAAACATATAAATTTAATATATAAAGTCATAATAAAAATACATCTTTAAATATTCTTTCCTCCATTTCAAGTATATAACAGAAGCACTGAAACATATAACATTTTTCATCAAAACAATTATTTCATTAGAATCCTAAACTAAAAATTTTAAATGCCCATATTAATCAAACAAATTTATTCTTTGTTGGAATTGTTTCTAATATGCTAGAATTGTTTCTTTAGAAAATATTTACAACACACCCAGGGTCATAATGAAAGTGTTTCCTAAAGTTATGTTTTTGTGGATGAACCAGTAATATCAATATTTCTGTTTAGAACTAGCAGTTACTGATCAAACACCAGAAAGAAAAGAAATGCAAGGGCAGCCAGAGTCCTATGACGCCTATGATACAATAAAGAAGTACTCACCTGACCATACTAAATTGGATTTTGTGACTGGACTTTGAACACTGACAAGTGTGACAGAAACAGCGTTACAGGCTCAGGCCTCATAGTGGTCACTACCTTTTCTGGGCACACAGACCTGGATACAAAAATGGTGCTTCTGAGTGACAAATAGGAATCAACTGCTGTTTTATCTGTCTGTCTTAGTGTCATAGAACTGTGTCCACTTGTCACTCTTTAGATCACAGAAATGTTCACATGAACCTAGCTATATAGATGCATCAAAAGTTACACAAAGAAAATTTTAGGCCCAAAAATTATAAGATAAAGATCCTCGAATTCGATTGGATGCCTCTGTACATTAAGAAGATAATGATCAACTGGAACAACATTCACAAATGATGTCACCATGTTGCCATATTAGGATTGGGTCAGCTCCATAGACTCACTCTTCTCAAATGAGATGTAAATGGAGATGTGAAAGATTATGGCTATACCAATCTATGCAGCACAAAGTTGGCTGTCTCAGGAGAGGGCTGGCCAAGCCCCCACCCTGTCAAAGCCATGCTTGCTGCCATCATCACCCAGAATCCCCATTTTCTTTTTTTCTTTTTTTCCCATCACTGACACTCTTTGATTCCTTGCTGGAATGCTGATCTGACCACACTTCAAGTAATGCATTGGTATGCACTTCAGGTATGTATTGGGTTTTTTGGAGTTAATGCAGGCACATTTCCCTGTATCTTTTTTCTGGAAAAGCCTGGCAGTTGTAATGACACCCACAAACACAGTCACCATGTTAGAACTAGACCTTCTTCCAGGAGACCCTGAAGTTAGTTGAATAATTGCTTCTAAAATTCATAGTATCATAGCTTTAAATATCTGGACAACTTCATTTGTTTGATACTAAAGGAAAACCCCAATTTAACAGAAGGGCATGTAATGAGAACTTACTAAACCTTTGGCCATTGTATTAATGACTTTATTGGTGATATAATAATTTTCACAAATGATTTTGCTACTATACTTTTTCTTTTTACTTTCTTTCCTTTATTCTCCTCTCTTCCATTTTATTTTTTCTTTCCATTATTTTCCAAAATGTTTGATTTCACTTATCTGTAAAAAATGTATTATGATCAACTATGTCAACTATCTGTTACTTTTCTTTAAATAAATAAAATGAAATTCATGGTGAGGCTGGGGAAAATAAAAGAAGCTAGAGGTGAGAATTGTTTTTCAAAGTGGGTCACAGCACTAATTGCGGGGTGCTGCTAGGATCCAGGTTTGTTATTTTTTTTAATTATTTATCTGTGGTTCAATTGAATGTGGTTTTTTGTTTGTTTGTTTTTAGCTTAAATAAGGTAGGTTTCCTGGGACAGGAGAGATCTGATTAATTTTTTTTTTTTTTAGGAAAATGGGATGTGAGAATATGTTCTAAATTCAGTGTGTGTTTCTTAGAAATCAGTGTGTTTTCTTAGCTTCCAGTCAAGACATGTTGCTTATAAAAAGTGAAGTGCATAAGAAGTGATAGAAGAAATAATACTGATAAAGCTTGCTTACCTAAAACATTTTATTTTTTGTTTGTTTGTTTGTTTGTTTTAGAGTCACACCCAGAGGTGCTCAGGGGTTACTTCTGGCTCCGCGCTCAGAAATCACCCTGGCAGGTTCAGAGACCATATGGGATGCCAGGAATTGAACCACCTTCGATTGGCCGCATGTAGGGCACACACCCTATTGCTGTGCTATCTTTTCAACCCCTACATAAAACCTTTTAAAATATATTCTGACATAGAACTATAAATATATTGCCATATATAATGGTTAGTGAGCTAATGCACAATAGTAATAAATCTAATATTTATTAGATTTGTATTAATCACAAGCTCAGTGCTTAAATTTCTTAGGTAGCTTATTTCTTTTTTATACATCTTTAATTATTCAGACTACATATTTTATGAAGTATATGTACAATCATTACAAAGATATTAAATTAAAATATATATATAAAATTAAACTTTTTAAATTGGAAACCATTTAAATATTATAGTTTTAGATATTTTGCTATAATGAACCACTTAATATACTAATAATTTTAAAATTTAGCACTGACAATTTTTTGATGACTACAACTTATTTTGCTCTAAAAATTAAGTTTTTGCAAGACTATAAATTATTAATAAATAAAATTACATATCCTTAAATGTTAAAATGGTTCCTAAAACAGTAATTTAGTTCTTTAAAATATAGAAGTAATGTCATAACAAATGAAACTGCCTATCTAATGTGTTGATAGGCTGTGTTGATAACAAAAAATCAAAAATTTATGAAAAAATGATAGGCTTCTTTAAAAGACTAAAAAATTGTCAAAATTATTCAAAGTTTGAACCCTAAAACCTTCCCCATATACTTATTTACTCACCATTACATTATATGCATATTTCAGATCGATATCTATGCCAAAATATGTGAGTCATCAATGGCAAGAATAAAATTTTGGCTAACAAAGAAAGAGAGAGAGAGAAACTTGATAACTCGTATCAGGAATGAAAAAGGAGAGATCACTACTGATATGACAGAGATTCAAAGGGTAATCAGAAACTACTTTGAAAAACTCTACGCCACTAAAAATGAGAACCTGGAAGAAATGGATAAATTCTTGGACTCTTATAATCTTCCACGGTTGAAGGAAGAGGATGTAGCATATCTAAACACCCCCATCACCATTGATGAAATTAAAACAGTAATCAAATGTCTGCCGAAAAACAAAAGCCCAGGTCCAGATGGATTCACTAATGAATTCTATCAAACTTTCCAAGAGGAACTACTGCCAATCTTGGCAAGACTCTTTCATGAAATTGAACAAACAGAAACACTTCCAAATAGCTTTTATGAAGCCAACATCACCTTGATACCTAAACCAGACAGAGACGCTACCAAAAAAGAAAATTACAGACCAATATCACTGATGAATGCAGATGCAAAGATCCTCAACAAAATCCTGGCAAATAGGATTCAATGCCTCGTTAAGAAGATCATCCACTACGATCAAGTAGGTTTCATCCCAGGAATGCAAGGCTGGTTTAACATCCGTAAATCTATCAACATAATACACAACATCAATAATAAGAAAAATAAAAACCACATGATCATATCAATAGATGCAGAGAAAGCATTTGATAAGGTCCAACACCCATTCTTGATCAAAACTCTCAGCAAGATGGGAATGGAGGGGAACCTTTCTCAATATAGTGAAGGCCATCTACCACAAGCCAGTGGCAAATATTATCCTCAATGGAGAAAAACTGAAAGCCTTCCCTCTAAATTCTGGCACAAGACAAGGCTGTCCTCTCTCACCACTCCTATTCAACATAGCACTGGAAGTACTTGCTATAGCGATTAGGCAAGAAAGGGATATCAAGGGAATCCAGATAGGAAGGAAGAAGTCAAGCTCTCACTGTTTGCAGATGACATGATACTCTATTTAGAAAACCCTAAAGACTCTATCAAAAAGCTTCTAGAAACAATAGACTCATATAGCAAGGTGGCAGGCTACAAATTAACACACAAAAATCAATGGCCTTTCTATATACCAATAGTAATAAGGATGAAATGGACATTAAGAAAACAACCCCATTCACAATAGTGCCACACAAACTCAAATATCTTGGAATCAACTTGACTAAATATGTGAAGGACCTATACAAAGAAAACTATAAAACTCTGCTCCAAGAAATAAGAGAGGACACACGGAAATGGAAACGCATACCCTGCTCATGGATTGGCAGGATTAACTTCATCAAAATGTCAATACTCCCCAAGGCATTATACAGATTAATGCCATCCCTCTAAAGATACCCATGACATTCTTCAAAGAAGTGGATCAGACACTTTTGAAATTCATTTGAACAATAAACACCCTCGAATAGCTAAAGCAATCATTGGGAAAAAGAATATGGGAGGAATTACTTTCCCCCCAACTTTAAACTGTACTACAAAGCAACAGTTATCAAAACAGCATGGTATTGGAATAAGGATAGTTCCTCAGATCAGTGGAATAGGCTTGAATACTCAGAAAATGTTCCCCAGAGATACAACCATCTAATTTTGATAAAGGAGCAGAAAATCCTAAATGGAGCAGGGAAAGCCTCTTCAACAAGTGGTGTTGGCACAATTGGGATAGCCACTTGCAAAAAATTAAACTTAGACCCCCCAGCTAACATCATGTACAAAAGTAAAATCCAAATGGATTAAAGACCTCGATACAGCCCCAAAACCATAAGATATATAGAACAGCACATAGGCAAAACACTCCAGGACATTACAGGCATCTTCAAGGAGGAAACTGCACTCTCCAAGCAAGTGAAAGCAGAGATTAACAGATGGGAATATATTAAGCTGAAAAGCTTCTGCACCTCAAAGGAAATAGTGCCCAGGATACAAGAGCCACCCACTGAGTGGGAGAAACTATTCACCCAATACCCATCAGATTAAGGGCTAATCTCCAAAATATACAAGCACTGACAGAACTTTACAAGAAAAAAACATCTAACCCCATCAAAAAATGGGGAGAAGAAATGAACAGACACTTTGACAAAGAAGAAATACACATGGCCAAAAGACACATGAAAAAATGTTCCACATCACTAATCATCAGGGAGATGCAAATCAAAACAACGATGAGATACCACCTCACACCCCAGAGAATGCACACATCACAAAGAATGAGAATAAACAGTGTTGGCGGGGATGTGGAGAGAAAGGAACTCTTATTCCACTGCTGGTGGGAATGCTGTCTAGTTCAACCTTTATGGAAAGCGATATGGAGATTCCTCCAAAAACTGGAAATCGAGCTCCCATACGACCCAGCTATACCACTCCTAGGAATATACCCTAGGAACACAAAAATACAATACAAAAACCCCTTCCTTACACCTATATTCATTGCAGCTCTATTTACCATAGCAAGACTCTGGAAACAACCAAGATGCCCTTCAACAGACGAATGGCTAAAGAAACTGTGGTACATATACACAATGGAATATTAGCAGCTGTCAGGAGAGATGAAGTCATGAAATTTTCCTATACATGGATGTACATGGAATCTATTATGCTGAGTGAAATAAGTCAGAGAGAGAGAGAAAAACGCAGAATGGTCTCACTCATCTATGGGATTTAAGAAAAATGAAAGACACCCTGGTAATAATAATTTTCAGACACAAAAGAGAAAAGAGCTGGAAGTTCCAGCTCACCTCAGGAAGCTCACCACAAAGAGTGATGAGTTTAGTTAGAGAAATAACTACATTTTGAACTGTCCTAATATTGAGAATGTATGAGGGACATGTAGAGCCTGTTTAGGGTACTGGCGGGGGTTGGGTGGGGAGGAGGGAGATTTGGGACTTGGGTGATGGGAATGTTGCACTGGTGATGGGTGGTGTTCCTTTTATGACTGAAACCCAAACACAATCATGTATGTAATCAAGGTGTTTAAATAAAAAAAACTTATAAAAAAAAAAAAAAGAGATTTGAGGAGAGGAAGGTTCTCACTTAAAAAAAAAAAAAAAAGAATAAAATTTTGGAAAGAATCAGATTGGCAAAATCAAAACTCTAATACTTTTTTTTTTTTTGGTTTTTGAGCCACACCCAGTGACGCTCAGGGGTTACTCCTAGGTATGCACTCAGAAATCGCTCTTGGCTTCGGGGACACAGTGAAATGAACCACGATTCATCCTAGGTCAGTAGGGTGCAAGGAAAATGCCCTACCACTGCAGCAGTACTCCGGCCTTGATACTTACATTTTAAAGCTTCCCGCCAACCATTGTTTAAAAATCAAACAAAAAGAAAACAAAACAAAACTAAAAACAAAAAAAAATTGTCATGACTATCTCTACCTTAAGATGATAGTGACTCAAGTTTACTCAGCTGTAACCAAGTTAAACTGTCTAACATCATTGATTACAAATATAACCATGCCTTTCTAGGAAGCCCTCTCATCTGTCTCCTCAATTAATGTTTTTAGTTGGGCAAGTTATTTACAAAAAGGTTTACTCTCATGGCAATCACTACATTGAGTTTTTCAAGAATATGGTCAAGGAAACAGTAAAATGTTGATATTAACTCTTTATAATATTGGTATGAACCCTTCTTAACAGCTACAATCAGCTATATGTAACCTGTACCATAATTTATGCTATGCAACTGCTTTACTCTATGAAAAATGAGATTTCTGGAATATTAAATAGCTGTCTCAGTATTGAAATATAGGCTTAAAATGTTAGTAGCTCTAGTTATACTTTTTATTAACTAAGAAAAATCAGAAAAATATGCTAGTTATAACGTTAGTATTTTATTTAAACATTAATTTTAAAATATTTGTATAAAGTTTTTCATAAGTTAAATGTATTATACTATCTTGGGTATTGTTTTCTTAATCTAAATACTATAAAATAAAATGTAATTTTACGTTCTTATTCATATGCTGGAGACCTAGAGTTTTTCCAATTTCTCTATTGTGGAAAAGTTGCATACTTGTCTGATATATTGTACACTTTAATGGCTTTTCTTCTTCCTTCCATATTTCTCCATGTACTGTTTACAGTACGAAGTTGAAGGTATGATCTGCTACACAAAGAGGAAGCTATGCATCAATGCATCCTCAAAGTTTGACTGTGAGGCTGGCTATACTGTCCTTGACAACATTTCTTTTTATGGATGTGAATAGCAACTGCAGATACTAAACAGCATCATTTCTATCTTCTATTTTATTGTAATCAAATAACAATTCAATCAGCATGTCTTATATTACAAGTGCAATGCTTAACATTTTATTAAAATTCCAAAGATTTTTTTAAAAGAATTGTGAAGTTAGGAATTGAAGGTCAAAATTGTTTTTATTATGAGCATCAGTCTTCTAAAACTCTGTTATCTGCAAGGTCTCCGTATAAAATGTATTATATATAAATGTTTCAATCATGGTTTAGTTTTTCAAAACAAAGATGGAAGGTCACAAATGTTTTATCTGATTGCCCTTAGAAATATAGAACTGTATGAGATTAGAAAATTGTTTTCTATTTTATTGCAGTTTGATACAATCATCTTAAAAGGCCTGCCCTCTCAAGATTTAAACAACCATTGTTTCAAGGCCACTTAAACAATATTTAGTTGTTTGTGATGATAACAAAAGAAATACACACAAAGACAGAAACATATTTCAAAATAACTAAACACTCATTATCATCTACAGTATTGAGTAGCATGCTAAGCCTATTGTTGACAAAGCTAATATCCTCCACTATCAAAATCAAGTGCTGGTTTATTCCTTAATAAAACCTTTGACATAGTACATTTTTAAGAAAAGCAGCATTTTATTTCTGTAAGAACGAGGTAGGGATATTGGCAGAAAGGATATTAAAATCCCCTTCTATCATCATTTGGACTCAAAATTTTAACTTTTAAGTAATTAGCAAATAAGTGCTGAAACAATATTATGAATTATTACACAAGAGTGACTTTGAAATTAACTTTCAAGCTGGCATAGCTACTGTGTAATAGTAGATTTTATTTCTTAGAAATGGGCTGTATATAAAATTAAAATGATGTGAAGAGGCAATTTGAATTTCCATTAAATATTTTATTGCCATAGATAAGAATTTTTTAATAAATAGCATTTAAATCAGTGAAAAATTTCATGAAAATTATTGATCTCATGAGTTACTGAGAAAATTCTATATAATATATGCAAGTGACTTGAACATCCCACCAAAAAGTACTAAATAAAAGTCTGAATCTGAAAAGTGTAACTTTGTTTACTTCTCTTAGAATATACTGACTTTTACATTTTTTATTCTTAAATAATAAGAATCACTTCGTAAAACTCTGCTAATATTCAACCATTTTATATAACTTATCTAAAAAACTGCTTCATCATCATTTCTTCAAATAAATACTAATTTCCTATAGCATTAACAACCTTCTTGATATTATTATGACATTATTTTCTTGCAGTCTATTATATACATTGAAGACATTACTGAGTTAAAGTTTTTTGGGGACCACACCAGCAGAAGTCAGGGATTACCCCTGCCTCTGCTCTCAGAAATTACCCCTGGCAGGCTCAGGAGATCATATGGGATACCAGGAATTGAACTTGGGTTGGTTGGCTGCAAGGCAAATGTTCTACCTACTGTGTGATAGCTTTGATCCCCTGAATTTAAATTTTAAAATGTTTTATAATTTTTCTTTATATAATTATTTAATCATTAAAATTTGTTAATATAGTTTATGTACTCATTACATTGTATAAGAGAGTGTGAAAGATAAAGAATCTTCATTTTGGAAGTTTAAAATGCATTTAAAGATTGGGGCTGGCGAGGTAGCGCTAGAGGTAAGGTGTCTGCCTTGCAAGTGCTAACCAAGGAAGGACCGAGGTTCGATCCGCTTGTGTTCCATATGGTCCCCCCCAAGCCAGGGGCAATTTCTGAGCACTTAGCCAGGAGTAACCCCTGAGCATCAAACGGGTGTGCCCCCCCAAAAAAAGATATATACTGTGCATCGATAAAAAAAAAAATACAACGAGAGCCAGAGCAATAGAACAATGGATACGAAGTGCTTGTTTTGCATTCAACCAATCTGGGATCTAGTCCCTGCATCACTTAAAGTACCCTAAGCACCACGAGAAGTAATTTCTGTCCACAAAAACCAAATATAAATAATAAATAAATAAATAAATAAATAAATAAATAAATAAATAAATAAATAAATAAATAAATAAATCACTGGTAAAATGTGATTATCTCAAACAGCCGTGTTTTTAAATTAATATCTTTATTTAAACACCTTGATTAGAAACATGATTGTGGTTGGGCTTCGGTCATGTAAAGAGCAACCCTCTTTTCACCAGCGCAACATTCCCATCCCCAATGTCCCAAATCTCCCTCCTCTCCACCCCATCCCCACTGTACTCTAGACGGGTTTTCTACTTTCCTCATTCATTCTCATTGTTAGGGTAGTTCGCAATGTAGTTATTTCTCTAACTACACTCATCACTCTTTGTGGTGAGGTTCATGAATTGAGCTGGAAGCTCCAGCCCTCCTCTTTTGTCTCTGAAAATTATTGCAAAAATGTCTTTCATTTTTCTTAAAACCCATAAATGAGAGAGATTATTCTACTTCTTTCTCTCTCCCTCTGACTTATTTCACTCAGCATAATAGATTCCATGTGCATCCATGTATAGGAAAATTTCATGACTTCATCTCTCCTGATGGCTGCATAATAATCCATTGTGTATATGTACCACAGTTTCTTACAGCCGCGTTTTTGATTGGTAAATGTAAAGTGTGCACTGTAACTCCAATCCCAGGGGAACAAGTCTAAATCAGGGTCATGAATGAAATAATCCAAACCAGACTGAGGGTGAAACATGGATAATCTAGCAGTCTTTTCTCTAGTATAGAGAGCAAGCTGCCTGCCAGAACTGCTGTTTTTATTTACAAACACCACCCCTGGGTGGGGCACTAAATACAGATCTCTGAGGATATCCTGAGCCAATTCCATCCAGGTTTACAAGTAAGACAATTTCTGTCTTGGGGTAAATCCAAGTTGTAAACAGACATACAAAGGAATCAGAGATGGTCTTTGTTTTAGATAAAATAAGGTATAACCTAATAATTATGCAGTTACTTATTTATATAGAATTTAGGATAAAAATATTAAGAAATATGGGGTTGGGGTTGGGGATATAGAACAGTGTGTAGAGCTTGCCTTGAACACAACCGTTCAGTCCCTGGTATCTAAAATCATTCACCGCATTCCCCCTGATAGCACCACCAGAACTGAATCCTGACTGCAGAGCCAGGAATAACCCCTGAGCATCTCCAGGTGGAGCCCCAAAGCAAACAAACTGAAGTTCAAGAAAAGTCATTAGTGAAACATTTTTTTAGAACTACATTTATTCTGTAGCATTTGTTGCTATAACTATTTAAGCTTTAAATAAAATAAGGAAAGTTAAACGAATTTGCAGTTATGTTCTTTATTTTTACCATTTTGGGCTATAGTTTCATATCTTTTATTTTATTTCACATGTGAGAATGGAAAGATGAAAGTCCAAATAGATCCTAGAATTAGGCTCAATAAAAGAGAATTTATACTTGCCAGTGAGTCATTGGGTTTGATTTTGGTACCACCAAAATCCAAACAAGCAAAATGGAGCAAGGAAAGCCTCTTCAACAAGTGGTGGGGAGACAACTGGTCAACCACATGCAAATAAGCAAACTCAGACCTCCTTATGACATCATGCACAAAGGTCAAATCCAAATTAAATAAAGACCTTGATATCAGATAAGAACTATATATATACCTGTATATATATACATATATATATGTATATATATACATATATATATATATACCTGCACACACACACACACACACACACACACACACACACACACACACACACACACCAAGATATATAGAAGAACATGTAGGTAAAACACTTCATGACATTATGGTGAGTTCAGTTAGCGAAATAACTACACTGATAATTATCATGACAATGGTAATGAGTGAGAGAAATAGAATGCTTTTCTCGAATACAGGCAGAGGGTTGGGGGTGACAGAAATGGGGACATTGTTGGGAATGCTCAGAGATGCTCAGGTGGTGCTCAGGGGATGCTCCTGGCTGGCTTGAGGGTCCATATGGAATGCCAGGATTCAAACCACCAAGCGTCCTGGGCCAGCTGCTGCATGGCAAATGCTCTACTGCTGTGTTATCTCTCTGGCCCCTTACTATTTAAGAATTAGGACTGACCTGTTCTAAATATTTAATTGATAAAATAATGTTTATACTTTATTGACCAATTTTTACAAAGATGTATTTTGGTTTTTTTTCCCAAATAAGTTTTTCATCAGTCTCTTTCACAAAATACCAAATTCTAGTAGAGATAATCATCTCACTATTCACTAAAGAGAGTCCCAAAGTTTTCTTTTTTTGTTTTGTTTTGTTTTGTTTTGGGGCCTCACACGTTGACGCTCAGGGGTTACTCTAGCGCTGCTACCACTCCCAAAGTTTTCTTTTTAATTAAAAGGTACTTAAGGGGCTGGTAAGGCATCTGCCTTGCCCACGCTAGTCTAGGATTGACCACAGTTTGATCCCCCAGCATCCCATATGGTCCCCCAAGTCGGGAGCAATTTCTGAGAGCAGAGTCAGGAGTAACCCCTGAGTGACACCTGGTGTGGCCCCAAAATAAACATAAATAAACAAACAAACAAATAAATAAATAAAAGTTACTTAAATAGAGTAATGGTTCAAATTCTTCATGAAAAATATAACAAAAGCATGTTTTGATTTCCTCTAAAAAGAAATGTTACTGTTTTAGTTTTGCATGCTATATTTAAAAATTAAATATGTAAGGTATATATATTACAAATAAGCATATAGGTAACATTTCCATAAGTAAAGACATTGAACTTTAGTGTCTTTTACATGCTTCCAAATTTATACAAGACATACTTATTTTTTCCTTGAATCAATCAAAAGATAGATCTCTCTGGGCTTCAGAGAAAGTCATGAATTCTAATTAAAGTTAAAGTAGTTTAATCATTGCTTTATTAAAATATACAATACTCTTAAAATTGAACATTTCCACTTAGGATCCTTAAGAGAGTAGGAAAACTGATTTTCATGTCTGCATCTTGAATGTCACATGATGGAAGCATTCAGCAGATGTGATATTTAGTTACGTTTAGAGGAAAGAGATGGCATACTGAAAGGAACTTGAAGACCTCTGTTCCTCATAATTACAGTAGATTTGCATACATATTGAAGCAATAACTAGGGAAAATAAAGCTTGGAAACCCAAGAAGCAGTACCTTCACAAGGGGAGGTGACTTAAACTGTTGAGAGGTGTAGGGAAATTTGAGAAACAACTCTACTAGAAACATTATTAGAGCTACACCTAAAGAGAAATCATGGAACATAGAATTCTTCTTCAGACTTATAAGATATTAAAGTTTACATTTAAAATATGATGTGTATAGGGCTGGAGCAATAGAGTGGGTCTTTTGCCTTACATACAGTCAACCAGGGAAGGACCTTGAGCACAACTGGATGTGGTCCAAAACCTAACTAACCAACTAACTAACTAAAATAAAATATTTATTTTTTTATGTGCTGCAGCACATAGAAACATACTGCAAGAGGCCTACACATACTTGCAGGTGTGAAAAAGAAATCACCTCCATAAGGTCAAAGTGGTAGCACAGTGGTACCTTGCACTCACCTGTTCCAAGACAGAAGTGGGTTCAATCCCAAGGGTGAATTCTAAGTAACTCCTGAGTGCTACTGGGTGTAGCACTGAAACCCCCCTAAAAAAGAAGAAAGGAAGAAGGAAGGAATGGGAGGCAGGGAAGGAGGGAGAGAAGGAGGGAATTAAGAAAAGAGGGAGGGAGAGAGGAAAGAAAGAAAAGAAGAGGAAAGAAAGAAAGAAAGAAAGAAAAAGAAAGAAAGAAAGAGAAAGAAAGAAAGAAAAGAAAGAAGAGATTGAAAGAAAGAAAGAAAGAAAGAAAGAAAGAAAGAAAGAAAGAAGGAAGGAAGGAAGGAAGGAAGGAGAGGGAGGGAAGGAAGGAAGGAAGGAAGGAAGGAAGGAAGAAAGAAAGAAGAAAGAAAGAAAGAAAGAAAGAAAGAAAGAAAGAAAGATGAAGAAAGAAGAAGAAAGAAAGAAAGAAGAAAGAAAAGAAAGAAAGAAAGAAAGAAAGAAAGAAAGAAAGAAAGAAAGAAAGAAAAAAGAGGAAGAGGAGAAAGAAAGAAAGAAAGAAAAGAAAGAAAGAAAGAAAGAAAGAAAGAAAGAAAGAAGGGAAAGAAAGAAAGAAAGAAAGAAAGAAAGAAGGAAGGAAGGAAGAAAGAAAGGAAGGAAGGAAGAAGGAAGGAAGGAGAGAAAGGAAGGAAAGGAAGAGAAAGGAAAGAAAGAAAGAAAGAAAGAAAGAAAGAAAGAAAGAAAAGAAAGAAAGAAAGAAAGAAAGAAAGATAGGAAAGAAAGAAAGAAAGAAGGGAAGAAAGGAAAAAAGAAAGAAAGAAAGAAAGAAAGAAAGAAAGAAAGAAAGAGAGAGAGAGAGAGAAAAAAGAAAGGAGAAAGAGAGAGAGAGGAGAGAAAGAAAGAAAGAGAGAAAGAAAGAAAGAGAGAGAGAAAGAAAAGGAAAGAAAGAAAGAAAGAAAGGAAAGAAAGAAAGGAAGGAAAGAGAAGGAAGAAGGAAGAGGAGAAGAAAGAAAGGAAAGAAAGAAAGAAAGGAAGGAAGGAAGGAAGGAAGGAAAGGAGAGATGAAGAGGAAGAGAAAGAAAGAAAGAAAGAAAGAAAGAAAGAAAAGAAAGAAAGAAAGAAAGAAAGAAAAGAAAGAAAGAGAAGAAAGAAAGAAAGAAAGAAAGAAAGAAAGAAAGAAAGAAAGAAAGAAAGAAAGAAAAAGGAATTGCCCTCCTCTAGGAAATAAGTGCGTAGAGTGCTATTAATGGTTTACTCACTTGAGAACTTCAATAAAAACAAAGAAAACACAATCCTTTGTATGTGCAGCAAGAATTTGGGGATAAGCCTTACTATTGAAATTACATAACATACCAGAGTCAGGCAGAAAAATGAATCAACACTTCACCTTTGCTGAATTTGGAGACCTCCTAGAGGATTTATGCCTATAATCCAAATTATTCCATAGTAATTTGGTGTTTAGCCTTTCAGAAATAAGCAAGATTATGCTGAGAATTCAAATCACCTCCATTGAAATCATGTGACCCTTTTTTTTAAATCTGTTAACAACCCCTGGAAAAATTGGCTCAATCCCTTATGTAGACTATATTCATCCTTTAGAGGGCCCCAAACTCAAGAAGGAAGATCCTTTATAGAAATCTTGTGGTTCTACAGCTGAGCATTGGAACTATCATCTTCATTCTCTAAGCAGTGAAGTGTTGCTTTGTTTTCCCGTTGTCACCATTGCAATGTGATGATTTCTATGTCCTGTGCAGGTGTTCCTTAAATAGAGGGTGTGTATGGCCACTTTGCTTCATTCTGTGGCCACACTCCACTGACTTTTTATCTTTGACTGCATTCTGTTTCTCGCCTGACCACTACTGACATGTCTTTTGGATCCTAAAGCCTTCTTCTCTGCCTCCAGTGTTGTCTCCAAGTGGAAGCAGAAATCAACAAATGGGATAACATTACACTGAGAAGTTTCTGCACTTCAAAGAAAACAGTGACTAGGGTAAAAAGTTCATCCACAGAATGGGAGAAATTATTTATACAAAACCCATTAAGTAAGGGGCTAATATCCAAGATATACAAGGTACTGATAGAACTTACCAAGAAAAAAATATCTAACCCCATAAAAAAGTGGTGAGGAAAAAAATGAACAGACATTTCCTCAAAGAAGAAATACAGATGGCCAAAAAGTACATGAAAAAAATGCTCTACAGAACTAATCATCAGGAAGATGCAAATGAAAACAACAGTGAGATATTATTTCCCACCACAAAGACTGGCACAAATCACAAAGAATAAGAACAATTAGTGCTGGCGGGGATGTGGGGAGAAAGGTACTCTCATTCACTGCTGGTTTGAATGCTTTTTAGTCCAATCTTTATGGTAAATAATATAGCGATTCCTCATAAAACTGGAAATAGAGATCTCATATGATCCAGCTATACCACTTCTAGGGATATACCCTGGGAACACAAAAATACAATGCAAAAATGCATTCTGCACACCTATATTCATTTCAGCTCTATTTACAATAGCCGTAATCTGGAAAATAACCAGATGTCCAACAACAGATGAGTGGCTAAAGAAATTGTGGTGCATCTATATGGAATACTATGCAGCTGTTAAAAGTGAAGTCATGAAGTTAAAAGTGAAGTCATGCTTGTACATGGATGGATTTGGAGACTATTACATTGAGTGAAATAAGTCAGAGGGAGAGAGACCAGCACAGAATACTCTCACTCATATGTGGGATTTTAAAAAAGTGTAATAATAATAATAATAATAATAATAATAATAATAATACAGAAAGACAATAGAGATGAGGGCTGGGAGGACCAGGTCATAGTAAGAAACTTATCACAAAGAGTGGTAAGTGCAATTAGAGAAATAATTACACTAACAGCTACCATGACAATGATAGAGGAAGAAGTGCAATGCCTGTTAAAAAGACAGGCAGAGGATGGGGGATGTAAGAAATGGAGAGGATAATGTGACAGGAAAGTTGCACTGGTGAAGGGGAGTGTGCTTTGTATGGTTGAAACCCAATTACAAACATGTATGTAATCAGGGTGCTTAAAAAGAAATCACTTAATTTTAAAAAATGGGATAAAAAGTAAATGTGAGTACATGGTGATATGTAACTTGCACTGGTGAAGGGTGATGTACATTTTCTTACTGAAACTTAATCATGAACAATTTTATAACTTCAGTGTTTAAATAAATCATTATAAAATGTAAAAAAAAGAACCACCCTGACTCAGATCTTAATAAAAGTGAACATGTTTAATACAACAAAATTTTAAAATTATCATAAGAATGGGGGCCAGAGAGATATATTAACAGTAGTTAGGGCAACTGCCTTGCATTCTTCCAACCTGAATTCAATTCTTGCCATTTTTATAAACCTTTGACCCCTTCCAAGAGTAATTTCTGAGTGCAGAACCACGGGTAAGCTCTCAGAATCACCAAGTATGGCCCCCAAACTAAAAATTATATATGTATTTTTATGAGTTCAGAGCAATTGTCACAATAATACTTTCTTAACTTATTATAAAAGGAAAGTTTAATGAGAATTTTAATAAGGTTGTGAAAAAGATCCAAATAGAAACCATAAAACTAAAAAATACAATAACAAAATAAAAAATAATTAAAGAAAGAAAAGTTAGACTACAAGCAGATTAATAATACAAGAGCATAGGGTAACGGGAATTAATTAAAAGGGGACTAAAAGTAATAGTAATTAAAATGTAAAAAAAATAAAGATGACATAGATATTTAGGGAAAACATCAACAACATCAATCTATTTAATAACATTGGGCTCCACAAAGACAGGGCAGAAGAAAAAAAAATCACTTAAAAAGAAATAACTACAAGAGAAATTGCTAAACGGGGAAGCAAACACATATCCTAATCCAGGAGATTTGCAAGTTAAGACAAATCCCAACAAGACGCATTTTAATTAAAATGGCAAAATAAAATATAAGGAGACAGATTTAAAAGCAACAGGAGAAAAGCAAAGAGCTGAAAATTAGAAGATTCTCATGATTTGATCAGCACATTCTTCAGCAGGAGTCCAATAGGCCAGAAGGGATGATATAATATATTCACATTCCACATCAGAAAAGGCCTCCAACTAAGAATTTACCCAGTAGGCATTACTCAGAGTTGAAGGAGTGATAAAGAGCTTTATAGATAAATAGACAGTTAAGGAAGTTCATTTCCTTCTAAACTGTTGTTTTTTGTGTGTTCTTTTTATTTTGTTTGTTTGTTTGTTTGTTTAAAATACTAAAGGGAATCAAAACAAGTCTCAGTTAGTGTGAAAATATTGTAATCATAAGATGCAAGGGTGAAAAGTAGCTATGGAGATAAAAAGAAAAAAATACTATGAGATAAACTTTCTTTCAATTTAAATAGACTACACAGAGGTCCAGATACTTCAGTGCAGAAGGAAAGGTGTTTGCCATGAACAGAGCAGATCCAGTTTCAAACCCCATAACTTCTAAGTCAGAGAGAAGGGATCTCTGAGCGCAGAGCTAGGAGACCAATGTGTATGGTCTCCAAACAAACAAGCAAAAATAAATAAATAAATAAATAAATAAAATAGACTAAATTGAACAACAAATTGTGTGAAGTCGGTAGAAAACTTGCTTTGCATGTACCTACTTGAGTTCTATACCCCAGCACCACATAAGCTCTGAGCACTGTTTTTTTGTGCCTTTCTCCCCCTCCCACCCATCCCATACTAAAGTTGAAATTGTGTCAAGTATTGTTTTCAGATTCAATTGTATTAGGAGAAATCTGGGGAAATATCAGCATACAGAAACTAAATATTCTACAGAGTAATTATCAGATAGTCAATGTACCAGGAAATGTATCAGGTACCAATGCACCAGGAAATGTGCCAAGAGATAATTCATTGGTCAGAGACATATCAGAACACTAAGTCTGAACCCCTGTGAAAAGGCTCCCGTGAAATTTCTAGGTATAGTCCTGAAGATCTCTGAGTACCACCAGGTGACTCTGATTGTGCCCACAGCATCCCCAGGCTCAACCATAATATATATATGTCCAATACATGTGGACATATAGAAAAATATCAGAGACACGTTGAAGAATAAACTATTTTCTAAGTAAAAATACAGATTTAGGGAATTCTGTAAATTACTGGTAATTCATTATTTTTCTTTAACTTCTTATGAGTTATATATATATATATATATATATATAACACATACATACATACATTAGTACTCAAAAGGAAATAGGGTTTAGGGGAAAGAATAAAATTAATCCAATTGTAATACTTAATATAAAAATGATTGATTGAGTGCTCACTTGGGCAGCACATATACTAAAATTGGAAAGATACAGACATTAGCATGGCCCCTGCGAAAGGATGACATGCAAATTCGTGAAGTGTTCCATATTTAAAAAATAATAATAATTGATTAAAATTTTTTGTGGAAAACAGAAAATATCCAATGCATACAATTTTAATAAGACAGATTTACGAATATTTTGATTTTCTAAGATAAGACCTTAATTCTTTCCATTATCAGATTTTCTTTAGCGTTTTTCTTAAAGCCTGAGAAATACTATGATGAAATTTTAGTTAATTTGGAAACTCAACTGTTGTGCTTGAATCAGAAGGAATAGTAACATATCCACTAAATGTCTCAAACAAAATGTACCATTAGTCACTACACATCAATTGTATAAACTCTACTAAAAAAAAGTTGAGTTTTAGTGAATTGATAGAACATAGATCATTATTTGGCCTGGGTCACACCCGGCAGCGCTCAGGGGTTACTCCTGGCTCCACGTTCAGAAATCGCTCCTGGCAGGCACAGGGGACCATATGGGATGCTGGAATTTGAACCAATGACCTTCTTCATGAAAGGCAAACGCCTTACCTCCATGCTATCTCTCTGGCTCATAACCAAGCATATTGTTGTTGTCAGCATATAGGCAATAACAACCAGGTCATTATATTATAATAAATATTCAGAATTATTTAAAATACTAAAAATTTCTCATAAAATTAAAAATAAATAAAAATTTACTTCAAATATTTAGCTGTTATTTAGTTTATATTTGACATGCAGTTGAATTATCTTGTCTACAATGGAATAGAAAACAAAGAAAGAATTATTTGACCTAAAATTTCAATAATGATGCAACAGCTTAATATTCTATTAATATAGAAATCATGTCAAAGTGATAACACAATCCCTAATATGGTTTTAATGATAAATGTTCTAAAAGGGTCATATCTATACTTATGTCTATCTGGATCATATGCATTTAAGTAGTGTCTTCTATTAATGATCACACAGTATCTTCAAAAAGTTTTGCCTCTACATCTTATTATTTTTTTTTTTTTTTTTGGTTTTAGGGCCACACCCAGTGACGCTCAGTGGTTACTCCTGGCTCTGGCTCTGCTCTCAGAAATCGCTCCTGGTTCAGGGTACCATATGGGATGCCAAGAATCAAACCCAGGTCTGTCCTGGATCGACCAAGGCAAGGCAAACGCCCTACCACAGGGCTATCACTCCAGCCCCATTTTCTTATTAAATATTAATCTCAAAAGTGCTCTTAAAATTACTCACCAAAAGCAGCTGCATTTTTTCTTTGTTTCTTTTTCTTTCTTTCTTTCTTTCTTTCTTTCTTTCTTTCTTTCTTTCTTTCTTTCTTTCTTTCTTTCTTTCTTTCTTTCTTTTTCTTTCTTTCTTTCTTTCTTTCTTTCTTCTTTCTTTCTTTCTTTTTCTTTCTTTCTTTCTTTCTTCTTTCTTTCTTCTCTTTCTTTCTTCCTTCCTTCCTTCCTTCCTTCCTTCCTTCCTTCCTTCCTTCCTTCCTTCCTTCCTTCCTTCCTTCCTTCCTTCTTTCTTTCTTTCTTTCTTTCTTTCTTTCTTTCTTTCTTTCTTTCTTTCTTTCTTTCTTTCTTTCTTTCTTTCTTTTTTTTCCTTCTTTCCTTCTTTCTTCTTTCTTCTTTCTTTTTTTGGGGGGCTACACGTGGCACTTCTCAGTGCTTACTCCTTCTTCTGTACTCACTTGGACTCAGAGGACTATGCATGATGGAGACAGAGATCAAACTGAGATTTGTAAAAAAAAAAAAAAAAAGCAAGTACTTATCTTCTGTACTATCTTCATAATACAATGTATATGTACATGTATATGCATATAAATCGACAGATTAGAGATTAGTGATTTCCAGGGATAGGTATTGTTGTAGTAAATACAGATCATCAAAGGGTAAAAACATGAATTACAATTTTATACTGGTAGAGTTCTTACAGTCTTTGGTAAATGAGGGCTCCTCCTATCTCTTTGCTTAGAATTGCTCCAGTGGTCCTCTGGGTATCATGTCTGCTAGGAATCAAAGTGATGCCAGCCAAATACAAGGCTAGTAAATTAACTTTTGTATTATCTTTCTAGTTTAAAACATCTACTTTTAATTTGTGGAAGAAGTTAAGTCATACTCAGGTGTGCAGAGGACTTACTTATTTTCTGTTCTTAGAGATTACCCCTTGAGGTATGCAGGGAGCCATATGCAGTGCACTGGAATGAAACAGGGTCATGCAAATAAAATGCAAGTCATTATCCCCTGCACTGTGTCTCCTCAGATCTACAAACATCTACTTTTAAAATAACTTATTGGAAAATAACATATAGCTTGATTATTATATTTAATAAAAATGTATCTCTGAAAGTTTCTAACTACAGATCATGAATATTATTATCACAAATTTTGTTAACTGGTAGGTTGTAGAAGCATTAACCTAAAGTAGTTCACTTGTAAAGCAAGCACCTAAATCTCTGTAATGTTTATCAGGACCCTGTTATTATCATTCAATATCATCATAAAGTCCTGGCACATTCAGGAAATATATTTGCCTTTATTAATATACATATTCTCTTGGATTAATCATGAAACATTCTTGATTATGGATAGGAGACCTGGTAATGTCACAAAAGAAAAAAGAGAGGTAGGTGAGCAAGCGAAAAAGAGAGTGAAGTAAAATGCCTGCTCCAGAGGCAGGTGGGAGAGGAAGGGTGGGAGGGGAGAGATCATAAAGGAGGGTGAGCGGGAAACTGTTGACAATGGTAGCAGGAAAAGCACCCTGGTGAAGATTGTTGTAAATTGTATGACTGTAACTCAATCATGAACAACTTTATTTGTGAAAAAAATATAATTAACAACCTTGTAACCATGGTGTTTACATTTAAAACAAAACAAAAAAAGAAAGAAAATGTTAGCACTCAATTACCAAACTACAGTGTCAACAATACTAAAATCATGAGATTCAAAATTTAACAACCTGGTGCCTGTTGAGATGGCAGGCTGCTGGAAGGAGATTAGAGGATATGACATAGGAACATTGGTGGCAAGTTGATTCTGGTGGAAGGATCTGTCATGAAACATGGTATATGTAAAACTCAATTTTATACATGTGTTTTAATAATATTTTAAAGGAAAGACATATTGAGTGTCCCCATAGTTTTATTTGTTTACATAAATTTTGGTAGCAACTTTTACTTTCCTTCTCATTTTAATAAAATGACAGAGAACAGAAAAGCCAGGACAACATTTTTAAACCATAACTAATATTGTACTTTTAATACTAAGTAATAATCTGTGTATTTTATAAGCCTGTGGCTGCTCTTAAAATTTACCATAAATATGGTGGCATCAGCTAGGAAAAAATTATTCTTTCATAATATGCTGAAGGCCAAAGGTCTGAAACCATTAACACCAGGCAAAAAATAATGGATTTTTAAATTTACTTCAAGGCCTTTGCCCTCATGATCTTCAAATTATTTTCCACATAGTTATCTTATTTCCCTTATATTTTCCATATATGGCCTAAGGACTTATGATGAATAACTCAATGACATATTCTTAGTTAGCAAGTCCCAATTTTGTTTCTCCAATTTTTTATAGTGTACTACTCATATTTTAAAGGTCACAATCCCATTTAAGACTGGGAAGAAAAATCAAAGGTCAGGACTGCATACTTTGCATTAAGGGAAGCCACCTTAAATCTTCCATACATGTGGTCTCCTAAGCCAGTGTTTTTCAACCTTTTTTGTGCAAAGGCACACTTTTTTCATGAAAAAAAAAATCACAAGACACACCACATTAGAAAATGTTAAAAAAAAATTAAACTTTGTGGCTATATTGACTATATATAAAGTAATTCTCTTGAATAGAAATCAAACACAAAGAAATAATTTTATAATTACTTTATTATAAAATAATTTATTATATAATATTATAAATTAATAAAGTAATTTATAATGATTGGTTTATTTGTGAGCAGAAGGAGCATGTTAAGGATGAAATTGGAATTTTATCCACGGCAAACCAGACAATGTCTCACAGCACACTACTGTGCTGTGGCACAGTGGTTGAAAAACGCTGACCTAAGCATAGCAAAATTAAAACCCCACGCAATAATGCAGTACTAACCTCCATATGCCACTGAGTGTAGCTTCAAATGGGTCAAAAGTAGTTATCACATTTAAAACTTAATGTTTATATATGGAAAACTCTGCTTAAAAATACTAGCAAAACAAGTTATATAATACACTTGAATAATGCAACATAGTTGAGAGATTTATTTCAGGAAAATATGAATGGCTCAATGTATGTGTGCACAGATTGATAAAAGTAATCTACAACAAAGGCAGTGAATATTGTATCATTATCTTATGAAATGTATAAAATACAGTGACTTTGTTTCAACCTATTTCTTTTTATGTAATGTATTAGTACATAGGAATTATTTCCTTATATGTAGGCATTCTTTACTATCTCCCTTTTCTAGCATTTCTACAAATAATTGGCATTTTTTCCTTAAAAGAAGATCTTATATTTATTATGATTTTATTTTTATCATTTTTTTAAATTTTATTTTATTTAAACACCTTGATTACATACATGATTGTGTTTGGGTTTCAATCATGTAAAGAACACCACCCATCACCAGTGCAACATTCCCATCACCATGTCCCAAGTCTCCCTCGATCCTAAAAATTAGCACGATTAGATTAAATATGAGTAATGAATGTGACCAGGACTTTTGACTTAGATTGGAAATAGATGAGGGAGAGGGGGAGGGAGAGAGAGAGAGAGAGAGAGAGAGAGAGAGAGAGAGAGAGAGAGAGAGATGAACTTCTCCAGAGAGGAAAACAGAAAATTGCATCAAATTTAAATAAGTAAATTAGAATAAATTTATCCAATAATAAAATGTGTTAAAAACACAATGAATATTTTTTTTTATTTTGGGGCCACACCCAGTGACACTCAGGGTTTATTCTGGCTCTGCTCTCAGAAATTGCTACTGGCTCGGGAAACCATATGGGACATCGGGGATGTAACCGAGGTCTGTCTTGGGTCAGCTGTGTGCTAGGCAAATGCCCTATCGTTGTGCTATTGCTCTGGCCTCAAAAACACAATGAATATTTAAGCAATTTAAGTTTAGAAGACAAGATATGGTAATAGGAATCAAATTGGCATTGGTTGCATGTAATTCAAGTACCCTAATACCTGTACTTTATAGCTCTTGTCACCCAACCAGATGTTTATGGAAAATTTTTATGACCAAAAAGTCCAAGATTTTACAATAGATTGAAGACAGTCTCTTCAAAAATGTTCTGGGAGAAAATTAAACTGCTAGGTGGAAATAAAAGATTTTAGACCATTATCTAAGGAATACAGAAAAAATAGTTAAGATGTATTAAATTTGTTGGATCAAAGTATGAAAACCATAAAATCAATAAAGAAAAAAACAACTTACTGCCTAACTATAGTTTCAGAAATAGAGACTATACTCCAAAGATAGTGAAAATAAACAAAAATAGATAAGTAGTATCAACTCAAAATAAAAAGTCAATTCATAGTAAGGAATTAACTGAAATTAACTGAAACATCCCAAAATTTGGGAGAAGGTACTTAAGCATGATAAATATCCAAATAATTCATTTATAAATTATATAAAAAACTCATAAATCTAAAAAATTAAAACATTATGGCAATAATAACTGGAAAGAAGTTTCAACAAAACATCAATGCACAGTTGGCACATGGAAAGATGCTCATAATCTCTTATTAGGGAAATGCAAACAAAACCAACTGTAATGTATCAATCTTTGAGAATACTTCTTTGCTTTGATTTTGCTTTGTTTTATGTATACATAAAATATAAGTTTTGCTCAGTGGCTATCTCCTAGTTCTCTCCTCTGAACTCTATCTTGATGTGGGAATCATGCAATGTTGTGATAAAATCAAGATTGTCTGCATAAAAGGCAAGTGCTTTAAGCCCTGTACTATCTCAATGAGATGCAGTGAGAATATTTATTATTTGAAAGTGAAAAATAAGGGCCAGAGAGATAGCATGAAGATAAGGTGTTTGCCTTGCATGCAGAAAGATGGTGCTTCAAATCCTGGGATCCCATATGGTCCCCCAAGCTTGTCAGGAGCAATTTCTGAGCATAGAGCCAGGACTAACCCCTGAGCACAGCGGGTGTGACCCAAAAACCAAAATAAATAAATAAATAAATAAATAAATAAATAAATAAATAAATAAATAAATAAATAAATAAATAAATAAGAAAGTGAAGAATAAAATGTTGTAAATTATAAAAATGAACTGGGGTTGCCGATCCAGGACCGAAGGTGGTTGGTTCGAATCCCGGTGTCCCATATGGTCCCCCATGCCTGCCAGGAGCTATTTCTGAGCAGACAGCCAGGAGTAATCCCTGAGCAACACCAGGTGTGGCCCAAAAACCAAAATAAAAAAAAAATGAACTGGGGAGTAAGTAACTAAACAGGGCAGTTGCAAAAATTAACACAAGTTTCTTAAAAATAAAAAACTACATATAACAAATAATCCAAATATATATTTAATGAGTGAAAACTATCCAAAGAGCTGTATATCTCCATACTTATTATAACATTATTGACAGTAATCAAGAATTGAAAAAAGTAGAAGTGTCTGTTGTATGGCTCATAATAAAGATAAACTCCTACATATGTATATACATATATGTGTATATGTATATACAAACATATATAGTGGGATACTTTACAACAATTATAAAACATAAAGTTTTGCCATTTTGCTTAGTGAATAAGACTAAAGAAAAATAAAATATATCATAAGCTTATTCATATGTTATATAAGACAACAAAAATGTGAAGAGAAATCAAAAGAAAGTTTGTACTACCAGATCAATTAGTGATTGCCTCAATGGAAGGGATAAAAGAAAGAGACAAAAGAAAGAACATTATAAAACATATAACTAAAGAAAGAACATTATAAAACATATAATTAAAGAATCGGAGTGGTGGCACAGCAATAGAACATTTGCCTTACACGTTGCTGACATAGGACGACCGCGGTTCGATCCCTCGGAGTCCCATATGGTCCCCTGAGCTAGGAGCGATTTCTGAGCACATAGCCAAGGTTAACCCCTGAGTGTCTCCGGGTGTGGTCCAAAAACCCCCCAAAAATTTAATTTTCAGTAGTGAATTTAATGTGCTACTAACACATATACACACAAATACACAGTTTTTAATAATGCACTTAAAGCTCCAGTGATGTTTTAATGAAATGTTATTCATTTATTTTGTTTTCTGTGCCACCCTGGCTCTGCTCAGGGTTTTCTACTGACTCAGAGCTTAGGGATCGATACTGGCAAGACTCATAGGAACATATAGGGTGCTGGCAATCATACTCAGATCTGCCTTATGCAAGAAAAGCACCTTACCTACTTTATTATTGCTTCAGTCTCATGAAATATTCTTTTTAAAATTATATTGTACCACATTGATTATAATGATGGGTATTATATAAAATCAATCATTTTATACACTATTATTTATAGTTTTATGAGATATTGAGTAAAAGTCTGTGGTTAGAAACAATAACTGAAAAACCCATATAATCACCCAAGCCCTATCAGGTGTAATTCCTGAGGACAGAATCAAGAGAAAGACCTGAGTATAGTTGGGTTTGGTCAAAACAAAAAAAACAGCAAATCTAAAAATTAATATTAAATAAAGAGGATAGGTTCATCTTGGGTGATCTTTTTACTAAAAAAATTAAAAAGAAGATTTTTCCAATAATTTATTGCTTAAAATTTCTACTTTACTGAAGGTTTTACATAAGTTAATCATTTCATTCAAACTATAAGGCACATACCCTTGATGTATTCAGTTTGTTATTGATTGTAGAGCAAGATCATATTAAAATGATAAAAGTGCCATATTTGTCTTTCTCTTGTCAGTTTTTTCCCTTAATTTCAAACAGAGTGTTAAAGGACTTCCCATACTTTATAAGAAAATGTGGTAATACATATTAAATCATTGTAGTGATAAGACTTGCTCGTTTAAATCAATTTATAGTTCTCATGAGATCTTGATGCTTCTGCAACTGATCAGCTTCCAAGAATATAATGTCTAAATGCTTCCCTGCTAATAAATTTAATTTCATAATTAAAAATATATTTATTGTACAGGCAGTGTATGATCTCCATATAGTTAGTTATACATATAATAATTTATATATTCAAGCATATTTCATTATATTATCTCATCACTAGCTCTTTTTTGCTAACTGGTGAGTGTGTTCATACTATTAGTGCAAAAAGTAAAATTATGATAATATTGTATATCCTAAATATTAATAGCATAAATGAAAATGATACCTTTCAATAGTTAATCATTTGGAGCTAGGAAAATTATCTACAATATTAAAATTATCATGATGGGGCAAGAGTAATACTGCAGTGGATAGGGCACTTATTAAGCCTACAGGTGACCTGTATTTTATCTATGGCACCATAAATGACAGACTTTTCTGGTGGGACTCAAGGACCAAGGATACTGTGAGTTTGGTAATTGAAGTCTCCAACAACCAATTGGGTTGCCTACCTCACATACTGTCGTTATCCAAAGGCTATGGAGTGACTGGGATAAAACCAGGTTGGGTCAGTAATGTCTTACTGTACTATCTCTCCACATACTGATCACAGATACATTAACTACTTTGGATTTTACATTTTCATTACTGCTTAAGTGATTCCATGTGAAATAGAAAATTCCATTCTTTGATAACCACAGAGAAGCTTTACAGGAAAACCTTGGTTTGGACATTATTTTTATTTTCATTACAAATTATGTTCATTGATCTTAAAAAGAATTTAGCACATCTTACAGTTAATTCACTTTAAATAGTAAGTCCACAATTATTGACAGAACATAAACAGAGATGAGAACATAATTATTTGACAAGGGCTACTTATATCCCTTGTTGTTTCATGTTTGAAAAATATTTGATATAAATACCCATTAGGATTTAACAAGCTAAAAATGCCAATATTAAAATGATAGAAATGGACTGCCTTGTGCTCATTAGATTGTCCTGCCATCATTTCTGAATATTTCAACATGGAATAGATTAACTACTCTCTATCATCTAAACTTTTACATACAAATATTCTATATATTAAGTGCCAAGTAGTCATAGTAAAATAATTTTATAGTTATGTCTACAAATTATTTCACATCTTAAATTTGGTTTGATGCTAAACATCACAATTAACTGTGCACAGTTCATTGCCCACAAAATAATCATTTCAGTCACATAAATTAAACTGTAGTGTACCTAAATATAAATGGACTTTACTTAATTATTTATAAAATAGTTCAAATTCACAGCTCAATTAGGAGGTGATGGATTGTACATAATTTGCTGCTTCTTATGTATTATAGATTAGAGATAAAATTATCAGGGATACTTCTTTCCACCCATGGTTTCACAATCTGCTATATTAAATGTAAACTTATTGAACCCAGGGTTCCCCCATCTCAGCAGGTTTCTGGCTTTCAATGTTTTTCTGCTTGTACAATTATATATTTTAAAGATACATGTTAATCAGTAACCATATTCTAGCACCTCTGCGTTTCAAACATGAATCCTTGAAAATGTATTTTAATCACTGAAGTCAATACTTAAAAGCTAACTAAATTTATACGACAGACAAATATTTCATTCTAAGTTTCATAAAATATATTATTTGCTAATTTATATTCAGTTATATAAATCTAAAGTAATGGTACTCATATTTTGATTCAATAAACTATATATCAGCTTTCATTTTAACAGTATTATGTAATTTGCTAAGTTCCATGAAAATTTTTTAATAATATTTTTATTTAAACACCTTGGTTACAAACATGATTGTAGTTGGATTTCAGTCAAAAAGAATGCCCTCCTTCACCAGTGCAACCTTCCCATCACCAAAGCTACCAATTCCTCCCTCCCCCAGCCCAGCCTGTATTGGAGACAGGCTTTCTACATCCCTCACTCACTGACATCAAAGGAATTTTGTTTGTTTGTTTTGGTTTTTGGGGGTCACACCTGGCAGCGCTCAGGGGTTACTCCTGCCTCTATGCTCAAAAATCGCTCCTGGCAGGCTCAGGGGACCATATGGGATGCCGGGATTTGAACCACCGACCTTCCACATGCAAGGCAAACGCCTTACCTCCATGCTATCTCTCTGGCCCCATCAAACAAATTATTATTGTTTTCCAATTCTGAAAATTTTACAAAAGTAAGCTCATAAATATTATTTACTAGAAGAAACAAGAGATGACAAAGTCACTTTTCTATCCAGCAAGGGAATTGTTAAATAAAGCTAAAATTATAAATTATGATGCTGTAGCTTATTGAATTAGTTAGTGTAGATATAAACAAAGCTTTAAAGCAAAATAGTCCAACACAAAACCAAAGTATTAAATGCTTATTTTAGGGAAAGCAGGTAGGAGAATATTATGAAATAAAATAAGCCTTGCAGAATACATACACTTTTTCTGTACTGAATAGTTTTTAGTTAAGGTAATTTCCATGAAAGGAACAAATTAAAGGTTTAAATCAGTTCTAGAAAGGAGGCACTGGGCCAACGGTTACCTGTTTGTAATGTGAGAAATGCTTTTTATTCAGGTGCTTATGAGACTCTGAGATTTTGCTCTTGTTGTTGCTAAAGTGTGTGAGACAGAAGAAGGTATATAATAGATGATCTCTCTCCTATGCAGACTTAACTACAGCCAATACAAATAATCCAAGGATGGGAGAAAAATAGGAAACTTGGGATAATAGTGGAGGTAGATGGTTTAGCAGCACTAAAATATAATATAATAATGTTATTATAAAAGTAAAAATTGTAAAATTATATTTTTATTTCAATAGTTATGCATTATAGCTTGTTTCATGGAGATGGGCAGAAGTTGCTGATTTTATTGTAATGTAATCATCTGCATATTTTCATTATTTTCTCTATGTTCTTATTTTCACTCTGACCAGTGGACAACATTACTTCCCTTATCATGACTAAATCTTATACAGCAATCTTCCATTCTTTGGGAGTTGTTCTTGCCTTTATTTAAGTGAATTAATAACACCTTGCAAATCATGTCATTTCAATAATATTTAAAGAAAATGTCTACAATATTTAAAAAATAAATAATAAAACATTACAGTAGGAAATTATTTTGTCATTAGATAAAAATATATATCCAGGGCCCGGAGAGATAGCACAACGGCGTTTGCCTTGCAAGCAGCCGATCCAGGACCAAAGGTGGTTGGTTCGAATCCCGGTGTCCCATATGGTCCCCCGTGCCTGCCAGGAGCTATTTCTGAGCAGACAGCCAGGAGTAACCCTTGAGCACCGCCGGGTGTGGCCCAAAAACCAAAAAAAAAAAAAAAATATATATATATATATATATATATATATATATATATATATATATATATATATATATCCAATATCAAACTTTTTTTACAAGCCAGAAATAATATTTTCAAAGCTTTAAAAGTACAATCATGTAGAATATGGCTTCCTTATTTTCTTGTCTTTGTGAGAAAGTACAGTATTTAGAGGAAAAATAGCAAACATCTTGGGACTATTTTGTTTGGACCAGATTTGTCTTAATGTCTTCCAAAATTTTTGCATTAACTCACTCCAAGATTTAAAAGTTGTCCAGTCTTTTGTTTTTGGAAATTGAGTTCAATTTCTTGTTCCTATTTCATTTTATTAGTATTTTTAACTGTTCACAGTGTGTTTCCTTCCTCTGGCAAAAGAAGAAAAGCCATTTATTTATGCTGCAACAAATTACTCCATTGAGATACTAGTGATTATGTTAACATATATTTCCTACTTGTGCATTCTTCCTGCCTCATATGACATGAGAAACATAATTTCTTTTAAAATGTGATTTCTAATTATTTTTGCATAAATATCTTACTTAAAAATTCAAAAAAAGGGAATGGAGCTGTGGCACAAGCATTAGGGCATTTGCCTTGCACAGATTAACTTAAGATGGACCGTGTTCAATATCCCAGCGTCCCATATGATCCCCCAAGCAAAGATGATTTCTGAGCGCATAGCCAGGAGTAACCCCCGAGCGTCACCAGGTGTGGCCCAAAACTCAATATATATATTTGTATGCTTTAAAAAACAAAACAAAAAAATATTTTTCAAAAGAAGGGGGCAAGCAAGTAAATAAAGAAAGTAAGCTATTGGGTGTCCCAGTCTCTACCAGGTTCAGAGAGAGTGGTAAGTACTAAATACCTCAGGGTGTAGCACTCCAAAAACAGTAAAAACAATATTTTAAAAAGAAATTAAACATTCTGAATTTTAAAAAGTTCACTTCTTAAAGAAAATAAAAATTCCAACTCTGTATAAATATTTATACACAAAGTAATTTATTTGTTTAATGTATTATTTTTATTTTTATAATTTTATTGGTTATTGTTATTTGTTACTATGAAAAATAAAAATCTCCGCTCTTTCAAATATAAAAAATTATACATAAAATAATTTGTTTCTAATATCTTCTGTTAAGATGTTTTAACAAATATCTCTTGTTAATTTTCATTATGTCTAAAATTTTAAGTATTTATATCATTTAAGTATTAATATGACAGTTTGCTGCCAAACAGTCACACTGGTAGTGTAAGCTGGATGCAAGCCCTGCAAAGAAATATCTGCTTAGTTGACTTAAATTTTTAATTTCACTTATGCCCTCAGTACTCCTAGAAGGAAGTTCCAATGAACAAGAAAACACTAAATTGCAAAATTTAAGTTAAATAAGAAAATTAGGTGAATAAACAAAAGTCATAACCTAAAGTACAACAATCCAGAAATTTAATAAGAGGAATAATAATGATAATACATATTAATTTGTTATTCAATTTATTATGTATAAGCCTATTTTCTTATAAAAATATGTCTTTCATAAGTAAAAATATATGCTTAAAATTAAAATAGATTAAAATAGCTCTATAAAAATAGAGTTTATATAAAATTACTAAAATATAGCAACAGCTTTTTGCTGTTGCTTACTTGAAAGGTACAAAATATAATTATAAAGTCTACTTTATTGTGAGCATTCAATACATTTTTTGCTTTTTACTTTATAGGCCACATTCAGTAGTCAGAAGAGATCATTTTTGGCAATGCACAGCAGCCGTATGTGGGCCCTGGGATCTAACCCTATTTTAATCCAGCATTAGCCATCTGAGAGGCAAATGAGGTTTAAAACAAATATTTTTTTTGTTTTTTTTTTGATAAGTAATTTTGGGATATTGTTGTTATTTCTATTATCATTGACTGTTTAATTGTTGAAAGTAGAAGCTGAGTTAAAAATTTTGCTGCAATAATTGCTAAAGAAATTTGCATACTTTCTCTGACCTCAAGTCTATGAAACTGCTATGTTCCCATCTTTATATCCCATACAGAAATAATAGTAAAACTCTTACTGAAAAAATAGAATATAAATAAATTAACCATAAATACTCCTAAAATTTCTTTTAATTCCACTTTATAGGTAATATTTAGTAAGTCATATGTCTAACATATTTTTAAGTTATACTCACTCTTTTGTTGGAATCCTTAGATCTTAGTTTAGAACTATGACCCTCTGTAACTATTAGACTGACTGAGGTAATCTTTTTGTCTCTTAAAAGTTTTAGTACAATTTCTTACACAAAAAATGTCAGAAAAAAATGAATAAATGTTTGGAATCTTCAAAGTGGCAGTAGTTTGACTCTATGCACTTGTAAAAAATAGAATATTTTTGCTGGAACTACATGTGAGAAGATATCCCACAAAATTCATGATGATGTCATCAATTACTTACTTAATCCTTTTTAAATTGTTTTTGTTTTTGTTTTGTTTGGGCCAAACCTGGTGATGCTCAGGGGTTACTCCTGGCTTGGGGGACCCTATGGGTCTAGTGCTGGCAAGGCAAACACTTTACTGCTCTGTGCCACTGCTCTGGCCCCTTAATCTTTTATTACTATACATCATGTTACATATCATAATATATACTTTATTTAGCCAGATATTAATTATTATAACAGGCTTACAAATATGTGAATGTCTATATTATATAGGGAATATTTTACTACAATATACATATCATCAAAATAAACAAATCTTCCCAACATTATAAAACCCTGAAATAGGCTTCTTCGTCAATCGTTTGTTCTCCCTTGAATACTATTTTACTTGCTTCTCTTGATGTTTCTTTTTTGTGTGTTTGTTTGTTTTCTTTAAATCCTTTGAAAAAAGCTCATGTTCTCTCTTGAACATATGTTCTTCTCTTTCCCTCCTTTGACTTCTCTCAAAGTGAGTTCGGAGAGATAACATAGAGATAGGGCATTTGCCTTGCATGCAGAAGGATGGTGGTTCAAATCCTGGCATCCCATATGGTCCCCAGAGCCTGCCAGGAGTGACTTCTGAGTGTAAAGCTAGGAGTAATTCCTGAGCACTCCTGGGTGTGACCCCAAAACAAAAATAAACAAACAAAAAAACAAAGTGAGTTTGTTCAATATAAATTACTTCACTTCACTAAAAAAATAATACATAAATAAGTAACAAACTATTGTCCCTTATGACATTGATAACCTGAGTTCTGTCACCAGAATCCGATGGTTTCATTGATTAGTGTCTAGTCACTTACTTTTATTCTTTATATACATATATGAATGGAGATTACCTGTTATTTGTCTTTTTCTTTCCACAGTCCATTCTTTGAAAAACGTAAAATGGTTCAGAGAGGATTAGTTGAATAAATAATCAAGAATTTACTATGTATCTCTAAGAATATATTTTAATATTTTAGACTAACCTTGATTTTTATTTTTAATTTATATTTAAACCCTGGGATTTACAAAGATATTCATGTTAGATTTCAAACATGCAAGGTTTCAGGACCAATTCTACCATCAGTGTCAAATGTACTCAACCAATGTTCTCAGAGTCCATCCCATGACATCACCCCAACATGCCAGCATAATAGGCCAGTTTTTTATTTTGGCTGATATAGATCAGATTTCATGTTTTCATTGTTGTTGACTCTGGCTTGGGTATTTAACTTTGTACTTTATTAACACCACCAATATACCTGAGACCCCTTGGTCTTTGTTCCCCAACCTTTCATATTTGTGTTTATACTCCTCTAATTAATTTCTCTCCATCACTTCACTATACACTGGGGCTTAGAGTGTTCTTGAAAACCCCCATTTAAAGCATTACATTTCATCATGCAGTTATTCGAAACACCACATATAAGTGATATCATTCTGTATTTATCCTTCTGCTTCTGGATTAATTCATTTATTATAATATCTTCCGGGCCCATATACCTTGCAAAAAATTACATGATTGCACTGTTCCTTACAGCTATATAGTATTCCACTGCATATATGTATAAATGTACCACATATTTATGGCCCACTCTTCTGTTGCTGGACATCTAGGCTGGTTTTAAGTCTTAGTTATTTATTATACTAAGTGCTAGAATAAATAGCAATGTGCATACATCTTTTCAGATTAATGTTTTCCTGTCCTGAATATTATAACCCAAAAGTAGCATTTCTGGGCCATATGGCAAATTGACTATTAGTTTATTGTAAAATTCCCATGCTATTTTCTATAGCAGTTGGACCAGCAAGCATTTCCACTGGAAGTGAATGAATTATTTCACCTCATCCCTGCCAACCCAAATTGTTCTCAATATTTTTGTTATGTACCATCCTCACTGGTATAAGATATCTCTTAGTTATTTTGATTTGGTTTTTCCTTAACTTTTTCATGTGCCTATTGGCCATCAGTTGGTTTTCTTCAGATAAGGGTCTATTCATTTCCTTCCCCCATTTTTTGTTTTTGCTTTGTTTTGCTTTGGGGGGCCACACCTGGTGATCAGCTCAGAGGTTACTCCTGAAATAACTCCTGGCTTGGAAACCATATGGGATGCTGGGGATCAAATCGAGGTCCATCCAAGGTCAGCTACTTGCAAGGCAAATGCCCTACCACTGTGCTATAGCACCGGCCCCTCCTCTCCCAATTTTTTTTGGGGGGGGTTTTGGGTCACACCCGGCGGTGCTCAGGGGTTACTCCTGGCTGTCTACTCAGAAATAGCTCCTGGCAGGCACGGGGGACCATATGGGACACCGGGATTCGAACCAACCACCTTTGGTCCTGGATCGGCTGCTTGCAAGGCAAACGCCGCTGTGCTAACTCTCCAGGCCCTCCTCTCCCAATTTTTGATGTGTGTTTAGATTTTGTGGAGTTAATCTTTGTGAGTACTTTGTATATCCTAAATATTAACTCATTATCTGATGTGTTGAGTGCATATATTTACTTCCACTCAGTTAACTGTCTTTTAGTTTGAACCTGTAGTTTTTCGCATACAGAAACTTTTAGTTTGCTATAGCCAAAATCATATTAAAAAACAAAAAACTGGGAGGATCTCATTATCTAACTTGAAGCTCTACTACAAAGCCATTGTAATCAAAACAGCATGGTATTTGAACAAAGACAGACTTTTACAAAAAAAAGTGTGTATATGCCATTACAAACTCCAGATATATGGCCAATTAATCTTTGACAAGGAAGCCAAGGACAATAAAGTGAAACAAAAAAAAAAAAGTCTCTACAATAAATGGTGTTGGGACAATTGAGTAACCTGTATAAGAGATTACAGATTGATCCATATCACACACTTTACACAAAAGTCAATTCAAAATGGATCAAAGATCTTGAGATTAGGCCTGAAGCCAAATAGTACATTGAGGAAAACATAGAGAGAACACTCCAATTTAGACCTCAAAGGAGTCCTCAATTATAGGATGTCAATGCCAAGAGCCATAGAAACAAATCTCAATGAAAAGATTGACCTTGTTGGAAACATTAATTCAAATTAAAAATTATTTTCATTTGGGAGTTTGTTAAAATTTTTACAATAATTTTTATTGTTTTAAATTTAGGGACACTTACCAGAAGTATTCAGGTCTTACTCCCAACTTTGTGCTCAGGGATCATTCTTCTCAGGCACTGGAGAACCATACTGAATGCCAGGAATTGCATCCAGACCAAGCCACTGCATTGAAGCATCTACCCCACTTGTCCTCTCACAAAAATTTAAGCCATTCAATTAGACATTATTAAATTTAGTATCTTATAAATTACAGAATATATCTAGTTTAGATTGTTTAAAACATAGATATACTTTGGTAAAGATGAAAAAATTGAAGAAATCTTAAAAAAACACAATATATGTAGAATCGTATTACACTAATAGTTTAAGAATTCTATGCTTATTCATTCTTTGCTTTTGTCAATTTCTCATTGGCAGATTTTTATTGCAGGAGAAAAGAGATTGTTAAAATAAAAAGTTGCTGAAAACAGTCAAATGGTCTCACCACTGCCCAGGAATATTGAGGGAAAGCAGATGGGAATACATCAAGCAGTTAAGCTCAGCTAAATAAGAAATGGGCAGGAGGCTATTAATAGGATGTTTTAGTTAGTCTAGATGTTTTTGCCACAAAGAAAACAAAATAAATACAGAATGAATACAAATCAGGGAGAATAAACATTTTAGAAAACTTTTTTTCTTAAGCAAATAGTTTAAGGAAATCATTTTAGCAGTTTAAAGGGGTTAAATAAGGTCAATCAAATACTATAATAGTTTAAGAAAACATCAACAATATTTATATATGGCTTACTAAAAATGTCAACAAACATAATATTTTCTTTGCAAAATAGAGAAAATGTATTACATAAGTAAATTAACCCAACCCATGTCCCACTATTATTTAAATATGTCACTGTAAGGATTTGAGTCAACATAATGAATAAAAATATAAATATTTAAAGCAAGTAGCAAACAAAGAATAATGATCATTGATTTTATAAGTCATACTTAAACTTGTAAGAATGATGTATGGATGGCTATATTTAATATTTTACTATAGTGTATGTCATAGATACTATATGCAAAGCATATTGTCCAGTTAATGAGTAAAGTTTCTAAATAATATCTTATTTTCTGTTTTATGGTTTTTCATAAAATGTCTTATATATGTGACTGTTATTTAGCCTGTATCAAAGCTAACAGAGTAGCTAGACTTGATGAGTAATAAAGTATACTAAAGAGTCTGAGAACCACATAAAGCATTAAAGTATGTTTTTAATTATTTTATAGAGAAAACCAGCTACATATATGGAATGCCAAAAAAGACAATATTGTTATATTCTTCAGACATAGTGCTTTAAAAAAGAAAATGCTTAGGTTGCTTTTGATTTGTTTGTTTGCTTGATTTGTCAAAAGGAACTGTGAAAAACACTGACACTCTGAGATTGAAAATATGGGATGCTTTTTCTTGCTATGTCCAAATCCAATGACAATAATTGGATCAAACTGTTTGAAATAAAATAAATTTAGTGAAAATGTGCACTTTTTTCAAAGCTTGAAATTAATACCTACTTTCTACATTTCTCAAGACAATGAGTTTTCTTTAAAATATCAAATACAAATAAAATATGTATATTACACAATAAAAAGTATTGTGCAGATATTTTGTCTTTTCCAGATTTTTTAATTACTTTATTTAAGCACCATGGCTACAAAAGTGTTCATTATTGGCTTTCAAACATACACTGTACACAACATTCACCAGTGCACCCTTCTGCACCAATGTCTTGTTTCCCTCCACCCTTTCTCACACACCCCAGCCAATCTCTAGAGTCGGCAATTTGCTTCTCTCTCTCACTCTCCCAATCTCTCACTCAGTTTCCTTTTTTGACACCGTGGTTTGCACTATTGTTAATGAAGTGGCGACTTGCATGTCACTTTCTCCCCTTTCAGCACCTACTTTTTGCAGAGTGGTCAGTTCCTACTATTATTGTCCTAGTAGATCCTTCTCTACTCCTACTTAACTCACTGTTCTTTGCGGTGAGCTTTCTACCCTGGGCTGGAACTCCTGACCTTTGTCTCTATTGTATTTATCAACATACTATTTCTTGTTTTTCTTATATCCCACAAATGGCCGAGATTATTCTATGTCTCTTCTTTTTCTTGTGGTTCATTTTACTCAGTATAAATCATCTCCATGTCCATCAATTTATAAGCAAATTTCAGACTTCAATTTTCCTACAGGCTGCATAATAAAACACTATTTAGATGTGCCACAGTTTCTTTAGCCACACATATGTTGTTGGTCACTGTGGTTGTTTTCAGATTCTGGCTATTGTAAATAGTGCTGCAATGAACACAGAGATGTAGAGGACATTTTTGTATTGTGTTATTGTATTCTTGGGTGATGTCCCTATGAGTGGGTCATATAATAGCTCGATTTCTAATTTTTTGAGAGTGTCCATATAGTTTTCCCAAAAAGCTGGACCAGTCTGTCTGCATATACCCCAGCAATAAGTGAAAGTTCCTTTCTTTCTCCTGCATCCACACCAGCACTGGTTGTTCTTGTTTATTTTTTTGTTTTGTCTTCTTTTGTTTGTTTTGTGTGTATGGTGTGTGATGATATCTCGTTGTTTTGATGAACATCTTCCTGATGCTTAGTTATATGAAGCACTTTCCATGTGCCTTTTAGCCGTCTGTATTTCTTCTTTGATAATTGTATATTCATTTATTCTCCTTACTTTTTGATGGGATTCGATTTTTATCTTGTAAAACACCGTCAGTGCCTTAATATCTGAGATATTAACCTCTTATCTGATAGGTATTGGATGAATACTTATTCCTTGGGTGATCTTTTTCCTTTTTTTTTTTTTTCTTTTGGTTTTTGGGCCACACGCGGCGTTGCTCAGGGGTTACTCCTGGCTGTCTGCTCAGAAATAGCTCCTGGCAGGCACGGGGGACCATATGGGACACCGGGATTTGAACCAACCACCTTTGGTCTTGGATCAGCTGCTTGCAAGGCAAACGTCGCTGTGCTCTCTCCGGGCCCTTGGGTGATCTTTCTATCTAGTCATTCTCCCACTTTTCCTTTCAGTCTGGCCTTGCATTAAGTCAGTGGGGTGTGTGAGTGCAGCCCTACCCCACTTTTGTCCATGCTAGGCTTCTATCCACCAACATAGAGGTCCTCTCACCCCCTCTCTCCCTTCCCTTGCCCCCTGCCCCCAAGATTCTGGTTCCATCTTTTCCTCTGTTCACAAACTACCTATGAACTGTTAGTGGTGTTTTTATGGTGGTTGTTGCTGTTCGTTCACCGTTTTCATTCTTCAGTACCATCATTACTGCTGCCAGAGCCAAAGAGACTAGACCCTGCCCCTGTGGCAGAGATGCTCTTGGGACAGGTGGGCAGGCAGGCAGGCAAACAGGCAGGTGAGGGGGGCGCTGAAAACTTTAGTTACAGGAAAGGTGGAGCTCTACTCTGGGATGCTCTGCAGAGTGAGGGGGGTCTTTGTTGTCTATGGAGGCCATCTTCCCTCTCCCTTCAGTTGGGAGGTAGAAATCCAATATTTGTCCCGGTCTGCCCCCCCTTTCTGGTTTCCTATTTACAATTACTTGAATTAAAAATCATCTTTTTCTGGAAAAACAATAGTGCAAAAAGCTTCTCAGTTAAATGTACTCCCATCTTTACTTCCTCTTACTGAGTTAGTGGTAATTCATCCTTTAGCTTCAATGTCATGGAGTATTTTGCCTGCACTTTTCTCTAAGTACTTTATGGTTTCAGTTCTGATATCAAGGTCTTTAATATATTTTGATTTGACCTTTGTACATGGTTTTGAGAAGAGGGCTGAGTACACTTTTTGCATGTAGTTGACCAGTTTTCCCAGCAGCACTTGTTGAAGAGGCTTTCCTTGTTCCACTTTGTGTTTCTTGCTTCTTTATAAAAATCAATTGTTTGTAAATCTGTGGATCTATCTCCAAATATTCAAGTCTATTCCATTGATCTGAGGATCTATCTTTATTCCAATATCCTGCTGTTTTAATTACTGATTTAGAGTACAGTTTAAAATTGTGGAAAGTGATTCCTCTTATTTATTAATTAATTTATTTTTTACAAGAATCCAAGAAATGCTTTAGCCTTTTGTGGACATTTATTTTTCCATATGAATTTCAGAAGACTCTGAGTTACTTCTTAGAAAAATGTCATGGGACTTTTTTTTTATCGAAATTTTATTCAATCTGTTCAAAGTTTAAGAAAGTTTGCTATATTAATCCTTCCAATTATGAGCTGGGTGTATACTCCAATTCCTTGAGTGCTCTTATATTTCTTAAAGCTATATTTTGTATATTTCTTTAGTTAGCATTTACATCTTTTTATTTAAGTTGACTCCAGGTAAATTATTTCTGAAGCAAAATTGTGATTTTGATTGCTGTTTTTATATCTTTTTCCTCTTGCATTATTTGTGTATAGAAGAGCAATGGATTTTTGTGTATTAACTTTGTAGCCTGTCACTTTGATCTATAAGTATATTATTTCTAGAAGTTTTTTTGTGAAGTTTTTAAGATTTTCTAAATATAGTATCATGTTATCTACAGACAATGAGAGCTTAACCTTTTACCTTTCCTATGTGGATGGATTTAATGGCTTTTTCTTGCCTAATTGGTATGGTAAGTACATCCAGTACTATATTAAATAGAAGTGGTGATATAGGAAACCTTGCCTTGTGCCAGATCTTAAAAGAAAGGCTTTTATTTTTCCCACATTTAGTATAATGTTTGCAATGGATCTGTGATAAATGATATTGATGATATTGAGGAAAGTTCCTTCAATTCTCATCTTTTTGTTTTTGTTTTTGGGTCACACTCAGCAGCGCTCAGAGGTTACTCCTGGCTCTGCACTTAGAAGTCACTCCTGGCAAACTCAGAGGATTATTCTGTGGCTGCGATCCTCTGACTCTGTCCCTCTGGGAAGGGCCAGGATCACCTGGCCAACAGCAAAGTCCTGAAAGCAGGTAGGAAGCTGATGTGTCTCTCTGTTTCTCTCCCTCTGGGCAGGGCTACACTCACCTGCCTGTCTGGCAGATAGAAGAACTGGTGAGAAGCTGAGAAGCTGTCAAGAAGTTTTGTACAGATTTATGTATTTTTGTGTATTTACATAGTAAAAAAAAGACAAAACAAACTTATCTATAGGTGGTTATCCTATTTAATTCTCTTTTTCTTTTTTTTTTTTGTTTTGTTTTTTGTTTTTTGGGTCACAACTGGCAGTGCTCAGAGGTTACTCCTGGCTCTATGCTCAGAAATTGCTCCTGGCAGGCTTGTGGGACCATATGGGATGCCAGGATTCGAACCACCGACCTTCTACATGCAAGGCAAATGCATTACCTCCATGCTATCTCTCTGGCCCCCATTTAATTCTTAAGTTTAACTTAATTTTCAGAGAATTAGCTGTAACTGCATTAAAAATTTCACCTTTGATCATTGATTTCTCAACTAACAGGTGGACTTACAATGTTTCTATATACAGATACAAAAAATGTCTTATAGGTATGAATAAATAGATGTAGGTTAGAAATGTAAAGGCATATATGTATATCATGATATACCAATTTATGGACATCTATCTATATGCTCTATTTATGAATCAACTAAGTCATCAATAAACACATTTACAGTATGATATTTAATCTATTATAACTGCAAGGGCAATAAATATGGGAGAAGTTGACAACTTTTTGTTTGTTTTTGTTTTGGGGCCATACCCAGTGATGCTCAGGGTATTTCTGGCTCTGTGCTTAGAAATCACTCCTGGCTCAGGGGACCATATGGGACGCCAGTGATCGAACCAAGGTCCATCCTGTATAGGCCACGTGCAAGACAAATGCCTTACCTCTACACTATCACTTTGGCTCCAGAGGTAGACAACTTTTTTAATAAATTTACCATGGGATATACACTAATTCTATTTTAATTTGATGAGGAGTTGCCTTTAAAGAAAACGCCAATTATCTTTCTTACAAATGGTTTAATTTCCCTTTAATAAACATTCTCCAGAACATAATGATCACATCTTTTTCTTTTTTTTTTTTTTGTTTGTTTGTTTGTTTGTTTTTAGTCCACACTCATTTGATGCTCAGGGCTTACTCCTGGCTAAGCGCTCAGAAATTGCCCCTGGCTTGGGGGGACCATATGGGATGCCGGGGGATTGAACCGCAGTCCTTCCTTGGCAAGTGCTTGCAAGGCAGGCACCTTACCTCTAGTGCCACCTCACCAGCCCCACATCTTTTTCTTACCACTGCCATTTTTTCACTCTGCTTTTGTTTAAACAATGTTCATTTGGTTTATATAATATTTTATTTTATTTTTGTGGAGAAAATAAAGCACATTGGACTGTTTTTTGTTTTTGTTTTTGTTTGAGGGGAAAGAGTTAGGCCACAACTATCAGTGCTCAGGGCATACCTCTGCATCTGTCCACAGGAATCACACTCTTGGCACTAAGAAAAGAAGTTTCAAAAGAGAAGCTGAGGGACCTAAGGAATGTCAGGATTGAGCCTCATCTAGGCCAGTGCTTCATCTGCTATCCTATGCCCTGATTTATCTTCTCTATAAGAATATAAGGACAACCTCCTGCTCTCATGACCAGACAACATCTATAACAAAAATGGAAAAATTAATTGGATGTATTATCTATATTTTGTGCCCATTATTTCTTTCTTCCCTGAACCTTTCTCAAATTTTTCTCAAAAATTTGTTCTTTTTATAACATATGTATATATAAATTCATGAATTATTACATTTAATTTTTAAGTTATGTGAAAAATATGTCATTACCTTTGAGGAATTTATTTATTTGTATTTATTTATTTATTTTTAATATATTTATTTTACTTATTTCTATTTTTAATTTTTATTTAATTACCATGATTACAAACATGTTTGTGGTTGGGTTTCAGTTATAAAAAGAACAGCCCCCTTCACCAGTGCAACATTCCTACCACCAATGCCCCCCAACTCCCTCCTCCCACATTATTATCCTGATAGTTGTCAGTGTAATTATTTCTCTAACTAGACTCACCACTCTTTGTGATGAGCTTTTTTTTTTTTTTTTTTTTTTTTTTTTGGTTTTTGGTTTTTGGGCCACACCCGGTGACGCTCAGGGGTTACTCCTGGCTATGCGCTCAGAAGTCGCTCCTGGCTTGGGGGACCATATGGGACGCCGGGGAATCGAACCGCGGTCCGTCTCCTAGGCTAGCGCAGGTAAGGCAGGCACCTTACCTCCAGCGCCACCGCCCGGCCCCTGTGATGAGCTTTTTAATTTATTTTTAAAATATCTTTATTTAAGCACCATGGTTACAATATTTTTGTGTTTTGGTTTTAGTTATAAAAAAGAACCTTTTACCCAGTTTTCTTTTCTTTTTTTCCAAAGAGAAAACTCACCTCTTGATAAGAACTTTTCAATTAAGATTTTTTGACTATCTGAGTATTGCACTTTAATCAACAGGACTAATAATGATTCTATAAGCATTTTTGAAGAACTAAATAATAAAAGAGTACATTCTTTTCTGTTATTATAATTAAAGTTTCTGTAATAATTTTGTTTACATTTTTCTACAAAGCTACAATGATTTATTATTATTATTATTATTATTATTATTATTATTTTGGTTTTTGGGCCACACCCGGCAGTGCTCAGGGGTTACTCCTGGCTGTCTGCTCAGAAATAGCTCCTGGCAGGCACAGGGGACCATATGGGACACTGGGATTCGAACCAACCACCTTTGGTCCTGGATCGGCTGCTTGCGAGGCAAACGCCGCTGTGCTATCTCTCCGGGCCCGATTTATTATTTTTATATCACCAACATAAAGAACTTTGTAAGAGAAGTAAGGGAAGGATATGATGTCATTAAAGAAGTCTCAACTCTAAACCTTTTGGATGGTGTTTACAAAAGCAATCAACTAAACATACCTGCTTGTTTGACATTTTGCTGAAAGATGGCCTTATAAAAACTTCTCAGTCTTTTTTCCTAGAACATGTCGTATAGGATAGCTTCATTAACATTGTGTTCTTCCCAGAAACAAAACAAATTTATGTAAAATAAAATTGAAAATGTAAAATGAAATATATACCCCAATTATTTCAGCAATACAAGTTAAACATTTTGAAAATGACAAAATCAATTCAAAACATATATTTTCCTCATGGTACTTAAAGATATAGATTTTAATGGCAATTAACTAAGCATGCAAAACAAAGCATTGTTTAAAATAACATACATTAAAAAGAAAATACAATATTTGAATAAATTTTTAACATTTAGGTATTCTAATAATATCCGAGTACACACAGGAAATAGCATGCTTAAAAGCTTGTTTTGAAATCAGATGTTCCATGAATTCATACAAATGAGTAAAACCAAAATTAAGCAACATAAACATAGATAAAAATAAAATAGCATGAATGAATTTATATTTCAGTAACTAGAAATGACAAAAAAGCTTTAAACAACAAACAGAAAAATTGTGTGATAAAATATATTAAATATTGTAATTACTTTGAAATCTTTATATTTATAATAAAATTGTGTAATTTTAAAAATTGAGAATTAAAGTCTGAGAGATTGTACATGGCTTTCATTGCATGCAATCTACTTGAGTTCAATCTCTAGCACCCAGTCTCATCCACTGAAGCAGCCATACATGGTCCCTAAGTGCAGAGCTAGAATTCCTGAGTATCACAAATGTGGACCTGCCCAAAATTTCAAATTACTAATTACAATAGAACTGAATTATTTTGTACTATTAGATTTATAGCAGAGAATTTGAAACAGTATTAAAATATAATGTTAAACATACTTTGTAATTTTAAAATAATTTTCATTGGCATAAAGGTCATAATAGAAACATGAGATAGCGAACTATATATAGTTTAACCAAATGTAAGAAATTATAAAATTAATTCTAGTTTAATCCCATACTCAGAAGTTTTATTAAAGAGTTTTATTAAACCCTTTATATTAAAGACTTTATTAAACTATTTCATAGTATGTTCTCCATTATACTTTAATAATGGCTTCACATGAAGAATATGTTCTTTGGTCACAGGCATGAAGGTGACTTAGAAGGTGAGTTGATATTACATTGAGAAGACATTCTTATCATTACTTGTGTACTGATATACCTTGTTACAGATAGGAGGAGTTCTCAAGAATGATCATATTTGATATTGCCTTCTGATACATTAAGGAAAAACCACAAGGAAACTATTGGACTCAGTAGCAATGTCATTAGCGTCTACATTAATTTTTCAAGTGCTAAGTTATTTTTTAAATATATAGTGGGTTAAAAAGTTATTCAAATATCCATCAAGATTACCAATGATTATCAGGCCAAGCAGACTATAGATTAAGCAATAAACCATAGATCAGAAAGTTCACAAGGAGGTCATGTACAGAATATGAACCTCTTAAAATGTATGCATAGAGCTCTATAAATAAGATTAAATATATTCAGCATTGTCAATGGCTTAAGAACAAATTATTACATTGATAAGTAATTAATTAATCAAATTCTAAAATAATATAAAGACAAGGAGCCAACAATGGCTATAAGCACTAGATATGTTAGTTAATTCCTTGTTAAATCGTGTAATATGTATAATATGCACAACCTAATTTGGAATATTTACTAAGAAAAGGAAGAGAGAAAGGAATAAAATATCTTCATTAGTAAATGGGCATAGATACCTGATTAAAATAATATTCTTGCATATCAAGTTAAGTGAAATTTATTGTTAAAGTTAGTTCCCTATATTTGTTTTCAATTTTTAATTTGTCTGCCAGGCCTAAAAATATGCGTGACTTATGCTAAGGCCCAAGGATGCCAGGGCTACAAGTGCTGCATCTTACAGAAGCCCAAGGCTGCCAGGACCTGGTGATGCAAGGCTCACAGGGGAATGTAAGGCTTGGCTGCTGAGTGGAGCCTCATGCTCACCCAGGGATGCCCATATGTAGCTACCACCCTCCCAGGACTAAGAGAGAGGGAGAGAGAGAGAGAGAGAGAGAGAGAGAGAGAGAGAGAGAGAGAGAGAGAGAGAGAGAGAGAGAGAGAGACCAAATCTGAGACCTCCTGCCACTTGCACAGAGTTGCTGAGAGACAGGGAAAGATAGATGGGCATTAATCAGCTAGAGGTGACCAGAAGAGGCCTTGGTACAGAAAAAAAGAAAAGAGAAAGGAATAGATGCCAACCAGACAGCACCTCAAGAATGCTTTATCTCTGGCCCCCAGCTAGCTGGCAGACACAGTTCCTGTCTCTATCCTGGGCCCCCTCTCAACAGGTCAAGTTTTTTTCTTTTACACCAGGCATGACAAAGGACATATCCGAAGAGTGTGTCCAGGGGATGTGACCAGGTTCAACAGTCATTCAGTGAGGTTATCTAAGGAGCATGTCCAAGTATCCAACTGTGATACATCAACTTATTAAATGTCTATTCTTTGACATAAAATGATTTAACTCAAAATAAAATATTACCCTGAGATTTATCAAGTGCTTTGCTCCCTAAAACATAATGAATTTTTATTGTCTTATATATGTGTATATATATATATATATATATATATATATATATATAGTCCTTTTAAAATCTTCCTTAACTGTATTCTAACTTCCTATTTCAAATTTCAAGTTAAAGATAGTTGACCAAAAAAGTGACTGCTTTTTGTTTGTTTGTTTTGTAGGGTGTTGAGGTGAGAGAATACCTGGTGGTGCTCAAGGCTTGTTAATGGTTATGTGCTTGGGGGTCATTCCAGGTAGGGTGGGGGGGCATAAAAGGTATAGTGGATCAAATTAGGATCAGCCATATACAAAGCAAATACTTTATCCGCTCTACTATTCCTCCAGCCCATAGGGATCTATTAAGTTCTCCCTGAAGTAAAAGTCAAAGAAAAATGCAACTTAAGAATATTGACCTTGGGGCTGGAGAGATACCATGGAGGCAAGGCATTTGCCTTGCATGCAGAAGAACGGTGGTCCCCCGAGCCTGCCAGGAGTAACCCCTGAACAGCCCTGGGTGTAACCCAAAAATAAAACAAAACAAAATGAAAAAAAGAAAAAGAATATTGACCAGACTCAGTAAAGATCATTGTTTGAACATAGGAGGGAAATAGCTCAATGTGCTGAGAACATAATTTGAATGATGCAGAAATTCTAGTTCTATTTCCATTTCCATATGATCCTCAAGCATAGGAGTTGATGTCCGAGCAGACTCAGGAGTGCTGTGGTTTATTGCTGACATAGATCCAAAACAAATAAAATAAAATTGTTTGAAATAAAATTAAATAAAACTGCATACTGCATACATTTAAAAGATTCCATGAAAATTTTCATGCAGATTTTTCCTATATTTTGAGTATAGTTAGATATCTTAAAATCTATCGTAAACTAGTGATCAAGGGGTAAACTCTATACTGACTGGTAACTATTAATATTACCATAGAAAATAAATGTACTATGGGCCCGGAGAGATAGCACAGTGGCGTTTGCCTTGCAAGCAGCCGATCCAGGACCAAAGGTGGTTGGTTCGAATCCCGGTGTCCCATATGGTCCCCTGTGCCTGTCAGGAGCTATTTCTGAGCAGATAGCCAGGAGTAACCCCTGAGCACTGCCGGGTGTGGCCCAAAAACCAAAAACAAACAAACAAAAAAAAAAAAGAAAAGAAATGTACTATATAATAGTCATAGGATTAGAGACAGCAAATTATGTTCTATATAAATAAATATACATCTGTAACAAATGATTTGAATGTAATAAAACCATAAATGAAAGGCATTTTTATAATAGCAAGAATGAATACCAATGCCACTATTTCTTTTAGTATTTAACAAATTCTTTGTCAAAATTGTTTGTTAAAGCAACCATACAGTAAATTCTGTTACTGAAGAGATAATCCAGCGGGTAAGGTGCTTACCTTGCATGGCCCTGACCTATCGGTGATCACTATTACCTCATAGGTTTCCCTAAGCACTGAGAGGAATTATCCCTGAGCAGAGAGTTCAATGTGAGTTAGCTGCTTATTTTGTTATTATATCACATGAGGTACAGGAACAAAAAGAACATACATTGTAAAATTAGAATTAGAGGCATGCCATAGTACAGGAGATAAGGGATGTGCCTTATCTTATGCAGCTGACACAAATTCAAAATATCGTATATGTTCCCCCAGATATTGCCAGGAATGACTCCTGAGTAGAGGTCAGCAATAGCCCCTGAGCAGTGCTCAATTTTGTCTAAATTCATAATATAAACAAGTTAAAAATAGAAAAATAAGGGCTACATAAATATCTCAAGGAAAAAACTATGGATTACATAAAAAAACAAGTGAAATATTTTATAAGTGATTATTCAATGGCTACATACAATTTTCATATGTAATTATTATTATGATAAATCAGCTTTTTGTAACACTTTCATTTTCCATCACAATAAAAAGATGGTATATAGAAAATATTTTATATGGGAACTAAGATACTTTGATGAAGAAATTTTTGTTAATTCTTTCCTTATTTAATAAAAATGTTCTTTGATTTTTTTAAATGTTAATTTCAATTCTGTGATTTGCAATGTCGTTACTAGTAGGGTTTCATATATAAAGACCTTCCACCATGGTCTCCACTTCATGTAACTGCTACCTCAGTGTCTTCAAGGCCACACTATGGTAAACTTCCTACTGAAGACAGGTTTTTCATTTCTTTTGCCTTTGGGAATTTGTTTTATTTCTGAAAGAAATAGGGTATTAAAAATGATTTCTTATTGAGTTAGAATATATCTATCATTGGAAATATGTTATTTTCAATATGATGTATATATGGTTAAAAGAACAATATTTATGTGCAAATTTACTATAAACACCACTACCAGAGTGTCCATAAACTTTCTGACACTGACCTATCTGCTGTTCATTATAATTATCTGAGATATATGAAAACAGCAAAATATTATACTGTCCTGGGTATGGGGTTGGAATCATGTGCCTGGGAAATTTCCAATAACTATATTTTAAATCACAGAATATCAATCAATAAAGTAAATTAAAATATAATAAAATAAACAAAAGAAATTCAGAATTGTTTCACTGATTTAAAAGAAAAAAGAAAAATACTAAATGTATACAAGGCCCAGGGATTGTTTTTTTACAATTAAAATGTAAGAAATAGCCTCACCAAGAATATTATAACCAGGTACATTCACATTCAGATTTGAAAAAAGATGTACAAATTTAAGATAAACAACAGATCAGAAACTTAAGAGTGAAAACTAACATTCTCTTTTTAAATAATTCTTGTTATGTACGAAGTGAATTACGAAGTCTTTTTTATGGTGCCAGGTAATTTTCTGCTCAGTTGTGGATGATAAAATCAGGCCTCTGTAGCTAGAGATCTTGGTATTTGCACAGGAGTCATAGGACAAATTCTAGGAGAGAGTCTTTCTTTACAGTTCTAGAAGTTCTCTTCAATCACTGTTGTTGTAATCAGTCTTCTTTAATTAGTGGTCTTGGTTTTTGCTCAGATCCTAGAACAAAGCCTAGGATGGAGTCTTTCATTATGGTTCCAGAAGTTCTGCTCAGTCGCAGTTGTCAAAATCAGACCACTATAACTAGAGATCTGGTTTTTGTACAAATCCTAAGCTGAAACCTAGACTAGGATCTTTCTTATTGGTCCCAGGTTAAGTTCTGCCCAGTCATGATTGTCAAATTCAGTCTTATGTAGTTAGCGAACATGGTTTTTGCACAGAGCAAAGGGCTACATGTCTTCTGATTTCATCTTACCATTAGGAAATGAGATAGGGCAACCTGCGCTTAGATCAAGTTCTTGATGTTTCCTTGTTATCAGGATGTCATATCAAAACTGGTGCAAATTGGTGCCAGAGCAGTATTAGGAATATCCCAGTGGAAAGTTTGGTTCCTATTGCAGTTGCAGAGAAATGTGTCAGTTGTATTTCTGGATGTGGAGTTCTGGTTGGACATTCCCTAATGTGGAGTCTAAGTTGGATCCCAATGACACATGTTCAGGGTGAGAGGTGCCCCTGTATTACCAAATGTATGATTCTTATCCCTAGTAGATAAGAGCTTGTTTCTGTGTGTAAGATTTCCACTTTTTTTATAGAGTGCATGTGCAAAAGGGATTGGTGCCATATTATATTGCTAGTGCATATGGGGATGAGAATGGCAGGCTATACAAACTCTGCACTGGTTTTGAATTGAGCTTTTAACCCAGGCAAGATTTCTCTTCTAGACTTTTTACATTCATCCTCCATCCTTAAATCCACCCATCCATTTATCAATCAATGCATCCATTCATCCACCCATCCAGTCTTTCATCAGAAGTCAAGATGGCCATCTCTCAGGTCACCTGTGGGGAAAGGGAGACTGTGGAGCATTCTTCTTGGGTACCACTTGCTTTCATCAGCTCAGGGGATGGAAAGGTTCTGGTATTTGGTAAAGCTGCGGGGAACCCTGGCAGCCAATGTCCAGGGTCACAGGAGCTGCCAGAGAGCAGAAAACTTTCTGTGGGGAGTTTAAGGAGCAGCGGCATGAGACAAGCGAGGAATTTCCCAAAGAAAGGCACTTCTATTCACTCAGACTCACTCCTTCACTCCCTCACTCTTGTAGTTTGCAGGAGGTCAGATCTGTGTTTCCAGAATTCTTTACAGCATTTCAGAGGGGACCAACGGTTCCTATCGAGTTGGGTCCCAGCCTCTACTTTGGACTAACTGGGCCTGGGCCTGCCTGCCTCGGGTCTCATCGCTGGGTCTACACTCAGCATGGCAGAGTGTGAAGAACCTTCAGCACTGTCCCTCAAATCGCCTGAGCAGCCCGTCTTTTCCTCAAGCCAGGAGGACTTGGGGGAGCTTTGAGAAGGTCCTGTGCCAATGTGGCCTGGAGCTTGTTCCTAGGGGCGCCTTGGCAACTGGCAGGTGGGTCAACAGTTTCAGGCAACTTGCTGGCGGGATTCCTGCCCACAAGCTCCTCAGGCTGCAGCCAGGCCGGCCCTTGAACACGGGGCACAGGCCACCCACCAGGCTTGTTCTCTGGCAGCTCTTCTGGGACCCGAAGGCTTCGTTCGAAGCAGGCAAAGAGCCAGCTGGGGCCACGAGCACTGCCTAGACCGGGAGAGATAAGAGTTAAAAAAGAAGGTCCGAACGTGGGGCGGGTGCCCTAGCCTGGCGGTGTGGCACTTGCTTAGCAAGCTGCCCCACGTGGTTCGAGGCCCAGTAGCTCATGTGCCGGTGCCTTAAGATCCTCTCGGCATAAGGGAGGATGGGTTGTAAGTCCCTGGAAACTTGTGCCTAACAATTTCTTTTCTTAAACTCAAGGGTACTTGGGGATGAGGGCTGGGAGGGACACATCTGCCAAGCAGAATCAGACAAATTGTTTATTTTAAAGACTTAAAATGTGTATCCATTGACATATAAAAATGAAAACAGGTATGTAAGACAAAATAAAAAATTAAAAAAGGTCATTGGACATCCATTCATACATACATCATTCTATGTAGCCAACTAATCAAACATCCCACCATCAATACATCCTTCCAAACAACCACCCACCCACCCAATCACCTAAACTAACAACTGTCTGTCTGTCCATCTGTCTGTCCATACATCCATCCACCCATTCATTCACCGAACAAACAAGAAAGGAACAGTCAAGCACCCAAACATCTATCCATTCATACATAAAACATTCCTTCCATCCAACCATCAGTCCCTTGGTTTGTCAATAATCCATCTATCACTTCATCCATAAACCAATCATCTTTCCATTTGTCCATTTGTCAGTCTATCATTGATCCACCGATCAAAACATCCATCCATATACACATCCAAACACCCTCCAAACCAACCAGCCATCAATCCATTTATCATACATTCTCCATCTATCCATACATCCATCGACCCATCCATCCATCCAATGATCTATACATCCATCCATCCACCCACCCACTATCTGTCCACCAATCTATTCAGATATCCATACTTGTACTAAGAACATTGACAGCCAGCATCTGTTAGGATCCCACAATTTATGTGCCATCAGCTTATCAGCACTAGGGTGGCAATTTTTGCATCATGCCTCCACTCCCACCTCTCTGTCTGATCTCCTACAAGCCTGTATTCCTTTAGGTGTAAGTTGATCCCATTCAAGGTTGGATGAAATGGATGTTGAGAAGACACAAGTGTGGCAGAGAATGGATTAGCTGATTTAGGTGGCTTTCAGTTTGAAACAGTAACAATAACATTGTCTATAAAAGATTGTGAATTTACCAAAAGACTTGTTAGTAACCCTGAGAACAGAAACGAGGAGCCCCCAGGTCAGCAATTGTTGTGGAAGCGAAGTGTCAGTGCAAGGGACATGTCATGGCAGAGGGATGAGCCAGGCGAACCCTGGCTAAGCTTCTGACTTCCAATAACTCATTTTTGCTACATCCAGTCATGCAGTGAGAAATCGAGATGCCACGTCTCAGGTCACCAGTGGGGAAAGGAACTCTGTCGTGTATTCTTCTGAGCCACTTGCTCCTGGCTGTCAGCTCAGGGAATGGAAAGGTCTTTAGGCTTCTGCAGAGCTGCTAGGTTTTTGGGTAGCCAATGTCAAAGCCCCCTAAAACCCCCCAAAGAGCCTGAAAGGTGTCTGTGGGGCACAGCAGGGGCAGCAGCCTGGGAGATAAGCAAGAGTGGCCCAATTGAAAGGCACTCCTCTTTTGGGAGAGCCCTCCTCAGACCCCTCCTCATCCCTCCCACCCTCCCTCCCTCCATCCCTCCTCAGAGTGTGCAGGAGGCCAGGCCTCTGCTCCCAGAATGCTTTGCTGCTCCAGCGCCCAGGGACCAACGTTTGCTCTTCCTCCTCCTCAGGCTTCCGGCTCCCAGCCATTGCTTTGGCCTGACTGACAGACTGGGCTCTAGGCTGGGATCTGTCCTGCTTCAGCCCAGCGGAGTGTGAGGAGCCTTCCGCACAGGCACAGTCGATCCCTCAAGTCCCCTGAACCCTGGGCAGCCCGTCTGGGCCCCAAGCCAGGAGGCCTCCCTCGGGAGCTTTCAGAAGAAGGCCCTGTGCCCATGGGGCTGGAGTTGTCCCCCGGCGCCTGGGCGACTGGCGGGTGGGGCAGAGTTTCAGGCGGAGCTCTGAGGCGCCAGCAGGTCAGACTGCAAACAGATGCCAGGCCGGCACACCCTGTCCAGCCGCCAGGCCATCAGGCTGCAGCCAGGCCTGAGGGTGAGCACAGGGCACAGGCCACCCGCCGGGCTTGTTCTCTGGCAGCTCCTCTGGCACCTGAATGTGTCATTGGAAGCAGGCAGAGAGCCAGCTCGGGGCCACAAGCACCACCTCCATTGAGAGAGATAAGAGCCCCCCAAAAAAGGCCCGAACGTGGGGCGGGTGCCCTAGCCTGGCAGTGTGGCACTTGCCTAGAAAGCCGCCCCACACGGGTTCGAGGTCCAGTAGCTCATGTGCCAGTGCCTTAAGATCCTCTCGGCATAAGGGAGGAATGGTTGTAAGCCCCTGGAAACTTTTGTGCCTACCAACTTCTTTTCTCAAACTCAAGGACACTTGGGGAGGATGGCTGGGAGGGACATGTCTGATATTCAATATTCTCAAGAAGTCAAATGTGTATCCAAGGACATAGAAATATGAAAACGGGTATATATATATATATATATAAAAGCGCAGCGCAGTGGATCCATCCATCCACCTTTCTATCCAACCAACTTACCAAACATCCGACAATCACCCATCCTTCCAAACAACCACCCTACCAACCATGTGTGTGTCTGTCCACCAGTCTGTCCCTAGAGCCATCCACCCATTCGTTCAAACAACAAACCAAGAACCCATCAAGGATCCAAGCCGGGAGGACTCAGGGAGGCTTCAGAAGAGGGAGTCCCGAAGGGTGCCTGGCCACTTGCAGGTGGGGCGAGATTTCAGGCGAGATCTGCACGACCTGATCCTGACAGGAACCAGAAGCGGAAAGCAGGCTGTGTCCTCCCCACCCAGCCAGCATCAGACTGCAGCCAGGCCGGCCCTGGAGCACAGGGCACAAGCCATGCCATCTGCTGTGCTTGCTGGGCACCGCATTCTGGACCTGCCGGCCTCGAGGCAGAGAGCTATTTGAGAATACTCGAGAGCAGCCTCCCTCCATGAGAGAAAAGAGTAAAAAAAAAAAAAAAAGGCCAGAGGCCGGTAACCTAGCCCAGTGGCTCTGTGCTTGACTAGCAAGCTGCCTGCAGACCATTCAGGTTTGAGGGCCGGTGTCCCATGTAAGGGTGCACCTCTTGGCAGAAGAGTGGATGGGTTGGAAGCCCAAAAACTTTTGTTGTTAGAAATTTTTTGTATGCTTTTACCCAGAAGCACCCACGAGCATTCAGGGGTTACTCCTGGCTCTATGCTCAAAAATCGCTTCTGCCAGGCTCCAGGGACCATAGGGGATGCAGGAATTCATTTTGTAAAACTCGAGAGCACTAGGGAGAATGGCTTCAAGGGGCAAAGCAGCAACAGAAAATTTATATATATATATATATATATTTTAATTTTAATCAAAATGGATTACAAATCTTTCACAATAATATTTTTGGTAGTGACATTGAATCAGGGCCATTCCCACCACCAATGTTGTCCTCCCTCCACCATTGTTCCCAGTACACATCCCATCTCCCCTCTTTAACTTCCCGGCTGCTAGTCTATGTGGTCCTCTGTGTCTAGTATGTAATAAATTGGGTTATAGAATCTTTGTCGTTGCCTTTAGATTTGGTGTTTATACCTGATAATTTTTTATTCCTACTTAATATTCAGTATTTCACTCTCCATTTGTGAGGTGTGTGGTTCAAGTTGTGTGGTTCTGTTTGCAGGAAAGAAAAAAATAATAATGAAAAAAATGGGGCAAAAATCAAACAAGAAAAAAATGGAGGAGTCCTGCTAGCGGCCATATCTATCAATTTAAGAGAAGAAAGGGAAAAAGGAAGAAAAACATACCAACAATACAAAAAAAAATAAAAGATAAAAATTCAAACAAAAAACTCAAAAAGCACCACAGCTATATAGACAACAGCCACAGAACAAAAACGGTCTTGAAATAAAAACAAAACAAAGCACTAAAAAAAAGAAAGAATAATAAAACTAAAAACAATTTTTGCTTATCTTTTTTTCTTTATGGCATAGCCAAAGTAAATATTGGAGAGATTAGAAAAGAATTTCCCTTGGCCTAAGAGATACTGGATTTCTACGCCTTTGAAGTATACTGTCATGGGAACGACTACAGGCTTTATACATGCTCTTTTACTCTCCCCTAGTCCCTTCTGTGGTGCCTGAAAACTTTCCACTCTGTCATGTATGATAAAACCATACCTCTGTAGCTAAAGACTTTGTTATTTTCACAGGTCAAACTGCCCACCATTTTTTTTTTTTTTTTGTCAAATTCGAGGGCAGTTGGGAAGGAGGGATGGGAAGGACATGTCTGAAATTTGATATTGTCAAGAAGTCAAGTGTGCATCCAAGGACATACATTAAACATGTAATTAAAGAGAAAAAGAAAAATTCAAAAGGCCCAGTGGACATCCAACCATCCACTTTGCTCTCCAAACAACTCGATAAACATTGTACCATCTATACATCTTTCCAAACAACACCCACCCAATCATCTGTTGTCTGTCTACCAATCAGTCCATATAGCCATCCACTCATTCGTTCAGACAAACAACAAACAAAAACCAAACAAGAACACTACCTGGGGGACCTGGGAGCCTTCAGAAGAATGTCCTATGCCTGTGAGGCCCAGAAGTAGACCAGAGGGACACCTGGGGGACTTGCATGTGAGGATAGAATTTCCGAAAACGGAAAGCAAGCTGCGCCTCTCCAACCAGACGGCCCCTCAGGGTGCAGCCCGGCCAGCCCTTGAGCACAGGACACATGCCATGCCATCCACTGTCTTTTCTGGCACCCTTCTGGGACCTGACTGCCTCGAGGCAGAAAGCCAACTAAGAGTCCCTGAGAGCAGCCTCCATGAGTGAGAAATAAGACTCAAAAAAAAAAAAAAAAAAAAAAAAAAAGGCCTGAACAAGGGGCCTGTGACCTAGCCAATTGATTTGGTGCTTGACTAGCAAGCTGCCTGGGACCAATCAGGTTAGAGGCCAGTATCCCATGGAAGGGTATGTCCTCTCAGCATATGAGAGGATTTTCTGAAGCTGTAAAAATTTTCTGGGCATCAATTTATTTTTGGGAAACTCAAGAGCATTTGGAGACAACGGCTAGAAGAGACACATCTGCCAAGCAGTACCAGAGAAATTAAATATTGTAAATAAGTAAAATAAGTAAAATGTGTACACAAGGACATATAAAATGAAAAGAAAAATAATTCAAACGGTCCGTGGACATTCATTCATCCATCTATCATTCCATCCAACCAACTAATCAACCATCACACCATCAATACATTCTTCCAAACAACCAAGCACCCAACCCACCAACCAACCACCTAAACAACCATTTGTCTATCTGTCCACCAGTCTGTCCATATATCCATCCACTATTCATTCAAACAAACAAACAAACAGCAAACAAAAAACAAATCAGGAGCTCAAGCATCTATTGTCCATCCATACATATATCATTCCAGCCAGCCATCAGGCCAGTCATTGATCTATCTATGTGTAAGTTGATCATATTCAATGTTGAATCAAATAAATGTGTGGAGAAGATAAAAGTGCTGCAGAATATGGATGAGTTGACCTAGGTGGCCTTCCCTTTGAGACATTGACAATAAGCATTGTCTAAAACAAATATACAAACATCAAAGAACCAATCAAGAACCCAAATATCTATCCATCCATCTATTCATCATTTCATTCATCCTTCAACCTTTTAGATTGTCCATCCATCCGTCATGCCATCCATTAAACCATCTGTCTATCCATTTTCCTATTGTCTTCCTGTCTATTCATCCTCCACCCATCAATCCATTCACTCAGCCAATCCATCCAGCCACATTCATCCCCTATCCTCCATTCATCCATCCACAAATCAATCCTTCATACTTCCATCCATCTACCCATCAATCCATCCATCCTTCCATCCATTCATCTATACACCCATCTAACCATCCATACATTCATATTCTTTTTTATTTTAAATATTGAAAGCTTCCAGAGTTTGAGTGTCATCCTTGCACAGGGGCATGCTAATCCCTATATCGTTCCAATTTTGGTATATCTGCTAATGAAGTGAGCACCCCCCATTCATATTCTAATAATATTGACTGCTAGTCTCTGCCAACAATATGTCCCAAAAGTCAAGGTGTCATTCATTACAAGGGACCTGTCATGGCAGACACTGGGCCAGGGAAGTCCTGGCTAGGATTATGACTTCCTGGAATTCACCGTTGCTGCATCCAGTCATGCAGTGAGAAGTCGAGATGCCATTCTCAGGTCACCTGTGGGGAAAGGGAGACTGTGGAGCATTCTTCTTGGGAGCCACTGGTTTTGAGTCAGAGGATGGAAAGGTCCTTGGTCTTCTGCAGAGCTGCGGGGTTCTCAGGCAGCCAAAGTCTAGGGGCACAGGGGTAGCCCAGGGAGCCAGAAAGGTTCCTGTGGGGCACAGCAGTAGCAGAGGCCTGGACGACAAGCAAGGAGTGACCCAAGATAAGGCACTCCTCCTCTGGGATAACCCTCCTCAAGACTCCTCCCTCATTCCTCCCTTCCTCCTTACAATTTGCAGGGGCCCAGGACTTTGCTCCCAGAATGCATTGCTACAGCGCCCAGGGACCAACGTTTCCTCCTCCTCGGGTGAGAGGCTCCCAGCCACGGCATTGCCTGACTGGACTGACTGACTGGATCTGGGCCAGACTGACTGGGCTCTTGGCACTGGGTCCACCCTAGGCCTGGCCAAGTGTGAGGAGCCTTCAGCACGGTGGGTCCCTCAAGTACCCTGACCCACGGGGCAGCTTGTCTTTTCCCCAAGGTGGGAGGCCTCGGGGAGCCTCCTGAAGAAGGCCCTGAGCCCAGCGGCCTGTAGCTTGTCCACCAGGGGCTCCTGGGCAACTTCAAGGTGGGGTAGGAAATTCAGGCTGAGCTCTGCCAAACCTGAAGCAGAACCCAGGCTGGCAGCTCCCCGCCCAGCAGGCCCGGCCCCTCTGGCTGCAGCCCTGATGGCTATGAGCACAGGGCACAGACACCCTCCTGGCTTGTTCTCTGGCAGCTCCTCGGGCACCCGAAGGCTGAGTTCGAGGCAGGCAGAGAACCAGCTTGGGGTCCACGAGCACTGCCTCCATTGGGAGAGATAAAACCCCAAAAAAAAGGCCCAAACGTGGGGCAGGTGCCCTAGCCTGGCGGTGTGGCACTTGCTTAGCAAGCCGCCCCACGCGGGTTCGAGGCCCGGTAGCCCATGTGCCGGTGCCTTAAGATCCTCTCGGCATAAGGGAGGATGGGTTGTAAGCCCCTGGAAACTTTTGTGCCCACTATTTTTTTTTTTGGTCAAACTCGAGGGCAGTTGGGGAGGAGGGATGGGAAGGACATGTCTGAAATTCGATATTGTCAAGAAGTCAAGTGTGTATCCAAGGAAATACATTAAACATGTAATTAAAGAGAAAACTAAAAATTCAAAAGGCTCAGTGGACATCCAACCATCCACCTTGCTCTCCAAACAACTCATTAAACATTGTACCATCTATACATCCTTCCAAACAACACCCACCCAATCATCTGTTGTCTGTCTACCAGCTCATGTGCCCGTGCCTTATGGTCCTCTCAGGAGGATGGGTTGTAAGCCCCTGGAAACTTGTTCCCACCCATTTCTTTTCTCAAACTCGAAGGCACTTTGGAAGGACGGCTGGGAGGGACACATCTGCCAAGCAGAATCAGAGAAATTTTATCTTTTAAAGACGTAAAGTGTGATTCCAATGACATTTTAAAATGGAAGCAGGTATTTAAGGACAATATAAAAAATTCAAAAAGGTCATTGGACATCCATCCATCCATCCATTCATCCATCCGTCCGTCCATCCATTCATTCATCCATTCATTCTATCTAGCCAACTAATCAAACATCTCACCATCCAAACTTACTTCCAAACAGCCAGCCAACCACACAACCTCCCAAACTACCATCCGTCTCTCTGTCCACCAGACTGTCCATACATCCATCCACCCTTTCATTCAACCACCCATACAATAAAGAACCAATCAAGCACCCAAATATCTATACATACTTAAAATATATATACATACATACATACACACAAACTTTCTTCCATCCATCCATCCTTTGGTTTGTCCATTTGTCCATCCGTCATTTCATTATTAATCCATTAATATTTCCATTTATCTATTTGCCTGTCTATCCATCATCCACCCATACATCCACCCATTTACACAATCCACCAATCCAACCAGCCACCAATTCATACATCATACAACCTCCATTCATCCATCAATCTATCCACACATACATACATACATACAATCATGCATACTTCCATCGGTCCATCCAACCATCCATTGAACCATATATACTTCCATGGGTTCATCCACCCATCCATCTACCAATCCATCCATCCCCCCACATATGGATCTACCCATCTATCCATGAATTCATACTTAAACTAAGAGCAATGAATGCAAGCCTCTAATAGAAGCCCACAGTTTATCTACCATCAGCATATGAACATCAGGGTTGCCATGCCATGCATAGACATTTCCATTTAATGAAACTCAGGTGGCCCACCTATTGGATCCCTGAATTTCCATGGATCGAGAACTGAGAAATCCACACAAAGTTCCTCAAAAGGCCTGCTGTGGATGTTTCTGCCCCTGCTTGGAAAGTTAAGAAATTCGAAAAAGAATTGTTTTAATTCATGCTATAGTTCTAACATTACATTTATGTCATATTTGGCTAATATTTTCTTTTAAAATCACAGGCTAAAATATGGCCTAAATCAAATTCTTTTGCTTTAAAAATTTCCAGCACCGAAAATTACTAAAAAATACAAACAAAAACATGACCATTTTCTAAATAGTGTTTAGCACAAAAATAAAAAACTATTTTTTCTTTTATAAATGTTCTTGCAGCCTCAGTTTCTGGTAACCAAGGGCACAGCCAAAATGCAAATCCTGGGTTATTAATCCTCCCCCCAAATGGAAACTAAACTTTACTAAATTTAGCTCTTTCTTTTACTTAAACTCTAAAATAATAAAGCCCATCCCAATAAAAATCATATTTCTAAATTTTTTTTTTACACTTAATGTTAGGTTGCTAAAAAAGCTACCTTAAGCTGTAAACTTTGACGGGCCACTTCATGTTTTCACCCACTTTAACTCATAAAGAATATGTCTCCCCACTAAAGTTGTTAAAAAGCAAAATGCTTGCAGAAACTGGCACAAATCGTGGGGCCATCAAAAAAAAAAAAAAGCTAGTTGTCTCTCTCTTCTCTCTTTTTATTTTGTTTCATTTTGTATTTAGGTGCACAAAGCAAAAATGACATCAAAGTGCCTAAAACTCCCTAAAACAGCCAATTAAAAACAAAAAGGTAAACAAATTTTTTCTAATATTTTTAAATAAAAATACAAAACTACATTAACTAAACACAATTGCAATAATTTATTCAGGTTGTACATAAAATTTGTCCCTGGTTCTTTAAAAAAGATGTCTGTCCCTAACAGACTAAAAAAATAAACCAAAGCACTCTAAAATTTTATAAACAACACCATCAAGGAAAAGCTCATCATCTGTCAATGGCCTCTTCTGTATAAAAACAAATTATCAATCTTATAAATAATAAACCTAAATTAAAATGTATGGCTCAACAGAACTTCTGGAAACAAAACAAAAGACTCCATCCTATGCTTCATTCTAGGATTGGTGCAAAAAAAAAGACTACCAACTACAGAAGACTGATTAAAAAAACAGTGATGGAAAAGAACTTCTAGAACCGTAAAGAAAGACTCCCTTTTAGGCTCCATCCTATGAGCTGTGAAAATATCAAGATTTTTAGTTACAGATGTCTGATCTTATCATCCATGACTGAAAGAATAGTTTCCAGATACCACAAAAGGACCTAGGGGGAGTAAAAGAACAGGTATGGAGTATGGAGTTATGTCCATGACATTATACTTCAAAGGCAGAGAAACCCTGTATCTCTTAGGCCAAGGGAATTTCCTTTCTAATCTCCTCAATATTTAATGTGCCTATTGAAAAAAAAGAAGCACAAATTAATATTTGGTTGTTATTGTTTTTGTTGTTTCTTGTTTTGTTTTTGTTTTGTTTTCTTTTATGTTTTTGTGCTCTGTTTGATTTTTATTTCGGGACCAGGATTATTGTTCGGTGGTTCTCTTTATTGCTGTGGTGCTTTTTGAGATTTTAGTTTGATTTTTTTTGTATTGTTGTATGTTTTTCTTCCTTTTTTCCTTTCTTCTCATAAACCTGTATTTATAGCCTCTAGAAGGACTCTTACCTTTATTGCTTTTTTTTTTTATTTTTGCCCTCCCCCCTTTTTTTTCTTCTTTCCTTCAAACAGAACCACAGAACTTGAGCCATATTGTTCTGCCTCACAGACTGAGGGGAAATAATGAAGGATACCAAGACCAGATAGTCGAATGAACATTGAGTAGAAATAAAAAATGATCAGACTTAGGTACAAAATCCAAATCCAGTGATAACAGGACTGATACTCAATTTACAACAAGCTAGACACACAGAGGACCACTTATAATAGCAGCCCGGGGTGGGGGGTCAAAGAAGGAGGCTATGGGATGCATGCTGAGAACTGGGGTAGAGGGAAGACAACATTGGCGTCAGAAGGCCCCTGATTCAATGTCACTATATACATAAAATTTTACTGTGAACGATTTGTAATCCACTTTGGTCAAAATAAAAATTATTATAAAAAATGTGAGGCTCAAAAGGCTAACTTAAAAAATCATAGGCTTCTTAAGTTTCTAAATTGTATTAAAATATAATATTTGGCTAAATTATAAGGTAAACTCAAAACTAAAAAAAAAACATTAAAAATAAACTTCTGTTGGCTTTGGCTACTGCCCCTCCGATGAAAACAATTAAAAATTTTATAAAACTAACTGCCCCTGATACTGTTAAAGCTTTTGGTGCTGCAAAGTTTTGTTCTCCTATAATGTTTAAAAACATATAAAGGCCTTAGGGCAAACTTTCCTTATAAAAATCATAAACTAAAATTTCAAAGGCCTTTAATATTTATAAAAATTTAAAAATTATATACTAAATACAGATGAAAATATGCAAAACATCTGCAGCACAGAATTGGCAATTTTCACATCATCTGTCCACTCGCACTGCTCTGTTTGATCTCCTACAAGTCTGTATTTGTTTAGATGTAAGTTGATCGCATTCAATGTTAGATAAAATGGATGTGTTGAGAAGATGCAAGTGTGATAGGCTTAAAATAGATATTAGTTCTTCAAGGGGGCCTTCAGTTTGAAACATTGACAATAAGCATTGTCAACAAAAGATTCCTGCCTTTACCCAAAGGCTTGTTTGGAACCATGAGAACAGAAAGTAGAGGAGCCTCCCCACCCCTTTACCCCCGGTATGCAGTTTCTAAGGTCATCAGATGGAGGAGGTCATGGAAGCAGAGGTGTCAGTGCAAGGGACAAGTCATGGCAGAGGAATGGACCACGGTTGTCCTGGCTAGGGTTCTGACTCCCAGTAACTCATCGTTGCTGCATCCAGGCATGAAGTGAGAAGTCAAGATGCCACCTCTCAGCTCACCTATGGGGAAATGGAAGACTGTGGAGCATTCTTCCTGGGAGCCACTTGCTTTGAGTCAGCTCAGGGGATGGAAAGGTCCTGGTATTTGGTAGAGCTGCGGGGAACTCTGACAGCCAATGTCCAGGGACACAGGAGCTGCCCAAGGAGCCAGAAAATTTCCTGTGAGACACAGCAGGAGCAGAGGCCTGGGAGACAAGCTAATCATGCCTAAAGAAAGGCGCTCCTCCCCTGTGGGATAGCTATCCGCAAGAATCCTCCCTCATCCCTCTCTCAATCCTTCCCCACAGTTGGCAGGAGGCCAAGCCTGTGCTCCCAGAATGCATTGCTGCTCCAGGGATCAACGTTTCCTCTTCCTCTTCCTCGGGTAGGCGGCTCCCAGCTGCTGCTTTGGCTTGACTGACTGACTGGCCTCTGGGTGCAGGGTCCACCCTCGGCCTGCCGAGTGTGAGGAGCCTTCCCTACAGTCAATTCCTCAAGTCCTCTTAACCCTGGCTCAACCTGTCTTTTCCCCAAGCCGGGAGGCCTGGGGAGCCTTCAGAAGTAGGCCCCTTGCCCATGGGTCTGGAGCTTGACCCCAGGGGTGCCTGGACGACTTGCAGTTGCAACGAGACCTTCAGGCCAAGCTCTGAGGTACCCTCTGGGCCAGACCCGAAACAGAACCCAGGCTGGCGGCTTCCCACCCAGCACACCGGGGCCCTAAGTCTGCAGCCAGCCCGGCCTGTGAGTACAGGGCATACAAGGGACACCCGCTGGGCTTGATCTCTGGCAGCTCCTCGGGCACCCGAAGGCTTATTTGAGGCAGACAGAGAGCCAGCATGGGGGCCACGAGCACCCCCTTCATTGAGAGAGATAAGAGCCCAAAAAAAAAAAAACAAAAAAAAAAGCCCGAACGTGGGGCGGGTGCCCTAGCCTGGCGGTGTGGCACTTGCTTAGCAAGCCGCCCCACGCGGGTTCGAGGCCCGGTAGCTCATGTGCCGGTGCCTTAAGATCCTCTCGGCATAAGGGAGGATCGGTTGTAAGCCCCTGGAAACTTTTGTGCCCACCAATTTTTTTTTTGTCAGACTCGAGGGTACTTGGAAAGGACGGCTGGGAGGGACATGTCTGAAATTCAATATTCTCAAGAAGTCAAATGTGTATCCGAGGACATAGAAAAATGAAAATGAGTATTTCAAAAGAAAAAGAAAAATTCAAATAGTGCAGTGGACATCAATCCATCTAGTCTACTAACCAATCAACTCATCAAGCATCCCACAGTCCATCCATCCTTCCAAACCACCACACAACTGACCATGAGTCCGTCTGTCCACCAGTCTGTCCATATATCTATCCACCCATTCATTCAAAAAAAAAACAAACAACAAATAAAGAACCAATCAAGAATCCAAAACTGGAGGACTAGGGAGAACCTTCAAAAGAAGGCCCTGTGTCAATGTGGCCTGGAGGGAGTCCCAAAGGGTGCCTGGGCAACTTGTATGTGGGATAAGAGTTTCAGGCCTCGAGAGCTCTGGCGAGTTGGGCCTGACTAGAAACGAAGCAAGGCTGGTGCCTCCCAAGCCAGCTGGTTCCTCACTCTGCAGCCATGCCAGCCTCTGGGCACAGGAAACATGCCATGCCATCTGCTGTGCTCTCTGGGTACTGCTTTCTGGGACCTGAAGGCCTCGAAGCAGAGAGCCAGCTAGGAGTTCCTGAGAGCAGCCTTTGTGACAAATAAGATTTAAAAAAAAAATGGTCCAAACTTGGGGTCAAGGATCTAGCACAGTGTCTCAGTGCTTGACTAGCAAGCTACCTGCAGACCAATCAGCTTAGAGCCTCTCTGCATAAGAGAGAATGGGCTGGAAGCCTCAAAACTTTTGTGGATACAAATTAATTTTGTGAAACTCAAGAGCAATTGTGTGGAAGGCTGGGATGGACACATCTGCAAAATGGCACCAGAGAAATTGATTATTGTAAATAAGTCAAATATGTATCCAAGAAAAATTAAAAAAGGTTAGTGGACATCCATCCATCATTCTATCTAACCAACTCATCAATCATCCCACCATCAATCCATCCTTCCAAACAACCACGCACCCACCCACCTACCAAACCATCTGTCTGTTTGTCCACCAGTCAGTTCATATATCCATCCCCCCACGTGTTCAAGGAAACAACAAAGAACCAATCAAGACCCCAAACATCTATCAATCTATTCATGCATACATCAATCACTCCATTTATCTGTCCATCCATCATGCCATCCATTAAAACATCTGTCTATCCATATGTCTGTTGTCTTTCTGTCTATCCATCACCCAACCATAAGATATCCACCCAGCCAATAATCCATCCACCATATTGTAAATAAGTAAAATGTGTATCCAAGTACATATAAAAATGAAAATAAAACAGGTATTTCAAGAGAAAAAGAAAAAGTTGTCAGTGGAGATCCATCCATCATTCTTTCAGACCAACTAATCAAATATCTCACCATCATCCATCCATCTAAACAATCACCCAACCAACTAATCACCCAAACAACCATATGTGTCAGTCTGTCAGTCAGTACATACATCCATACACAAAATCATTCAACAAAGCAACAATGAACCAATCAAGTACCAAAATTTCTATCCATACAAACATACAACATACACTAGGAAAACTAACATGCAATACAAAAATCCCTCCTCACACCTATATTAATAGCAGCACTATTTACAATAGCCAGACTCTGGAGAAAACAAGATGCTCTTCAACAGATGAATAGCTAAAGAAACTTTGGTACATATACACAATAGAATATTTTGCAGCCTTCAGGAGACATGAAGTCATAAAATTTTCCTATTCATGAATGGACAAAGAAGCTATTGTGCTGAGTGAAATAAGTCATAGGGAAAGAGAGAGACACAGAAGAGTCTCATATATCAATGGGTTTTAAGAAAAATCAAAGACAGTGTAATAATGCCCAGAGACAAGGGATTTAAGGACTGGCTCACAATAGGAGCTCACCACAAAGAGTGGTGAGTACAGTTAGAAAAATAATCACACTAACAACTAGCATGACAATGTTAATGGGTGAGAGAAGTAGAATGCCTGTCTCGAATACTGGCTGGTCGAATACTGGCTGGGGGTGGTGTGGTGGAAGGACATAAGAGTATATTGTTGGTGGGAATGTTGCAATGGTGAAGGAGGATGTTCTTTTGGTGACTAAAACTTAAATACAGTCACAGTGTTTAAAAAATAATAATTAAAAAGAAGATCTGGGGCCGGAGAGGTGGTGCTAGAAGTAAAGTGTCTGCCTTGTAAGCACTAGCCAAGGAAGGACCGCGGTTTGATCCTGCGGCATCCCTTATGGTCCCCCCAAGCCAGGGGCAACTTCTGAGTTCTTAGCAAGGAGTAACCCCTGAGCATCAAACGGGTGTGACTCAAAAAACAAACAAACAAAAAATATACATTTTCAAAATGAAAGAGTAATACAAATAAAAAACAAAAAAATTAAAAATTAAAAAAACTGTCATTGGACATTCATTCATTTATACATCCATCATTCTGTACAACAAAGTAATCAAACATCCCACCATCAATACCTCCATCTAAACAACCAGCCACCCAAACCACCATCCGTCTGGCTCTCTACCAACATTTCATTTATCCTTCCACCCATTCATTCAACCAAACAAAAAATAAATAAAAACCAATCAAGCACCCAAAAATATATCCATACATCCATACAATAATCCTTCCATCCACTCATTCGTCTCTTTGTTTGTCCATCCATCCATCTGTCTTTTTATCATTAAGCCATTCGTTTTTTTATTTATCTATTTGCCTGTCTGTCTATCCACCATCCACCCATCCAAACATCTACCAATTTACACATCCAAATATCTACCAATAGAAGCAGCCACCAATCTATCCATCATCTATTCTCTGTCCATCTATCTATCCATCCATCCGTACATCAATCCATCCTTCCATCGATCTACACAACCATCGATTCATACATGCATAATTACGTCTAACATTACATCCACCCATTCTTTCATCCAACGATCCACTTATCCATTCAACCTTCCTGCATCCATCCATTCAAACATACATACATACATACATCTATCGATCTATACAATCATTCATCCATCCTTTCATACACCCATCCTTCTACCGATCCATCGATATATTCACAAAACCTTCAAACTGATCCACCTTTCCATCTATTTATCCATCCAACAATCTGTCCACTCATCTATCCATCTATCCATCCTTGGCTAAGAACATTGGCTGCCAACCTCTGGTAGAAACCAACAGTTTATGTGCCATCAGCTTATTGACATCAGGATGGTAGTTTTCACATCATCCGTTCGCTCACAGGTGCTGTATGATCTCTTACAAGCCTGTTTTTCTTTAAGTGTAAGTTGAACACAGACAGTGTTGGATGAAATGAATCTATTGAGAAGAAACAAGTTCTGTAGACTTCTATGGATTGATCTAGGTGGCCTTCAGTTTGAAAACACTGACAATTGTTTATAAAAGACTGTTGACTTTACCCAAAGGCTTGTTTGGAACCCTGAGAACAGACACTAGAGGATCTCCAGGTTTGCAGTTTCTAAGGTCCTCAGGTGGAAGAGGTCATGGAAACAGATGTATTAGGGCAAGGGACATGTCAAAAAATAGAGATGGGCCACAGCAGACCTGGATAAGGCTCTGACTTCCAGTAAATGATCATTGCTATAACCAGTTATGTAGTGAGAAATTGAGATGACACATCTTTGGTCACCTGTAGGGAAGAGAGTCTGTGGAGCATTCTTCATGGGAACCACTGGCTTTGAGTCAGCTCAGGGGATGGAAAGGGCCTTGTCGTCTGCAGAGTTGTGGGATTCTGTTACAGCCAATGTCTAGGCCTCAGGAGTAGCCCAGGGAGCCATAAATGTGCCTGTGGGGCACAGGAGGAGCAGAGGTCTGGGAGACAAGAAAGAGTGGCCTAAGGAAGTGCACTCCTCTAGGGTAGCCCTCCTCAGGACTCCTCTCTCCTCCCTCCCTCCCTCCTCGCAGTTTGCAATAGGCCAGGCCTTTGCTCCCAGAATGCATTGCTGTAGCACCCAGGGACCAACGTTTTTTCCTCCTCCTTGGGTGAGAAGCTCCCAGCCTCTGTTTTGACCTGACTGATGGGCTGACTGACTGACTGACTGACTGACTGGGCTCTCGGCTTGGGTCCACGCTGCCTCGGGCTGGTCAAGTGTGAGGAGCCTTCAGCACAATCGATCCCTCAAGTCCCCTGAGTCCTCTGCATGCTAGCCCATCTTTGGAAGTAGGCCCTGTGCTCACAGGCCTGGAGCTTGACCCGAGGGGGGCCTGGACGACTTGCAGGTGGGGCGAGACCTTCAGATCAAGCTCTGAGGTGCCAGTTGGGCCAGACCCGACACAGAACCCAAACCCAGGCTGGTGGCTCCTTGCCCAGCCTGCCCGGCCCCTCACTGCAGCCTAGTCGGCTGTGAGCACAGGACACACAGGACACCCACTGGGCTTGTTCTCTGGCAGCTCTTTGGGCACCCAAAGGCTGATTCAAGGCAGGCAGAGAGCCAGCATGGGGGCCACGAGCACCCCCCTTCATTGGGAGAGATAAGAGCCCAAAAAAAAGGCCCGAACATGGGGCGGGTGCCCTAGCCTGGCGGTGTGGCACTTGCTTAGCAAGCCGCCCCACGCGGGTTCGAGGCCCGGTAGCCCATGTGCCGGTGCCTTAAGATCCTCTCGGCATAAGGGAGGATGGGTTGTAAGCCCCTGGAAACTTTTGTGCCCACCAATTTTATTTTGTCAAACTCGAGGGCATTTGTGGATGTCAGCCGGAAAGGACATGACTATCAAGCAGCACCCAAAAAAAATTCAGTATTGTCAAGAAGTCAAATGTGACCAAGGACATAGAAAAATGAGAACAGGTATTTCAAGAGAAAAAGAAAAGTTAAAAAAGTGCAATGGACATCCATCCATCCACCTTTATATCCAATCAACTTATCAAGCATCCCACAGTCCATCCATCCTTCCAAACCACCACCCAACCAAACATATTATGTGTCTTTCTGTCCATCATTCTGTCCCTATAGCTATCCACCCTTTCATTCAAACAACAAACAAATAACCCATCAAGAACCCAAGCCGGTAGGACTCAGGGGAGCTTTCAGAAGTAGGCCCTGTGCCCATACGGGTGGCCTGGAAGGAGTCCAAGGGGCGCCTGGGCCACTTGCAGGTGGGGCGAGAGTTTTAGGCCAAGCTCTAAGGTTCTGGCTGGGTCAAACCAGAAGGAAAGCGCAACCCAGCCTGGTGCCTCCCCACCCAGCCAGCCCCTCAGGCTGCAGCCAGCCCGGCCCTCGAGCACAGGGCATATGCCATGCCATCCGCTGTGCTCTCTGGGCACCGTTTCTGGGAACTGGCATATGCCATGCCATCCGCTGTGCTCTCTGGGCACCGTTTCTGGGACCTGCCAGCCTTGAGGCACAGAGCAACCTAGGAGTTCCCGAGAGCAGCCTCCCTCCCTGAGTAGGAGATAAGAGTTTAATAAAAGGGCCGGAAACTGGCTGCACACCAATCAGGTTCGAGGCCGGGTGTCCCATTTCAGGGTGCAACCTCTTGGCAGAGGAGAGGGAGGGTTGGAAGCCCCAAACATCTTTTGTGGGTATCAATTTTGGGGGGAAAACTTGACAGCATTTGGGGACGACAGCTTGGAGGACACATCTGCCAAGCAGCACCAGAGAAATTGAATATTGTAAATAAGTAAAATGTGTATCCAAGGACATCGATAAATAAGGAGGGGGGGAATTACAAAAGATCAATAGACATCCATCAATCCATCCATCATTCTTTTTTTTTTTTTTTTTGAGTGTGGTTTTTGGGCCACACCCGGCAGTGCTCAGGGGTTACTCCTGGCTCCATGCTCAGAAATTGCTCCTGGCAGGCACGGGGGACCTTATGGGACGCTGGGATTCGAACCGATGACCTCTTGCATGAAAGGCAAACGCCTTACCTCCATGCTATCTCTCCAGCCCCAATCCATCCATCATTCTATCCAACCAACTAATCAACCATCCCACTGTCAATGCATCCTTCCAAACAACCAATCAACCAACCAAACAACCACCCACCCACCCACCTATCCAAGCAGCCATCTATCTGTCCACAAGTCTGTCCATATATCCATCCACTCATGCATTCATTCATTCATTCAAATAAAGAACCAATCAAGAATCCAAACATCTATCATCCATCCATCCATACATACATAAATACATCATTCCATCCATCTTTCTGTCTTGCCACTTATTAAAGCATTCATCTATCCATTTGTCTGTTGACTTTCTGTCTGTCCATTGTCTACCCATCAGATATACACACAACCAACAATCCATTCACTGTCCATCTATCCATATATCCATCCATCTATCCATCCAGTTTTGTTCTAAGAGCATTAACTGCAAGCCTCTGACAGAATATGTGCCATCAGCTTTTCAACATCAGGGTGGCAATTGTCACATCATTCCTCCACTCTCACTGCTCTATCTGATCTCCTACAAGCCTGTATTTCTTTAGATGTAATTTGATCACATTCAATGTGGGATGAATTGGATGTAGAAGATACATTGAATGAGAAGATACAAGTGCTGGAGAATATGGATGAGTTGATCTAGGTAGCCTTCTATATGAGACACTGACCATAAGCATAGACTACAAAAAATGGCTGCCTTGACCCAAAGGCTTGTTGGAATCCTAAGAACAGAAACTAGAGAGCTCCCAGGGTTGCAGTTTCTAAGGTCCTCAGATGGAGGAAGTCGTGGTGTCAGTGAAAGTGTCAGTGCAAGGGACAAGTCATGGCAATCTTGTATATAATCAATCTTATATAAAAACAATAAGTTAATTATTCATTAAATATTAGGATAATTTATAGAAAGTTTATTTCACCATTAAAACTTAGTGTGGAGTTGACCTCTCAAGGCCATATTATCCTTTAGATATGTACCTCATTTGCTTGTCTCCCTCTTTTGTTTGCTCTTCAATCTCATGTTCTTTTGAACAAAGAAGCCCCTCTCACTTCCCTCACTACAGGTTTATTCAATAAAGTCCATCTTCTTACACTAAAAAATATAAAATAAAACTTTTGTGATAGTAGGATGCCTTTATTTTCCTTCATTTTATGACATACAGGCTCTACAATACTCACAAAAATTAAATATACTGTTTAATATACAGAATATTTTTCAAAATTGGTATTCGAGACCTTTCCTCACTTTATTATCCATAGCAGTCTATAACTTTTCTGAAATTTAAAATTAGCTTAAATTTCTTTCTAAAACAAAGATACAAAACCATCTATAGTTCTATCCCATTTCTTTCTTTATATTTCTCTTTATCTAGCATGTAATCTTCCAAAATACAATGTTAACTTTTATAATTTTTTTAAATATTTCCTATAAAAACAAAATTGGAGAGTTGAATTCTAGAACTGTGTTTATCTGAGAGGAAAGATGGACAGTAAGTGTTACTGGGACATTGGTGGAGAAAAGAGGGCAATCTGGCGGTAGATGTGATTTTAGAAAAATATATGCATGTAGATGTCAATCACAGGGGCCAGAGTGGTGGTGCAGAGGCAGGGCGCAAGCCTTGCAAGCAGCTACCCTGGAACTAATTGCGGTTCAATCCCCCTGCATCCCATATGATCCCCCAAGCCAGTAGCAATTTCTGAGCACATAGCCAGGAGTAACCCCTGATTGTCATTGGGTGTGGGCCCCCCACCAAAAAAAAAGACAGTAATGTAAGTTACAAAAGCTCAATTTTAAATTGGGTAAAATAAAGGGAAAGATAAAATAAAAATAATGGTTTTTTTATTTTTGTTTTGTTTTTGTTTTTTTTCGGGCCACACCCATTTGATGCTCAGGGGTTACTCCTGCTAAATACTCAGATATTGGCCCTGGCTTGAGGGGACCATATGGGACGCTGAGGTATCGAACCGTGGTATCGAACCGTGGTCCTTCCTTGGCTAGCGCTTGCAAGGCAGACACCTTACCTCTAGCACCACCTCACCAGCAATAATAGGTTTTAATACTGTATTAAATATCTCATTATTTTATCCCTGCCCACCCAGTGGTAAAGTGATAATTGGGGTTGATGGTAGAATATGTGTTCATTATAAGCCCTGGGTCTAGAATATATGTCTATGCTCTGCCATCTAACCTATTTTACCATACCAAGCATTTATTTCTTGATGTTAAACATTGTTTCTATTATGTACATATTTAATAAGTTCTATTATTTTACTTAAATTAGCAAGGAGTTTTAAATTTTTATATGAATTACTTACATGCATTCTCTGTACTCTATAACTAACAGATTCTATTTTTCCTAATCACATGTTTACAGTAATTACTGACCAAATTGATATGTAATAACTACTATACTTTTCTAAATTTTGTATATTAATGCTGTTCTTAGTTTATTGTCAAATATCAACTGTAATTTATCATTGTTTTTTAGGAAAACTCTTACTACATTGCCTTGATATATATTACAATTCTTGTTTCTTATTATTAGTACGATCTATTCAGCAAAATATTCAAGGAAATATGCATGATCCAAATTCTGTATCTTGGAAGAAAAACTATATAATGGGAATAAGTGGAAACATTTTATTTTTATAATCTCAACTGTTGTTGGTACTCATTCCAAACTTCTAACATGATGACAAATATTTCTTATAGCATCATTATCCCAATATTCTTCTAGTGCCAATGCCATTACCACATTTTCATGTATAACAATATTTCTAAAGAGATTCAAATCCCTGAAGTGTTTCTTGTACCTTAAGGCCACCTTTTAATTTTAATGTTAATATCTTGTCATATGTTATTTTCATCCTGAGAGGTTTAATTTTGTTTATCTTTCTATCTTTCGGTTATTTATAGACCTTTCAAATATTATTTTATGTTTATCTCTATTTCTAAGAAAATAGGAGTGAACGTTTGAACTTCTAAATTCCTCATTCCATTGAATTTTCCTTGACTTTTTCTCTAATTTTATTTTTAGAGAAAATATATATGTTCTTTTATATATATACACACACACACACACACACACACACACACACACACACACACACACACACACACATACAGCATTCATTTACGTAAAGAAACCACCTACTTAGGTATCCTGTGGTAGGTTTCTTACTGATTTTGTTAGGGAGATCAAAGGAGGTATCTTTTCAGAACCAAACACAAATCAAAAACGGTGGATTTATCTGGAATCTGCTCTGTATTCTTCTATTTACCGTTCCACCAGAAATTTGTAAAGACAGCAGTACCTTTCAATTATCATGTTTCTTTCCGAATGTAATAACCAATCTCTATTTACTGTTTATTTTGACATCATTCTTTGTTCCTTAGTATGATTATTCCTCTGATCCTTTTTCTTATAGTGGTAATATCTCTTATATTTTGCATTTTTAAAAAACCTTTTATTTGATTCTAGGAAAGATCTGACCACAAAGACTTTATTTATATTTTAGTTAACCATAAAACATGGCTTAAAGTTGGAGAGCTAGTATACAGGTTAAGGTTCTTTCTTTGTATACCACCAGCCTCATAATTAATAGGAGTGATCATTGAATATAGGGCTAAATATGAATCTAGAGTACTGTCAGAGGTAGTCTTACTATTTCTGCCAAAAATTAGATTAACATATGATAATTTACCAAATTAGGCCTGACTGCATCTATATATTTAGTTGCTTTAACTTATTTTTACTAACTGATTTACATAAAACATTTATATATGAATATACACATACATATTTTAAAAGAATATATTAGTTATATGTTCCAAAGACACAATGTTACCAAATCATTCACACCACCAAAGAACCAATTATTTCACTAACTTTTTTTTTTTTTTTTTTTGGATTTTGGGCCTCACTTGGTGACACTCAGGTGTTACTTCCTGGTTATGCACTCAGAAATTGCTGCTGGCTAGGGGGACAATATGGGATGTCAGGGATAGAACCCAGGTCCATTCTGAGTCAGCTGCATGCAATACAAACACCCTTCCTCTGCGCTATTGCTCCAGCCCCCAACTTTTTATCTTATACTCACATTTACTATCAAGTGTATAGCCAGAGTAAGATTCATTTTCATTGACATCATCTTTTTTTGCTTTGTTTTGTAACACACATATGACTGAGATATAGTATTTGATTTTCTCTAATATTACTTATTTGACATAAAACAACCCTTTTAGAGGGAGATATGGGATGCATAGTGGGAACAGTGTGGAGGGAGGACAACACTGGTAGTGAGAATGCCCTTGATTCATTGTCACTATGTAGCTTAAAAACTACTGTGAAAGATTCGTAATTCACTTTGTTCACAATAAAAATTAAACATAAAAATTTTAAAAATGACCATTTGAAGTTTTATACACGATGTAGAATGTAACCAGATTTTATCTGTTTTTATAACAGTAAAGAATCATGTCCCACCTTCTCTTTATCTATTCATCTGTAGTAGAATACTACAGCAATTTTAAAGTATAGAAAAACAGTGCTGCAATGTTTATTGCATATATCACCAAAATTAGTATTATATTCTTGCATAGTAGCTATCTATAGACATATTACTAAATGCTATGTAAATTCTACTTTTTTCTTTGAATAATTAACTGATTGGTTTTTGTTGCCTTATCTGGCAGTGCTCAGAGGTTACTCCTAGATCTGTACTCTATGAGGTGTGTGGTTGACATCATGCAAAACAAATACTTTACTCACTATACTATCATTCCAGTCCTTTTAATTATGCATTAATTTAGGAGTAAAAAAATCTGTATTATTTCCCACAAAAGATAGGCCCATTTGTCTTCCACTGATAGAAAATAAGGGTTTCTTTTTTATTCTCTTTTTTGATATAGGCCATTATTACCTCTGTGAAGTAATATATTCTTGTTATTTTTATTTTCACGTTATATGATAAGAAGTGACAAGTCATTTTTCATATTTTTGATTGTCATATATATATATATTCTTAAAGAAATTCCATTTTTCTTGAGGTTTGTTGTTTCTTCTGTTAGATATTTGCCTTTAATGTTTATACATTCAAAATTTATTTATTTTTGTTTTCATAATTTCTTTATTTTAAGCACCATGGTTACAAGCATGTTCATAGTTGTTTTTCAGTCATAAAATGTACACCACCCTTCAGTCAACTTTCTCACCTCTAATGCCCCACACTTCCCTCCTCTGCCATCCCCTGCTTGTCTTCAGATTAAGCATCCTATTTTTATCTCTCACTATCATTATCATGGTATATTTTTTGATTTATGTCTAACCTGATTTTCTAAAAGTTCCATATCTTCACTTAATTTCAGATTACAAGACTAACATGCCCAATTGACAAACCTAGACATAGCTCATATAGTTCCCAAGAACATTGGAGTCGCAAATTGAAATGTAAACATTAAGAAACATGGTACTTGGGGCCGGAGAGATAGCATGGAGGTAAGGCGTTTGCCTTTCATGCAGGAGGTCATCGGTTCGAATCCCGGCGCCCCATATGGTCCCCTGTGCCTGCCAGGAGCAATTTCTGAGCCTGGAGCCAGGAATAACCCCTGAGCACTGCCAGGTGTGACCCAAAAACCAAAAAAAAAAAAAAAAACAAAAAAAAAAACAAAAAAAAAACATGGTACTTATGTCATTGTAACATATTATGATCTTTTATATAAGGGATGATTAAGAGTACAGATGACCCAATGAAATTCACAAGTAAATCAACCTCTCATTTGAATACTCCAGAAATTTTTCATTGCTCATTCAGGGCTGAAATAATATTTTCTTGTTTGTTTTTTTTATTATAGTTGACCTTCCATCCTTGTACCCATTTTGCACTTTGAAAAAAATCTGAAAATTTTGCACCTTGCATTTTGCATTCAAAATATTTATTTTGTGAATTTATTTTTTCTTATAATGGTAAAGAGATAGATCAATTTTGTTTCCTAATCCATCTCTCTAGTTTGTGTCTTCTCATTAGCCCGTTTAGTTTCTGCAGAAATAATGGTCAACAAGCTCATAATTACTCAGTATTGGGAAAATCCAACCCAAGACAGTAAAGAGATACTATCTACCTCAGATTTACGGGATTAAAAAATATAGAAAGAAAAATAAATTTCTCTTGCGAGAATTTTCTCCAGTGAGACTTTAAGGCACTTAAATTTGTGTGCAGTCCCTGCTATGTCTGGTCTGGGTTCAATCCAGGGCACCAACATGTTCCCTTAGCAGTACCAGGAGTGATTCCTGAGTACAAAGTCAGGTGTAACCCCTGAGCATCACCAGGAATGACTACAAAACAAATGCAATTAATTTATTCAGTAAGTAAGCAAGTAATTAAGTTTAAAAACTGCCATCTGTGTTGGCATTCTTCAATTTCAAAGAAACTTTCATCCACTCTTGGTGAGAAAGCCATCTGGTTCAACCGTGTTGGGAAGCAGTATGGAGATACTTTACACAGAAAAGAATAATAGCCCATACAACCCAACAATGAAACTGCCTGTCGGCATTCTCAAGATGCGAAAGTGTTCACAATAAAAAACATATTTCTTCAATTGTTTATTGTAGCTCTTAGAACAACTATGATATGTAATCAACCAGGAAATCCAAGATGAGTGCACAAAATATAAACACACTGGAAGATTTACTGCCACGAATGATAAAATAAAGCAATTTTCTACAACTTGGCTAAAACTGGTGAATATTATGTTAAATGCTGTTCTTCAGAATTATTAATACAAGCTGACCCTACTTATCTCATATGAAATGATAAGACAAGAAAATACAAGGTATCCAAAGGGTTGGAGATTTAGGTTAATTATAGAAATGTGGACAGTGCAGAAATGACATCTAGGGTTGTTATATTGAGGAAGATCAGAAATAAGAGGGAAAGGGCTAGTATCTCTAACACATTGGTGGCATAGAGTTAGCCCCATACCATATGCACACAGAGATGTATGTGTATCTATAAATCACAGAAACAACAGCCATTCAAGCAGGACAACAAAACTACAATAACTAAACTCAAGGAGACAGTCTGTTGGGTCTGATGGAACCTGGTAATAGAATTGGTATTGTGACATTTGATGCCAGAAAATATATGTTGACATATATATATATATACATATATATATGTATAAATTATCTGGCTTTTTTCACATTGCACTGTTTGATGCAAATTGAGTTGATACTTAGTTTCTTATGAAAATGCATTGACCAAAATCTTTCTTGTCATTCAGTTCCCTCCGGTGCAGTTTGTCTGTGACAAGTCTCATACCCAGATTTCACAGTACTGTTGAAGAGTGATGATGATACAAACTTTTCAACTGATTTTATTTGCTGATATTCAATATTATACTTGAGTTTTAAGTCTATCTTATTGATTAGTCAATCAAAGATACTCTGGAAACAGTATCTTGATTTATTTTTTTTAATGAAAGAAGAACATTGGCCTTTTATGTAGGTTGTCAACAATGTGTGTTAATAATAATACATAAGTGAGGGCTGTCATAGTCTTTTTTAACGTGTTTTCTTGTGTTATGTAAAGATTATTTCATAAACTAATAATCAAAATGTTTGAATCTTTTACTAAATATACATTATAAATTTTGTCTAAAATGCAATCCATTATTTTATGTTATAAATGAATTTTAACAAGGTGTTTTGTACTCTACATTTTCTCATATAACAGTTGTGATACCTTTCTTAATATAAACTAAAAACATTTTAAAACAATCTCTATTTCTAGACAGTTTTGAAATGGCTGCTGACAGCAATAGCAACAATAACGCAACAAAAGAAACCAAAATGTAGCCTATTCTTCTGAATTTGAACCTATTTCTAGAAATCGGCTTTATATCTAAAATAAAGCTATCGATCCATCAGTTTATCCATATTTATTTTTTTCTTTAAAAAATAAGCCAGTGTCAGACAATAGAACACAAAGCTTTCTCAAAGCTTTCTCTTAATCATTTCAATAAAATAACCTTTGTCAACCTGCACTACAATTCTCTAACATTAAATTCAGAATGAGATCCCCTTTATTTCCTTCAGACTCTTTTTTTCTTCTCTATTTTCATCATAACTATATGATGGCAATCTTGAATGTTTAGTTATCTATAAATAGAGTAATAAATGCATGTTCAAATGAGTTTTTACTCCAATGACTACTTAATGTGGATAAGTTAAAAAATCTTTAAAGACTTGAAACTTTAACTTGAATTAGTTGATAATATATTACTTTGATTAAAACATTTTAAATTAGTGGAATTTTAAATTCACTAGAGGGCATTTAAATTTTATTAAGGAAAATTGTTGATAATGTATCCTTTTAACTTTTTGATCATAGTGCATTCAGGGATAAAAAATTTTGAGAAGTAAAATACTTTCATATATTGTGTTCTATTGTATACATTTTTATGTTGTGCATACATTAAATTAAATAATGATTATTGTTACTAAAAGTAATTTTGGGACCAATCTTAGGCTGTGGTGGGTGACTAATTTATTATTCTTTTCTGAGTCACACCAGGCAGTGCTGAAGAATTAGTCTTGGCTTTGCTCTTAGAGATCTCTCTGGAGGTTTCCTGAAACAATATGTGGTGTTGGAGATTGGACCCAGGGTCATCTGTGTGCAAGGTTAAACTCTCTATCTTCTACACTGTTGCTCCACCCATGGATGACTTAAATTAAAAAATTCTCTTATTGATAATAACATGTAACCACTCATAGGTACATTGTCTAACAATGTGAAAATTAGAACAAAATACTCATAAACAAATATTCCATAGATGAATGCTGAAGAGAAATAAACAAGAATTCTGGGTGAAAGACAACCTTAAAACTACCATTGAAATTGCTACATGAGATACCTCTCTTGATCTCTGTGTGTTTGTGTATGCACACACACATGTGGTCAGTGGTAAAGGGTGTCTGAAGTTAACTTGAAAACAATGCTTACAAGTTGTTGAGAAAAAAATGGATAAGATTACAATGCATTAAAGAAAAAATATCCAGTGAGAGAAAAATATTTAACAAAGGAATCATTGAATAATCTGGTAAATGTCTTCTACAATTCTCTGGTGTGCCATAAAAGTGGGAGAAACAGATACAGGTCCAGGTTGAATAGAAGAAATCAAGTTACCATCTACAACAAGCTATACACAAAGGAGACCTGTTACACTAGCAGTCCAGAGGGGCAAGGGGCTGGTTTGTGATGCATGCTGGGAACAGGGGTGGAGGGAGGACAACACTGGTGTTGGGAACGGCTCAAATTCACTGTCATTATGTACCTTAAATATAACTGTGAAAGACTTGTAATTACATTGGTCACTATAAAAACTATTTAAAAAAAAAGAATAGTAGGGAGTTTTATATTACTTATAATGCATATCAAAACCTACATTTAATAATGTAACAATGTGGGGCCGGGTAGGTGGCGCTGGAGGTAAGGTGTCTGCCTTGCAAGCGCTAGCCAAGGAAGGACCGCGGTTCGATCCCCCGGCGTCCCATATGGTCCCCCCAAGCCAGGGGCGATTTCTGAGCGCATAGCCAGGAGTAACCCCTGAGCGTCAAACGGGTGTGGCCCAAAAACCAAAAAAAAAAATAATAATGTAACAATGTGATAAAAAATAATGACCAAAAGATATTGTAAAACACTTATTGAAGAGATAAGAATATATAGATGCCCAATCCTACTGTCCCTTTGTAATGAAAAGTGACATAGGTAGGTTGATTTTACTCACATGGAAAAATGCCCAACAAGTTTCCAAAACGATATTTTTCCAATAATAAAAATATAACGAAACATGTTTCTTCCCCTTTTATTTTTGAGCTATTGTTAGAGTTTATGGATACATAGTCTGTGCAGGTTCATAGAGACATTGAATCATGTGGATCTGGGGTCTGTCCGGGCAGGCTATATTGAAAACAGAACCCAACCCAACTCTCTCCAAGTACAAGGAGAACAGGGAAGTTAAGTAGTGTAAGAACCTTCCACATTCCTTAAAGACAAAGCATACTGTTGATTTTGTGTACTTTAACCTTGTATTATTTCTTCTCACTCTCTGGGTTTAAAAGATTTTATTTTTTTGAAATAGCAAGGTACAGACGATTTTACCATATGCTTTTTCACTGGCTTCTTATGCAATAATATGGTGTTTTGAGTGTGACAAAAGTTTGAGCTGGTAACAGGATAATAGGCAAATAGTGCAAATTTGCCAGCTTGGAGGCAAAAAGGAAATATACATTTATTTTTCTTCCAACTGTTTTACTTTAACTAATTGGGGGGGGGGCGTTGATTCTGGTTACAGTGCCATAAACCTTGTTACATATGTATATCTAAATATGAAAATTAAAATTTATTTTAAAATTTTTTTCGCAAAAAAAGGAAAATAAAATGTGATTTACAAAGTCCTTCATGGTTGGGTTTAAGCCATACAATGAATCAGGGTGGACCTTCCTCCACCAATGTTCCCCGATTGTATCCATACCACCCCCATTGGCCCCTAGCCATCCAGGGTAACAGGTTCATTTTATATTTAGATAGTAAAAGTTTGCATCTCTTGATTCCACTGAAGTTCCCTTTGGCTTTGATATGTACTTTTGTTCTTTTGAATAATACAAATGCACGAGGAATCACTGAACCCTGACTCCCATCCTTTCAAACTTGTTTTTCTCATTCTCCAAGTTATTTTCAGATGTAAACATATGGCAATCACCATAGGAAATAGCTGACAGTGTAAACATTTTGCAATTTTTATATCTAATGACTTTATTACTTATTAATAAATGTATTAATTTATTAATGACTGTCCTGGCCTGCAAGACTCCGTTATTTGCTGGTGTAGAGGAGTCCCAGCCTGAAAAGAAAATGGGGGGAAAGAAGAGGGCCAAGCAACACAAGGCTTGTCAAGACTCCATTTATTGAATGGCAAAAGACTCCTTTTAAGCACGTTTTTACAGGGGATGTAGCGAAGGCAGGATGGAACAGCCTGCATTACAGACAATCTCTACAGGGAGTATCCTGTGAGTAATCTTTACATGCTATCTTTACACAGGAACCATTTCACCCTAAGCTAGTGAAGCTTCAAAGATGTCTCAAGCTTTCTGGAATGTGTGACTGATAGGATGCTGCGGCATTTCTTTGAGCTCTTGGGCTAGTTAATAGCTAATGCCTCCGGTTATGTATTCAGGCCACATAGAGTAGCTTGTCCTATAGAATTCCATATTAAGGTTTGGTCTCTGGCAAATGACGTTAATTAATTACGTTATTAGACCTATTTATTATTTCAATACACTTTACTCATCACTATTGTCTCTATCATTGGTAACTATCATTCTCAAGCACACAATTTTTGTGTCTCCCAAACAGAATTTTTGTGTCTTTATAAGTTGTTGGAACAACTTGTTTCTATTGTTGATTCACTACGGAAACTGTTGTCATTATTTTCTGTCAATGCTTCACATCTTTGCACTTTATATTAAGTTTCCTAAATGCAGTTCTCATGTTGGTTTTGATCATAGCTTCTCAACTCTATTTTCACGTGTTCCTTTTGGTAATCACAACTATAAGCATGAATTTACTCTTCAAAATATATTAATACTAAGATTCCAGGTAATTTCTTCCTACATAAAATTATATTATGTATTTCTCTTTGAATAACTCATCAACATCATAAACGGAATCATTTGCAAAACGAACATGCCTTATCCATTTGTCTCATTGTATCTGCTGTCTATCTGATGTATCATTACATCCATTCCTCTGTTGCTCTTTCCAAACTTGCTCCATCTTCTAACAGCAGGAACTATGCAAGCCTATGGTAGAAAAGTAGCATTTAAGTGCCATCAGATTTTCAACAAGGGGGTCTGTCCCAATTTGTTCTTGTGAGCAACTTGCAGTTGTCACCTCAGGGGATGGAAAGGTCCTTGGTCTTCGCAGAGCTGCGGGTTCTCTGGGGGACAATGTTTAGGGGCAAAGCAGCAGCCCAAGGAGCCAGGAAGTTGTCTGTGGGGCACAATAGGAGCAAAGGCCTGGAAGACAAGCTAGGAGTGGCCCAAGGAAAGGCACTCCTCCTCTGGGAGAGCCCTCCTCAGGACTCCTCCTCATCCCTCCCTCCCTCCCTCCATCCCTCCTCAGAGTGTGCAGGAGGCCAGGCCTCTGCTCCCAGAATGCATTGCTGCTCCAGCACCCAGGGATCAACGTTTGCTCTTTCTCTTCCTTGGGTGTCCAGCTCCCAGCCATTGCTTTGGCCTGACTGACAAACTGACTGGGTTCTCGGCTGGGGTCCACCCTGCCTCTGCCTGGCCAAGTGTGAGGAGCCTTCAGCACAGGCACAGTTGATCCCTCAAGTGCCCTGAGCCCCAGGCAGCCCTTCTGGGCCCCAAGCCGGGAGGCCTCCCTCGGGAGCTTTCAGAAGAAGGCCCTGTGCCCATGGGGCTGGAGCTTGTCCCCCAGCTCCTGGGCAACTGGCAGGTGGGGCAGAGTTTCAGGCGGAGCTCTGAGGCGCCAGCAGATCAGACTGCAAACAGATGCCAGGCCGGCACACCCCACCCAGCCGCCAGGCCATCAAGCTGCAGCCAGGCCTGAGGGTGACCAGGGGCACAGGCCTCCCGCCAAGCTTGTTCTCTAGCAGCTCCTCGGGCACCCGAAGCCAAGTTGGAGGCAGCAGAGAGCCAGCTCGGGGCCAGGAGCACTGCCTACATTGGGAGAGAGAAGAGTTTAAAAAAAAAAAAAAAAAAAAAAAAAAAGGCCTAAACGTGGGCAGGAGCCCTGACCCAGCAGCAAGGCTTCTTGCAGAGCAAGCTGCACCCACCCCATTGGTTTGAGGCTAGGCCTTTTTTGGGCGGTTCTTATCATGGAGGTAAGGCGTTTGCCTATGGACGCCCCTGGAAACATTTTTTTGTTGTTGTTGTTTTGTTTTTCGGGCCACACACGTTTGATGCTCAGGGGTTACTCCTGGCTAAGCGCTCAGAAATTGCCCCTGGCTTGGGGGGACCATATGGGACACCAGGGGATCGAACCTTGGTCCTTCCTTTCCTTGGCCAGCGCTTGCAAGACAGACACCTTACCTCTAGCGCCACCTCGCTGGCTCCCCCAGAAACTTTTGTGCCTACCAATTTCTTTTCTCATATTCGAGAGCACTTGGGGAAGAGGGCTTGGAGGGACATATCTACCAAGCAAAATCAGAGAAATTGTATATTTTAAGGACGTAAAATATCTATCTAATGACATTTCAAAATGAAAATAGGTATTTAAAGACAAAATGAAAAATCTACTGATCTATCCATCAATCCATTCACCCACCCATCCGTCCATCAATCTATCCATCCATCCATACTTGTACTAAGAGCACTGACAGCATCTGGTAGAATCCCACAGTTTATGTGTCATCAGCTTATCAGCATTATGGTGGCAATTAATGAATCATTCCTCTACTCCCACCTCTCTGTCTGATCTCCTACAAAGCCTGTATTCCTTTAGGTGTAAGTTGATCACATTCAATGTTAGATGAAATGCATGTGTTGAGAAGAGACAAGTGTGACAGAATATGGATGAGTTGATCTAGGTGGCCTTCAGTTTGAAATGTTGACAATAACATTGGTTACAAAGGTTGCTGCTTTACCCAAAGGATTGTTTGTAATTCTGAAAACAGAAACGAAAGGAGCCCCCCAGATTAGCACTTTCTAAGGTCCTCAGAAGGAAGAGATAGTGGAAGCGGAGGTGTCAGTGAAAGGGGCATGTCATGGTAGATGGGTGGGCCAGGGCAGTCCTGGACGGCTAGGATTCTGACTTCCTGGAATTCACTGCATCCAGTCATGCAGTGACAAGCCAAGATGCCACCTCTCAAGTCACCGGTGGTTAATCGGACCATGCTCTGTGGAGCATTCTTCATGGGAGCTACTGGCTTTGAGTCAGCTCAAGAGATGGAAAGGTCCTTGGTCTTCTGCAGAGCTTCAGGGTTCTCTGGCGGCCAATGTCTAGGGGCCCAGGAGCCACCCAGGGAGCCAGAAAGGACTCCTCCCTCCCTCATCCCTTTCTCCCTCCTGGCAGTTTGCAGGAGGCCAGACCTATGCACCCAGAATGCATTGCTGCAACGCCCAGGGACCAACGTTTCCTCTTCCTCCTCTGGTGAGCAGCTCCCAGCTGCTGCATGACCTGACTGACTGACTGACTGACTGACTGACTGACTGACTGGAACTAGGCCTGACTGACTGGGCTCTGAGAGCTGGGTCCACCCTTGGCCTGGCCAAGAGTGAGGAGCCTTCAGCACAGTCGATCCCTCAAGTCCCCTGAGGCCTCAGGGACCCTTCAGAAGAAGGCCCTGAGCCCATGCAGCCTGGAGCTTGTCCCCCAGGGCGCCTAAGCGACTTGACTGGCAGGTGGAGTGAGACCTTCAGGCGAGCTCGGAGGCGCCAGCTGGGCCAGACCCACCCACCAATTTAACCCTCCCTCAGGCTGCAGCCAGTCCACCCACAGGGCTTGTTTTCTGGCAGCTCTTCAGGCACCTGAAGGCTGAGTTGGAGGCAGGCAGAGAGCCAGCTCATGGCCACCAGCCTCATGGGGAGAGATATGAGTTCAAAAAAGAGGCCCGAATATGGGGCGGGGCTGCTAGCTCAAGGGCAAGTGCCACAAAGCTGGGCTAGGGCACCCGGGCCTTTTCTGGGGGCTCTTATCATGGAGGTAAGGCGTTTGCCTTTGGAAACCCCGGAAACTTTTGTGCCTAGCAATTTCTTTCCTCAAACTCAAGAGTACTTAGAAGTCAAATGTGTATCCAAGGATATATGAAAATGTAGACGGGTATTTATAAAGAAAAGGGAAAATTCAAAAAGTGCAGTGGACATTCATCCATCATCCATTCACCCATCCGTCTTTCTATCCAACCAACTCAACAAACATGCCACCATCAATCCATCCTTCCAAACCTCCACCCAACCAACCCTATGTCTGTCTGTCCACCAGCATCTCATATGGTCACTTGAGCCTGCGCAGAGCAATTTTTGAGCGTAAAGCCAGGAGTAAACTCTGAGCACTGCCGGTGTGACTCAAAAAACAAAAAAAAAATTAAAATTAAATTTTATGTCTCACATCTGCCAAAAGACAAGGGTCCCCATATACAATACCTGTGTGTGGTCTAATTTTCTTCAATATTACTTTTCCCAGCCACTTTGTGTTTTCACCTGATTCTCTGCTAAAGAATATTTTCCCCACTGAAGTTGCTAAAACGCAAAACAGCTGTAATGGGCACAAAATGTGGGCTGTCAAAAAAAAAAACAAAAAACAAAAAACAAAAAAAAAACTATCTCTCTCTTCTCTCCTCTTTTTTTTTGTTTTCATTTTTATATTTAGGTACACGAAGCAAAAACCTCATCATAGTGCCTAAAACTCCCTAAAACAGCAACAAATTAAAAACAAAAAAATAAGCAAATTTTTCTAATGTTTTAAAAGAAAAGTGCAAAACTACATTAACTAAACAACAATTACAATAATTTATTTAGATTGTACATAAAGTTAGTCTCTGGCTCTTTAAAAAAAAAAAGTCTGTCCCTAGTAGCCTAAAATAAAGTAAACCAAAACACTCTAAAATCTCATAAATAACAACAACAACAACAACAAAAAGCTCATCTGGCAATGTCCTCTTCTTTATAAAAACAAATTAGTAATCTTATAAATAATATACCTAAATTAAAATGTATGGCTCAAAAGGCTAAATAAAAGAAAAACCATAGGCCTTCTAAGGTTATAAATTGTTTAAAATGTAAAAATTGACTAAATTATAAGTAAAACTCAATCTTAAAAAAAAGTCACTAGGGGCCGGAGAGATAGCATGGAGGTAAGGCATTTGCCTTTCATGCAGGAGGTCATCGGTTCGAATCCTGGCGTCCCATATGGTCCCCTGTGCCTGCCAGGAGCAATTTCTGAGCCTGGAGCCAGAAATAACCACTGAGCACTGCCGGGTGTGACCCAAAAACCACCACCACAAAAAAAAAAAAAAAAAAAAAAACTAAAAAAAAGTCATTAAAAATGCACCTTGTTGGCTTTAGCTACAGTCCCTCCTATGCAAAAATTAAAAATTTTATAAGACTAAGTACTCAATACTGCAGCTTCTGGTGCTGCCAAGTTTTGTTCTATAAGAATGCCTGGGGGCAAACTTTGCCTTAGAAAAATCACAAACTAAAAAGTAAAAGACCTGATATATATAAATTCAAAAAAACTATATAAATCAGATACAAATAAAAATCTGCAAAACATTTGACTTGCAGGTGGGTCGAGACCTTCAACCAAGCTCTGAGGAGCCACATGGCCAAACCGGAAACAGAACCCAGGCTGACAGCTCCAAGCCTACAGGCCCAGGTCCTCAGACTGCTGCAGACAGACCAGTCAGTGAGCACAGGGCACAGACCACTCGCTGGCTTGTTCTCTGGCAGGTTGCCAGGCACCCAAAGGCAGAGAGCCAGCTCGGGGGCCACGAGCACTGCCTCAAGCAGAGATAAGAAACCAAAAAAATAAAGGCCCGAACTTGGGGCAGGTGCCCTAGCCCAGCAGCGAAGCATTTGTCTAGCAAGCCTCCCACCCCACCCCACCACGCGGGTTCGAGGCCCATTAGCCCATGTGCCCGTGCCTTAAGATCCTCTCAGCATAAGAGAGGATGGGTTGGAAGCCCCTGAAAACTTTTGTGCCTATCAACTTCTTTTGTCAAACTCGAGGGCACTTCCAAGTCCAATGTGTATCCAAGGACATAGAAATATGGAAAAGGGTGCTTAAAGAGAAAAAGGAAACGAAAAGTCAGTGGACATTCATCCATCCATCATTCTATCCAACCAACTCACTAACCATCCCACAATTAATATACTTCCAAACAACCAGCCAACCAACCCTGTGTCTGTTTGTCCACCAGTCTGTCCCAATAACCATACACTCATTCGTTCAAACAAACAAACAACAAAGAACCAATCAAGAATCCAAGCTGGGAGAAATAGAGAGAGCCTTCAGAAGAAGGCTCTGTGCTGATGTGACCTGGAGGTAGTCCTGAGGGGCGCCTGGGTGACTTGCAGGTGGAGTAAGAGTTTCAGGCCCAGCTCTGCACGAGCTGGACCTGACGAAAAAGGAAGCCAGGCTGGAGCCTTCCTGCCCAGCTTGCCCCTCAGGCTGCAGTCAGCCTGTCCCTCTAGCACAGAGCACATGCCATGCCATCTGCTTTACTCTCTGGGCACCACCTTCTGGGACCTGCCGACTTCGAGGTAGAGAGCCAGCTAGGATTCTCTAAGAGCAGCCTCCCTCCATGAAAAATAAGAGTGTGTAAAAAAGGTCCAAACCTCCTGCTGGCGACCTAGCCCAGTGTCTCAGCGCTTGACTAGCAAGCTGCCTGCGGTCCAGTCAGGTTTCAGGTCTGGCATCCCATGGAAGGGTGTTGCCACTCGGCAGAAGAGAGGAAGAGTTGGAAGCCCCAAAAACTTTAATGGGTACCATTTTATTTTGTGAAACTCGAGTGAATTTGGGGATAACGACTTGGAGGGAAACATTTGCCAAGCAGCACCAGAGAAATTGAATATTGTCAATAAGTCAAATGTGTATCCAAGGGCATATAAAAATGAAGAGAAAAATAATTGACAAAAGGTCAGTGGACATCTATCCACTCATCATTCTATTCAACCACCTAATAAAACCTCCCACCTTCAATACATTCATCCTAACAACAAGCCAGCTACCCAACCAACCATCTATTTGGTGAAAACCAGTCTGTCCATATATTCTTTCACCCATTTGTTCAAACAAACAAGCAAACAACAAAGAACCAATCAAGAACCAAAACGTCTATCCATCCATCCATCCATCCATCCATCCATCCATTCATCAGTCATTTCATCCATCTGTCCGCCCTTTAACTTCATGTGTCCATCATGCCATCCATTAAACCATCCATCTATACATTTGTTTATTGTCTTTCTGTCTATTCTTCCTCCACCCATTCATCCATCCACTCAGATGCCAATCCATCCACCATACATCCTCCATACTCCTTGACCCAAAGGCTTGTTTGCAACTCTGCGAACAGAAACTAGAGGAGTCCCCAGGGTCATAGTTTCCAAGGTCCTCAGATGCAAGAAGTCGTGGAAGTGGAGGTATCAGTGAAAGGGGCATGTCATGGCAGAGGGATGGGCCAGGGCAGTCCTGGCTGAGACTCAGGGCAGTCCTTCCTGGAACTCATTGTTGCTGCATCCAGTCATGCAGTGACAAGCCGAGATGCTACCTCTCAGGTCACCTCTGGGTAAAGGTAAACTGTGGAGCATTTTCTTTGGGAGTCACTGGCTTTGAGTCAGCTCAGGGGATAGAAAGGTCCTTGGTCTTCTTCAGAGCTGCTGGGTTCTCTGGTGGGAAATGTCCCTGGAGCCATCTAGGGAGCCAGAAAGGTTCAAGGAGCAGAGGCCTGAGAGACAAGTGAGGAGTGGCCCAAGGAAAGACACTTTTCCTCTGGGATAATCCTCAAGAATCCTCCCTCATCCTTCCATCCCTCCTCAGAGTGTGCAGGAGGCCAGGCCTGTGCTCCCAGAATGCATTGCTACTCCAGTGCCCAAGAACCAATGTTTCCTCTCATCCTTGGGAGGCTGGCTCCCAAATGCTGCTTTGGCCTGACTGACTGACTGACTGACTGACTGACTGACTGACTGACTGACTGACTGATTGACTGATTGACTGACTAGAACTGGGCCTGACTGGCTGGGGTCTGGGTGCTGGATCCACCCTTGGCCTGGCTGAGTGTGAGGAGACTTCAGCACAGTCTCTCAAGACCCCTGAGGCCCAAAACAGCCTGTCTTTTTCCCAAGGCGGGAGGCCTCTGTGACCCTTCAGAAGAAGGCCCTGAGCCCATGTGGCCTGGAGCTTGTCCCCAGGGGCGCCTGGGCAACTTGAAGGTGGGGCAAGACCTTCAGGTTGAAGTCTGAGGCTCCAACTGGGTCCACAGAAAAGGAAACTCAGGCTGACGGCCCGCAGGCTGAGCCAGGCCTGACTTTGTGCATGGGGTACAGGCCACCCGCTGGGCTTGTTCTCTGGCAGCTCCTCGGGCACCCGAAGGCTGAGTTCGAGGCAGGCAGAGAACCAGCTTGGGGTCCACGAGCACTGCCTCCATTGGGAGAGATAAGAGCCCAAAAAAAAGGCCCGAACGTGGGGCGGGTGCCCTAGCCTGGCGGTGTGGCACTTGCTTAGCAAGCCGCCCCACGCGGGTTCGAGGCCCGGTAGCTCATGTGCCGGTGCCTTAAGATCCTCTCGGCATAAGGGAGGATGGGTTGTAAGCCCCTGGAAACTTTTGTGCCCACCAATTTCTTTTCTCAAACTCGAGAGTACTTAGGGAGAATGGCTGGGAGGGACACTTCTGAAATTCGATATTGTCAGAAGTCAAATTTGTATCCAAGGACATAGAAAAATTAAAACATGTATTTAAAGAGAAAAAGCATAATTAAAAAATGTCAGTGGACATCATTCATACATCCATACATCTGTCTTTCTGTTTATCTCTTTGTCCAAACATCCATCCACCCATTCATTCAACCAAACAACATACAAAGAACCTTTCAAACACCCAAACATCTATATATACATACATACATACATAAAACATTTCTTTAATCCATCAATCCATCCTTTTGTTTGTCTATTTGTCTGCCATCGTTTCATCATTAAACCATTCTTCTTTCCATTTGTGTGTTCACCTGTCTATCCATCATCCATCCATCCACCCATTTACACTTCCACCCATCCACAAATCCAACTGCCACCTATCCATTCATTATACATCCTTCATCCATGTATACATCCATCTCAATCCATCTCCATTCATCCATCCATCAATCTATACATACATATATACATACATACATCCTACCATCCATCCAACCGTCCATTCTTTCATCTATCCATCTATCTACAATCCATCTATATATCCATCCATCCACCTATCAATCCATTCACTCATCTATTCACCCATTTATCCATCCATCCATCCATCCATCCATCCTTGGTCTAAGAGCATTGACTGCCAGCTTCTTGTAGAAGCCCACAGCTTATCAACATCAGGGTGGAATCAGCTTATCAACATCAGGGTGGCTATTTATTTTAAAAAATTTTTATTTTGACCAAAGTGGATTACAAATCTTTAACTGTAATATTTTAGGTACTATATTGACAATTTTTGCATCATCCCTCCACTCTCACCGCTCTCTCTGATCTCCTACAAGCCTGTATTTCTTTGGGTGAAAATTGATAACATTCAATATTGGGTGAAATGGATGTGTTGAGAAGATGCAAGTCCTGTAGGCTTCGAATATGTATTAGTTGATCCTAGGTGGTCTTCAGTTTGAAACATTGACAATAAGCATTGTCTACAAAAGATGGCTGCCTTGACCCAAAGGCTTGTTTGCAACTCTGCGAAGAGAAACTAGAGGAGCCCCCATTTGAAGTCCTCAGATGGAGGAGGTTGTGAAAGCAGCGGTGTCAGTGCAAGGGACTTGTCCTGGCAGAAGAATGGGACAGGGCAGACCTGGCTAGAGTTCTGACTTCCAGTAACTCGCCATTGCTGCATCCAGTCATGCAGTGAGAAATCGAGATGCCATCTCTCAGTTAACTGTGAGGAAAGGGGGTCTTGTGCATTTTTCTTGGGAGTCACTTCCTAGTTGTCAGCTCAGGGGATGGAAAGGCTCTTGGTCTTGGTAGGTGAAATGAAAAACTCACAGGAAGGATTCAACAGCAGAGTAACATACTGCAGACACTATCAGTGATCTGAATGATGTACTATATATTATATACGTTCAACTGAAGTATGTGGAGTCTTAAAATAAAACAAAGGTGGGAAATATTCTCAAAATAAGTGAATAAACAATAGGCCTCTGCAATAAATTTAACAGAAGTCTCACTGTATTTCATAGAGCCAGAAAGAAAACTTCTATGACAAAGCAGTAGTCAAAAACAGTGCAGAGAAATTCCAAAGCTGAAAAATTTTCCCCATTTTCTTGATACCCAAATATTATCAACTAGAAGAGATCCAAATAAAAAAATAAAAATAAATATAAAAGAGATCCAAATTTTCATTCTAGTCCCAATGATGTAAACCATAAAATGAGATAAGATACTGAAAGTAGCAGGATCATAACGAGCAATCATATACAAAGAAGCAAACTTGAGATTTACAACAAATTTGTCACAAGCAATTGAAGGTAATGGTGGATATAGTAAAAAAAATCTCAATGAATTAAATGCCTCACCAAGAATATTTTACCCAGCCAGAATTTCCTTCAGGTCTGAAGGAAGGATACACAACTTTAAAGGTAAACAGCAGCTCAGAAAATTGGCATACTCAAAGCCAATCTTAAAAGAAATAATTAAGGGTATACTTTAAGGCAAGACAGATCAATATATATACCAAAGTTATGTAAAATATAGTACAAAATCCCATCATAATCATCTCAAAATCAATAAATTAAATGCACCAGTTAAGAGAAAGGGTGGAAAAATGTTTTAAATATTGTATCCATGGGTTGGAGTGGTGGCGCATGCCTTACATTTGCCTTACAGGCACTAACCTAGGATGGACTGAGGTTCGATCCCCTGGGTGTCCCATATGGTTCCCCAATCTAGGAGCAATTTTTGAGCGCATAGCCAGGAATAACCCCTGAGTGTCTTCAGGTATGGTCCAAGAAGAATAAAAAAATTGTATCCAAAATTCTACTTCCTATAAAAAACTCATTGAATACTATTCACAAACACAGACTGAAAGTTAAAGGTCAGAATACAATCATTCAAGCACTCAAGCACTACCATGTCTTTCATACTAGTCATTTCCTTTCATAAACATTTAAATAATAATTTAGCATAAATATAAAATCAACAATTTGAATTTTATCTTATATTTATGTAATGAGAAAAATACTACTTTGGGGTGGATTTTGGGGCCACACATTAGTACTCAGGGCTTACTCCTGGATCTTTGCTCATTATCACTCTTGGCAGGACCATGGGAGAGGCTGAACTCAGGCCAACTGTATGCAAGATAAGTATTCAACCTGCTGTACCATTGTTTTGTCCAGAAAAAAATGTTCATGATAAACTATAATATGGGCCTAGTTAATTTTTAAATTTTCATTGATATACTCACTATTTTATTAATACAATTCATATCTAATAGTTAAAATTCATAATATTTCAGTTGGCATAATACTTACTGCTTTTAATTAACACAATTTGATATTAATTTATGATTATGATTTTTATGATTTTCTTCTTTTCATATATTTATTTGCATATTAGTTTCTGTGGATCACTTTTATGAGCCTATTTTTCTATTATTCCTATGCTGCTTTTATATATAAATATATGTATATATATATATATATTGCTTTTGGGCCACACTTGGTGACTCTCAGGGTTTATTCCTGGCTATGCACTCAGAAACCACTCCTGGCTTGGAAGACTATATGGGGTACTGGGGGATTGAACCACAGTCCATCCTAGGTTAGTGTGTGCAAGGCAAATGCCCTACCACTTGTGCCACCACTTCGGTTCCAAAACAATATTTTCTTATTGCTCTATCTTTGACATAATACATTCTATACATTAAAAAAATGGTGAAGGGGTACATGATGATCATGGAATACTAATGGTTCTGTGTTCAGGAATTACTCCTGGTGGGCTGGAAGAATCATATGTGATTCCATGGATCAAACTTTTATCTGTCTAATGATAGGAAAATGTACAACTCTTTGTACTGTCTCTGACCTTTCTTAAAATTTTAATATGAGAGATTTCAGTATTTTGACACATTCTAATACATTTCCTATTTTATCATATTTTGTAAATATTTTATATTCTTCATATACATTTCCCTGATATTACCAGTATTCTTACAATTGATGTATTTTTTCTCCTTCCTATATTGAAGTAAAAAAATAAATTTACCCATGTAGACAAATTCATACATATTAAAATAAATATTCAAAATATATCATTATAGAGTATGTCAAGCAAGCTTTCTACATAGTTCTGAAGTATAACATTGAACATCAGCAGGAAACATTTCACTGAAAGAAAAACAAAAGAATTAGCAAATGAAAAAATTTAAAAATAAACAATAACATATTTTAGCAATATAGTCACCATTAATTAAAATATATCTAAAATAGCTCAAATTAGTATTGGGCTAATTGAGAATCCAACATCCAATGGTATGATGAGTTATTTTGAAGAGTATGATTAAAAATCTTAATCCTATCAAGAAGAGATTTTTTATTATAAAAATAGTGTTGACTTTTATGTTTTGTATGTAGTTACTTCATATTCTCAAAAGTGCCCAATACACTTAACTAATCTATTTTCTTATTTTACCACCAGTATTTCTCATCATCTCTATGTTATGCCTTCCTTAGCATTTTCATTTTTTAATTTAAAAATTAGGTTTTCCATCATTTGATAACTTCTATTTATTTGTCTTATTCACAGATAAGGGAGAACATATCTTATTTCTCATAATATTGTTGTCATAGGGGGTCCCCTCTTCAAGTGCCTGTGTTGCAGTGGATCTCCCAATAGTCTTCCTCATAGGGCTGAGCCTAGCAGGTTAGGAGGAAAGAGAGGGCCTCACAGTAGTGCTCCCCAGTCCAAATCAAAGACATTCAGACACAGCAGGCGTTCTGTCAAGGCAGTTCTATCTTTATTGAGTACAACAGGGGTTTATATAGGGTAAAGAGAGGAGGAACTAAGCACAGATGGTCAAGGCCTGATGAAAGGAGTAATTCCATAAAAGGACAATGTTAGATGAGCTCATTAAACTTTAAAGAAAGCAGCGTACCTTCTATATCTTTAGGTATATATCATGATTTTCTAAGCTGTTGGTGTAGTTAGCTAATATCCTGTCTTTGGAACAGGCCACATTGTTTCACTCAGCAGGTGCAGGAAATGCAAGGCTAGCATAATGGGGGCTACAACATAATACTTTTTATTTCTATCCAAGTTCAGTAAACTACATGTTATATTTTAATTGGGGTATAGTATTCCAGTATGACTCATCTGTCATTGGGCTTTAAGATTGTTTCTATATATTGGCTATTGTACTAGTGGCTGAGATGAAGATGCAGATGCTTCTATCTTTTGAATTATGCTTTTGTATTTTGGGATTATACACAAGGAACTAAGATCTCTGGGGCAATGTTGTATTTTTATTTCTTAGGTTGTTTTAGTCTTTTCCACAACAAAATGCTTTATTCATCATGTGTTTATAAATATATGCGTGAAATAAATTTTAAATATTCTCAAAAATGTATTTAAAATTGAGTTAATAAATTGAAAGGGCAGTATTTGTTCTTAATTTTTAAATAAGTTGTCTAAACTTAATTGAGGTTATTAGTATGCATGAATTTGACTTGCGAGAACAGTTAAAGGTTACCACACATTAATTACTAGTTAATTGATTTTTCAAAAGTCTATGAAAAACTGAATAGTGCCCTTGTTTTTAATGTGACTGTATTTCTATACATTTACTTATTTTTTTATACATGTTAAATGATTCTATAAATCATTATTTTAAAAGAGTAGGGAGATGCTGCGGGAAAAAATATAACAGGGTCAAGCATTTGACAAAATTTAATGATTCAATTCCTCTGCACTTTGGTGAAACTATTTCCTGAGACTGTATGTTGTATTGGGGGAATCAAACCCCAGTGGATTGTAGGCATACAAGGGAATTATCTCAATTTCTCTCTATTCCTCATATCTTATTCTGTAATTGTCATAGAAATTTTCTAATATCCAGAGAAGATTTTACAATAATTTAACGTAAACATTTTAGTTTATAAATATCAGTGATGACTATGGTATTAAGAATAATTCCAAATATAGACTAGGATTACATGAACAGTTGTCTGTGAAAAATATTTTGTATGAAAACCTCATTATCAAAGAATAAAATACAATTTGACTTTGTAACTTCACACTTGTTTTAATTTTTACTCTGACTTAGATGGTAATGTTTATAAAAGTGAGTCATAATTATAACTAGCACTAGGAAATTGAGAAAAATGATACATACGTTGACGTTCTAGCATTGAAAGGTATTATTGATTACCTAAACCTATCAAAATAAACCAAACTATAAATATTTCTATCTTCATTTTGTACATTTTAAAATTCAGTACTAAGGAAGAATTGCTTTTCAAAAATTTACAAAATTTGCAAAAATCAAGGATAATGAGAATTCCTAATATTTCTTATTAGCTATTCTATACATTTCTCTGATCATAAAAGATTGTGTTATATAAAACTATTGGATAATATAGTAATTATAATTTTAAACTGTAAAATTTAATTACATGACATAATTAAAGGCATATATAAATTTTACTAGTTCTATTTTTATATTATGAAAAATAATATACTAACTCTATAATTATGTGAAAATTATTCATCTCATTTTTCAATGCCATTTTTTCTATAAAAAGTCTTTGAGTATCAATTAACCAAATGAATTAGTGAGTTCTAAAATATTTAATAAAAAACAATAACTAAGGTTCATTTAAGTGTTTATGTTAAATAGAATTTCTGATATTAAGATCTGGAAGTTCATTCATATGGGTAGACTAAATTTATAACATATGAACTAGAGATATAGTACCAAACACACTTGTTTTCTTTTTCAGGGAAACAACTTGAACTTGATCTCTGGCACCATACATGGAATCCTGAACTCCAAAAAAAGAGGTTCCTGAGCAAAAGTACAAAATAAAAATTCTAACCACAGCAGGATATGGTCCAAAAATTAAATCAAAATAAAATTCTAATCTAACTGTAACTTCATATTATCCAGTAGATAACACAATATTTCAATTTCTTTTTTTTTTCCTTTTTTTTTTTTTTAATTTTCTTTTTTTTTTTATTTTTTTATTTAAACACCTTGATTACATACATGATTGTTTTTGGGTTTCAGTCATGTAAAGAACACCACCCATCACCAGTGCAACATTCCCATCACCAATGTCCAAGTCTCTGCTCAGTCTGATGGAACATATATGCTTTGCTTTCTAGAGGTCCAGGCCTAATAACTGATCTCACATTGTACCAACAAACAACTATAGAAGAAAACTTCTGATCACAAAGCTGGGAGTACCTCATGAGGATATTGGGGGAGGGGAAATATAAAAATTTAGTTTTATGCAAATAAAGACAAGATGCTTTCCATATTGTGGTACAACCAGCTCTTACATAGACACTAAAATTAACCATTAACGGTATATTGGAAGAAAAATTAGCAAACTAATGTATATTTACTCAGTCAATTAATTGGAGGAGAAAACAGACTTGATCCAGCAAAAACAGTGCTCTGAAGTACCCAAATATATTTTCATTCATTTTTTCCCATCTATATTGTACATTCACTCTTTTCAAAATAATAAAATACAAATAAAGTAAAATATCACAATTTGGTACTTACATTCAACCTACATACATCTAAATAAGGATGTTATTTCTCTTTATTAAATCAACTTGTATTTCAAAGGTTCTCCTAAATATTTCCCATAAACTATATTTTGCAACTATAAGTTCGTTGTCATAACTTTCAATTAGAGAGAAGACATTGGAAAAACTCAGAAGTTCCATAAAATTTCTGGTATTTTGAAAGATAAATGTTGATTCTCTATACTGACAATTAGTTTATTTATTTATTATTTATCTTAGTGTTGTCAAAGAGGAAATTCTAGTACCCTCTTTGGAGTTATAGAGGCATATTAGTTTCAAAAATGTATCAGAGTGTCTATGTTAACTGCTTAAAGCCAGAAATGTACCAATCAGTTAACACAAATTATATACAAAATTATATATACTACTTGTATATATAACAAATTATAATAACAAACATAAGATCTGTTTCTATTCAGATATTCTCAGACCTTGGGACTGGAGGGATAGTACAGTAGGAAGGCCATATGCCTTACATGGTATCAATCTAGCTACAATCTCTTGCACAACATACGGTTGGTTCTCCAAGCCTCACCAGGTTTGATTCTTGAGCATAGAGCCAGAAGTTAGTCCTGGACAAGAAAAATTCCTATGAAGTAATAATATCAAGAATATTATTGCTGAGAAATTTTCAGAGTTGAAGAATTCTCTTACACACATTCTGGATTTCTGAGAATACCAGCAAAAATAAAATCTAAATTAAAGCACCCAAGACACAATTTATTCACAATGATGAATATAATATATATATATATATATATATATATATATATATATATATATATATATATATATATATTATGGGATACAGCAAGATCAAAAGGGGAAATTATAAACAAAGAAACAAACAAGATTTTCATTGAATTAATCACAGTTCTTCTGGCCTGAAGGCAGTGGTGAAATGTAGTGAAAAACTCAATAAAATAGATGCTTAGCCAGGAATACATTAAACAGTGAGAATTCCATTTAGGTTTGAAGAAGAGATACACAGCTTTATGGATAAACAACAGTTCAGTAACTTTAGAGACTCAAAAACAACCTTAAAAGTAAAGGCCAAGTGGTCTCAGGTGGAGAAAAAGGGACATAGCCATATATCCAAGCCAAATCAATAACAATAGAATCTCAAGACCTAAACTTTTATAATCTAAATTTATATGAGGCTGAAATACTGACAGGCTGTGGGGCAATAGATGGTGGTATAGGATGCACTCTGGGATTATTAATGGAGGACGGTCAAAACTGGTGGTGGGAATGGCTCTGATTCACTGTATATCTGAAATTCAACTATGAAGAACTATATATTATAATGGCTTCAATAAAATAAAATAAAATAAAAATAAACACTAAAGTGTTTACTGTAAGGCAAGTCAAACCCAAAAAAACACACAAAAAAATATGGCACAAATCATATGACAATTTCTTCAACATCAGCAGACAAAATGCACCAGACAAAGAGTGGCAAAATGGGTCAGAAAAATAAATCTAACATTTCATTGCATGAAAGAAACAAAGGCTAATACTTAGATCAAGCACCAACTCAAAGTCAAAGGTTGGAAAACTAGTTTTCAAGCACACAACTCTCAACTAACAGGTAAAAGACCTACACAAAGATAATTACAAACTACTGCAGCTAGAAATAAAAGAGGACACAAAGAAATGGATGCAAATACCCTGATCATGAATTGGGAAGATTAACATCATTAAAATGGCAATATTTCCTAAAACGTTGTACAGATTTAATGGAATTCCTATAAGGATATTCATGACATTTTTCAAAAAACACTACTAAAACTCATTTAGTACAATAAACATATATGAATAGCTAAAAAAAATCCTTGGGAAAAAGAAGATAGAAGTCATAATTGTCCCCAAACTTAAACTATACTATAAGTATCAGTATGGTATTAGAATAAATACAAACCCCCTAATCCATGGAAGAGATGTTTTTATTCTGAGACTGTCCCCACTAAAGCAAGAAAAGCCTTTTCAACAAGTGGTTTTTGGAAAAGTGGTAAAGTACATGCAAAAAAGTATACTCAAAACTCTAACACCTAGCAAAATTTAAATAAAAATGGATTACAGTCTTTTATATTAGACATTAAACTGTAAGTACATAGAGGATAATGTAAGCAAAACACTCTATGGCTTTGAAATTAAAGCATCTTCAAGGAGAAAAACACACTGCCTCAGTAAATGGAAATAAAGATAAATAAATGGGCCTACATTAAACTGAGAACTTTCTTCACTTCAACTGAAACAGTGACTAGGATACAAAGATACAGAACTATTCACCAAATACTCATCTGATACAAAGTTAATACCAAATACATAAAGTATACTGGTACATCTTAGCAAGAAAAATATCTAATCACATCCAAATATTGGACTAACCCTGATTCAATGTCACTATATACCTAAAATTTTACTGTGAATTATTTGTAATCCACTTTGGTCAAAATAAAAATTATTAAAAAAAAACCAACACAAATATTAGGCTAAGAAATGAAAAGATATTTCTTCAAAGAAGAAATTCAAAAGGCCAAAGGACACATGAAAAATATTCTTCACATCAATCATCAGGGAGATACAAATAAAAACAAAAGTGTGGTATTATCTTATACCACAGAGATTGGTCCAGATAACAAAGACTAAGATCACCAAGTGCTGGAATGGATATAGAGGGAAAGGGACTCTAATTCATTGCTGGTGGGAATAATGACTATTCCAACTATATTGGTAAACAATATAAATATTTCTCAGAAAGCTAATAATTGAGCTTACATATTACCCAACAATCCCACTGCTAGGAATATACTCTAGGACAGGGGTCTCAAACTCAATTTACCTGGGGCCACAGGAGGCAAAGTTGGGGTGAGGCAGGGATTTCACAAAAAAAAAGTCCTCAAATGTCATTATTAACAGTTTAATTATTTCTTCTTAACATGAATAGAACATTGAGTGAAAATCATGAACAGTTCTTCTGAACATGGCATCTTTTGCCTATTCCTTGCTGCCAGAGACTTGACAGCACTTCTTCTCACAAATCTGAACCATATTTGGCTTTAGAGAGGAAACAGTTGAGACCCACAGTATGGCTTGAAGATGATCATCATTAAGTCTAGACCTGTACTTTGGCTTATTGAAGTTCAATGTAAAGAATAACTTTTCACACAAATATGTGCTCCCAAAAAGGCACATGGTGCGCTTGAACATTCGGGAAAGCTCAGGGAAGCTGGGGGACAATTCTCTCAAAAATTGCCCATGCATGTCTGCTTTTCCACTAATCTCCCTGAACTTGGCTTTGAGATCAGAGTTGCATTGCAGGTCAATGAGCTCCATTTAAAGCACAGGAGGGGCATCTTGCATATCAAAGGAAAAGGGGTCCACAAAAATTTGGAAAGTGGCTCTGTGCTTTTTGAAGTCTGCAAATCTGTGATCAAATTCCTTTTCTAGCTTAAAATTAACATCAACACATTTCTCACCACTGAATGGTATGCCTGCATCCACAAGTTCCTTGCATGCTGGGAAATGGCAAAGGTTTGTCTGAGAGAGCTGGGATTTCAATAACACAAGTTTTGTGGAGAATCCTCTCACGTTGTCATAAGCAGCACTAATAAGCTGCCCCGGGCCTTGTAACATCTTGTTTAGTACGTTTAGCTTATGTGTGATGTCAAAAGTAAAGCTAAGTCCATGAGCCATTTGTGATCACTCAACTCAGAAACAGTATTCCCATCCTTCTCCATGAAGGCTTTCACTTCTTCTCTCAACTCAAAAAATCTTTTCAGGACATTTCCCCTGCTGAGCCAACATACCTCAGTGAAATAGAGCACTCTCCATATTCTGACTCCATTTCCTCTAAAAAAGCACGGAACTCCTGTGATTTAAGCCCCTGGATCTGATTTGGTAGATGCATTTCACAACATCACTTAGTCACAGGGCAGGCCTTTACTGCAAAGGGCCTGCTGATGGATAATGCAGTTTAGAGCAGTGGCCTTCTCTACACCCTCCTCTTCAAGTTTTTTTTTTTTTTGAACAAGTGCCACCAGTCCATTTTTCCTCCCTGTCATCGATGGTGCTCCATTGGTTATTATTCCAACAAACTTCTTCTATGGCAAACTTGCATTCTCAATGGCATCACACAGATGCTGAAATATCTCATTAGCTGTGGTCAGGCCATGCATTGGAATTATTGTAAGCAGCTCCTCTGTGAATTCAAAATTGCAGTCAACACCACAGACATAAATTGTGAGCTGTGCAGTGTCTGTTATATCTGTGGCTTCATCAATAGCAACTCAGTATGGATCAAAACATTTGGCTTTTTCACACAGTTGATCTGACATATCACTTGACATGTCAGAAATACACACTGCCGCAGCATTGGCAAAAAGGCTGATTTTGCTAAACTGACCTTTCTTTTCTGGACAGATAATACTTGCAGCCTGTAACATGCATTTTTTTTTAACAAACTCTCCTTCTGTGAATGGTTTCCATGCCTTAGCAATCATCTCACTAACCATGTAACTAGCTTCAACTGATGCAACATTCTCTTTGGTTGCTTTCTTCAAGAAATCTTGTTGCCTCATTAGACATGCTTTAAGACTGGCAACCTGCTTGTCTCTCTCATTTTCTTGATATTTTGCACATTCCTCAGCATGTTTAGTTGAATAATGGCATTTCAAGTTGTATTCCTTGTGCACTGCAACTTTCTCTGAGCAAATAAGACATGTTTGGATGCCCCTGTGCTCAACAAAGAAATACTGCATCTCCCACTTTTCCTGAAATTGTCTATGCTCTTCATCAATCTTTCTCTTCACTGCAGGCTTTGATGAAGTCATGATGAAAATCTAATTCTGTAATAAACTTCTCTCCCTTCTCTCCCTTAGGCCTCCGATAATGCAAGGGACAACGGGCAGGAGCAGCAGAAATGATATCTGCGCTAGGTGCAAAGGATTCACGATTATTCACTTACCAAATATTCGCAATAAAAAAATCACATTAGTAAGAAAAATATCTCAAAAAATCTTATTAAACATTTGCATACCCCAAACGGAACTGCTCGGGGTATTCGAATGTTTAATGCGATTTTTTTTTTGGTTTTTGGGCCACACCCGGTGGTGCTCAGGGGTTACTCCTGGCTATCTGCTCAGAAATAGCTCCTGGCAGGCACAGGGGACCATATGGGACACCGGGATTCGAACCAACCACCTTTGGTCCTGGATCGGCTGCTTGCAAGGCAAACGCAGCTGTGCTATCTCTCTGGCCCCGCGATTTTTTTCTTACTAATGCCATTTTTATTGCGATTATTCGGTAAACGAATAATCATGAATACTGCGATATTTGAAGGCCGGCCACAAGCCACAAAATGTTATCCGAGAATTTATATATTTTAAAGTGGTCAAATGTGTATCTAAGGACATATGAAAATGAAAACAGCAAACTGGTGGGTTCTCTTGTTTCTATTCTCAGAGTTCCAAACAAGCTTTTGAGAAAATGTAACAATCTTTTGTAGACGATGCTTATGGTTAGTATCTCAAACGAAAGGACACATAGATCAACTCATCTATATTCTGCAGCACTGCATCTTCTCTAAACATTCATTTCTTCCAACGTTGTATGTGATCAACTTATACTTAAAGAAATACAGGCTTGTAGAATATCATACAGAGTGGTGGGAGTGGAAGGATGATGTGAAAATTGCCACCATGCTATTGAAAGCTGATGGCCCATCCTGTTGGCAGAGACTAGCAGTCAATATTCTTAGAATATGAATGGATGCTGCTCGCTTCATTAGCACATATGCTAAAATTGGAACGATATAGAGAAGATTAGCATGGCCTCTGTGCTAGGATGACACTCAAATTCTTGAAGCGTTTTATATTTAAAATAAAAAAAAAGAATATAAATGGATGGATGGTTAGATGGGTACATAGATGGATGGATTGATGCAGGATTGATTGGTGAATGGATGAATTGAGGATAGAGGATGGATGGTGGATGGATTGTTGGCTGAGTGAATGGATTGATGGGTGGAGGATGAATAGACAGAAGATAATAGGCAAATGTATAGACAGATAGTTTAATGTATGTCATGATGGACGCATGGACAATCTAAAAGGCAGAAGGATGTATGGAATGACGAATGGATGGATGGATAGAAGTTTGGGTTCTTGATTGGTTCTTTGTTGTTTGTATGTTTTTTGTACACTATGCTTATTGTCAGTGTCTCAAAGGGAAGGTCACGTAGGTCAACTCATCCATATTCTCTAGCACTTTTATCTTCTCCACACATCCATTTGATTCAACATTGAATGTGATCAATTTACACCTAAAGAAATACAGGCTGGTAGATCAGAGTGGTGGGAGTGGAGGGATGATGTAACAATTACCATCCCTATGTTGAAAAGCTGATGGCACATACTGTGGCAGAGGCTTGCAGTTAATGCTCTTAGAACAAGGATGGATGGATGGATGGATGGATGGATGGATGGATGGATGGATGGATGGATGGAAGGATGGATGGATGGAAGGATGGATGGATGAAAGGATGGATGGATAGAAGGATGGATGGAAGGATGGATAGATGGGTACATGGATGGATAGATAGAAGGATGGATAAATGGGTACATGGATGGATGGGTGCATGCATGGATGAATGGGTGCATGCAAGGATGGATGGATGAATGGATGGATGGATGGATGAAAGATAGATGGTGGATGTATTGTTGGCTGTTTGAATATCTGATGGATGGATAATAGAAAGACAATAGACCAATGGATAGACCAATGTTTTAATGGGTGGTCTGATGGATGGATGGAATGATATATGTATGGATGGACAATAGATGTTTGTGCTCCTGGTTGGTTTTTTGTTTGCTGTTTGTTTGTTTGTTTGTTTGTTTAAATGAATAGTGGATGAATATATGGACAGGCTGGTGGTCAGATAGACAGATGGTTGGTTCGGTGGTTGGTTGGTTGAGTGCTTGGTTGGTTGAGTGCTTGGTTGTTTGGAAGAATGTATTGATGGTGTGATGGTTTTTAATAGAACAGTTAAAATATAACTTTTAAATGTTGCATTTTGTTCACAGTAGATCTTATTTAGACATTTATCTTTGTTTTCATGGAATCATTAAAATATTCTTAAATTATACAGTGTTTTATTGTTATTTCAGTTTAGGCAGCATGGTTTATAATACTCGTAATGGTCAGATTTCTGCCATAAATTATTTTAGCACCACATCATCTATCAGTGTTCCCTTTCCTCCCAAAATTGCCCTAGGTTTTCCAAATCCATAGAATTCCATCCTTCCAACAAAAGAGAGGAGGACTGGAAGGCCCAGTTCATGACATGAAGCTCACCACAAAGAGTGATGAGTACAGATAGAGAAATTACATTGAGAACTATCATAACAATGTGAATAAATGAAGGAAGTAGAAAGCCTGTCTAGAGTACAGGTGGGGGTGGGGTGGGGAGGAGGGAGATTTGGGACATTGGTGATGGGAATGTTGCACCGGTGAAGGGGGGTGTTCTTTACATGACTAAAACCTAACTACAATTGTATTTGTAATTAAGGTGTTTAAATAAAGATATTAAAAATAATGAAAAAAAAATTCCATCCTACTTCCTAATGCTTTCTACTAAAGACCAGTTCACAGTTTATTTTGCTTTGGGGCATTTGTTATTTTTCTACTTTATAACTTGCATATAAAGAGATCACTGCATATAAGAGATCATTAGATCATTCCATGTTTGTACCTCTCCTAACTTCACTCAACCTGACATTCTCCATTTAACTTCACTGAACTTGATACTCTCCATATACATCACTATTATAGCAAATCACATAACTTTATTTTCTTATAGCTAAGTAGTATGTCATTATTCATGTTTCATAGTTTCTTTATCCAGTCAACTGTTCTTTGAAACTTTTGTTGTGTATTACTTACTTTTTCAGTTATGTAATTTTCACTTCTACTTTTTTGTTTTTAATTAACCTGCAAGCGCTGCTTCTGGCAGCCTAATTTTTTGCAATATATTTCACTTCTCAGAGCCAGGTTATCTTCTGGTTGCCACAGGATATATTCTGGACCCTAAGGAGGAAATAGTCAATATAGACTTTTTCTGCTGCTAAGTTTTAAAGAACAAAAAACAGAAACTCTAAACTTTATGTGGAATAATTTAGGAATCCCTTTTATACTCTTATTTTTTCAGTCTTAAATCCAAAATCAGTCTCTATCTATGACATTTCTTAGGGTATAACTTACACAGTATTTAAATTTAGATTTGAATATCATGAAATGACCAAAGAATATATATTCATGCTTTCTGGTATATATTATAACTTCTTCAAAAATATTTTTTTTCTTTTTAGGTTACACCTGGTGATGCTCAGGGGTTACTCCTGGCTATGCACTCAGAAATCTCTCCTGGCTTGGGGGGATCAGATGGGATGCAGGGGGATCATCCATTCTAGGCTACTGATTCAAGGCAAACACCCTACCACTTGTGCCATCACTCTGAGCCCTTCAAAAATTTTTAAATTGAGAATTTTAGATATTATTGGCTAGGAAATCTATATCTTTTTTTTTTTTTTTTGGTTTTTTGGGCCACACCCGGTGACGCTCAGGGGTTACTCCTGGCTATGCACTCAGAAGTCGCTCCTGGCTTGGGGGACCATATGGGACGCCGGGGGATCGAACCTCGGTCCGTCCTAGGCTAGCGCAGGTAAGGCAGGCACCTTACCTTTAGCGCCACCGCCCGGCCCCGGAAATCTATATCTAAAGTACTTTTCAAGCATGAATTTAAATGCTAGTTTACATTACTTAAACTCTATTCTAAACTTCTAAAAAAATAGAGTTCTTCAAAGTCATTTAAAGCAGGGGCCGGAGAGATAGCATGAAGGTAGGGCATTTGCCTCGCATGCAGAAGGACGGTGGTTCAAATCCTGGCATCACATATTGTTCCCCATGACTGCCAGGAGTGATTTCTGAGTGTAGAGCCAAGAGGAACCTTAGCACTGCTGGGTGTGACCCCCAAACAAACAAAGTTATTTAAAGTCTTCTAGCCAATCATTGTTATGTAATTTATTTAAAATTTCACCAGAAATCAATAAAAATTTAAAATTAGCACATTAATAAATAAATAGCTGGTTATTGGGATTTAAAATTTATAAGTAAACCAGTCCAATCCAGGTTATGATTCAGTATTAATTTATATAATAATGGTTCTAGAGAACCATTTTTTATTCACTATAAAAATTACACACTAATAAAAGTATAGTTAAATAAAATTGTGTCAGTCATGAATTTGAAGGTACTCAAGTACTTTAGAGGAACAAGGCACAGTGATATAACCAACATATGTAATATGGTTTTCATAAAATACAATGTTTTTCTTTATGTACAGGATTAAAGATAAGCGTCAGTAGTAGAATACATCCTGATATTTATGATTTCCTGGAATATGACTTCAACCTTAGCATTTCATCACTCTCCTCCAAGCATAGAAGTGTAATGATAAAGAAACACACACAAACAAAAATGCCTTGTAGTTTTTTGTAATGGAATATTTAAAATTCACCATGTACTTTCTTCTTCTGATTGTTTAACTCTGTATTTTCATCATTTGTGTACACATACAAAATGGCTTCAAGATATCCCACAATTATCTCCATTGTGATTACATACAACAGTGATTGATGATGATAGAATATGAATGGAGATTAAAAAGTAAATGATGTACTTAATAATGGTTAAGTTTTGATTACCAGGGAGTTTAGCAATGGGATAGTAATGAAGATGAGACTGAATAAAAAAAATATTTTCTTGCTTTTTAAATCAAATACATCAGGGTAGGAGCCCTAAACAATAGACAGGAGACATAAGACCCCAAAGTGATTTTTGGGTTCAATGTAGGAATTTCTGTATGCAGTCTTGGGGATTCTACACAACCTCAGACACTGCATTCCCAGAGTAACCAGGGAGGCTGGTGTGGGGGGCTTCCAGAACCACACTTAGCCCACACTTAGCTTGTAGATTTTGGCATTACCCCAGAATTTAGGATATTGTGGATACTATTGGTTATATGTGCAGTGTTCTAACCATTGTAATAACCCCCTTGCCCCTGAATCAGAAATGACTCACATTTTAAACTCAGATTCTAGAACAGTTCATTTCTTGTATGTATTTTTTCTATTCTGTAGTAGATAATATTATTGGTACATCAATAATTGCTTTGTAGTCTTTTTCACTTGATGGGCAAGTGCAGTCCTGTTCTGTTATTTGAATCCTCACCTTTGTATTCCCTATTTTCATAAAAGAAAAAGTGCTCATATTGATTTTATGTCTCCCTAATATTTAGTCTTATGAGCTCATATGATTATTTGAACTTGTAACTTATTTAAATGATCTTATTGATATTTAAGATAAATGTCATTATTAAACTGCTATATTATGTCTTAAACTTTCCACTTAATTAAAATAGATTGCTACAGAAATAGAAATGATATAGAGGTTATGGTGCATGTCTTGCAAAGTGCTGACTCTCAGACCCACCACCTCATGTAGTTGTCTTACCATTATTAGCAATCCTGATTTAGGAGTAAGCCAGTATGTAAGTCCTCATCACTCTGGTAGATGCTCATAACCTAAAAACAAAACTTTGTGGAGCCAAAGTTTGCCTTGCATGTGCCTGAACTGGTTCAGTTTCTGGCCCTCTATGTAGTCCCAAGTCCACCAGGAATTATTTCTTAGCACAGAGCTAGGAGTAAGCGCAATTTTCACAAAGTGATATCATTATTAAAGAGATTAATGTTTCTGTGGATCAGATACTAAATATAAAACTATATTATTAGCTCATAGTTTTGTTTGGCATCTATATAAGTGTTCTATGTTTTGAAATATTGTAGTAAATAGTTTTAATTGTGGCTGATGTTAATCTTTTGTAAGAAATGATATTTTTCTAAATGCTGTCAAAACTTATAAAAAGAAAAATATCCAAAAATCTATTTAGATACATTTCTTTCTATTGTCATTAAATTTTAAATGTTAATTTTAGAATTTTTGACATTTACCTTTATTAAAATAAATTTCAATATATATATATATACAATATTAGTTAAACTTAGAATTTAGATTTAAATAATACAAATGTTTCCTGCTCTCCATTAATCTGTTTTCATAATCTTGCTTATTTTGCCAATTTTATGCTTCCACACAGTGACTTAAAAATGTGACTATATTCCTCAAAAGCACTTACTATTGACTTTTCACACTAGCTAATAAAAGTCCATTGAAGTTGGATCTTCTTATTATTTAGATCACAGTCAATTTATTGTGAAAACATTTTAGCTTATACATTTTATAAAACCTCAATATTCAAGTGAATGCTTTTTATATATAATTTTAAATATCTTACTCTTTTGAATATCTTTATCTAAAACATATAAATTCACCCATCTGCTCTCATAATTTATAAAACAAAATGTAACAAAAATGAAATCTCAAGAACACTTAGATTATTCTAATTTTTAAAATAATTCTCAGGTTATTAAAGTTATGTAGACAGACATCTTTGTTAGTAAAAAAAATATGAATGTAATTACACCCAACTCATAAGGTTTTATAAAAATTAACTGTCAAAACTGTCAAAAACTGATGACATTGGAGAGTGACAGAAATATAATGTGGCTGATGGTTGACAGGGATAACTGGCAGCTCACAGTCAGGCATTCCATCATGTGAGAGCCCTGCAGGAAGCAGGAAACAAAGTCAACAGTCACTTTTACATGTACAGCACTTTATCATATAAAGACATCTTAAAGTACCTTACAAGATTGTACAATGGCTGAATGAAATAGCTAGAAATATCAAGCAAGGAAGTGAAAGCTAAATAGAGGGGAAAGTAATCTTGCTGGACTGGACTGAAGAGAATAGAGCATTTATGAAAATGCTGATTTGAATTGAATAAATCTTAGTCAAGACACAGCGTCCCACCTTAATATATTTGTTCAATAAGCATTTCCATTTAAGCAAATACATCATTTGATAGATTGTTTTAGCAAGGATACTTTAAATCCAGTAGAAATTAAAAAAAACCCTACATTTTTAATATTTTAGGTCAGAGAAAAGGCGTAATGTAAATGAATCAATTAGAATAAATCTTGACTACTTTACATTTATTTTCTAAACTAGCATGTGGAATATGAAAGATTGGCAATAAAGTATGACACAGTTCAACAAAACTGAATCAGAAAGTACTATATGTAAACATACTCATTCTTAAAATATTACTCAAACTAAGTGCAATTTATTAAATTAACTTATCTCCCCATAAAGTACTTCAGAATTACACATTTTATTGGTGACAAAAAATGTCTTCTAAATCAGAAAGTACTATACATGAACATAAATACTCATTCTTAAAATATAACTAAAACTAATTGCAATTTATTAAATGGACTCATCTCCCCAAAAAGTATTTAAGAATTAGACATTTTGGGGCCGGCGCAGTGGCACTAGAGGTAAGGTGTCTGCCTAGCCAGCGCTAGCCTAGGAAGGACTCCGGTTTGATCCCCCAGCGTCCCATATGGTACCCCCAAGCCAGGAGCGACTTCTGAGCGCATAGCCAGGAGTAACTCCTGAGCGTCACCGGGTGTGGCCCAAAAACAAACAAACAAACAAAAAAAAGAATTACACATTTTAGGGGCCGGTGAGGTGGCGCTAGAGGTAAGGTGTCTGCCTTGCAAGTGCTAGCCAAGGAAGGACCACGGTTCGATCCCCCGGCGTCCCATATGGTCCCCCCAAGCCAGGGGCAATTTCTGAGCGCTTAGCCAGGAGTAACCCCTGAGCACCAAACGGGTGTGCCCCCCCCAAAAAAAGAATTACACATTTTAACTTTTTTTTTATTATGAATTATGAGAACAAAAGATGCAAAGAAAGAGGATAAGGTAAAGTTACAGTGGAAGGACAATCACCCATAACATAATTATCAGAAGAAGTCCCCTTGCTGATATCTTAAATTTGAACTTTCACCAAAGAAAGTTAAGATAAATAAAACAGAATCCATGTGCAATTACTTTGTCCCTCAAGTCCCCAGATTGTAGCACATTATAATATTTCTTAACAGCACACAAGGCAATCTAAAGCCATCAAACTTACGTAACTCCTTAAACATTAGAGGCATAGTATTTTTTACATTTCCATGTACATGCATATTAGCTTAAGTTAACCTCAAATTTTAAGTGGGTGTGTGTTTTAAGGATTAGAGTCAAAGGAGCACAGTAAAAACGGTGTTAGAGTGGCAATTGTTGTTTGCATAGGCCCACCAAAATATGAGAGGCATGGAAAGGAATAGCCTTGGCCTAAATACAAAGAGATCCTACCCCTGGAATTACACATTTTATTGGTGACAAAAATATATTTATGTCTTCTAAATCAGAAAGTACTATGTATGAACATAAATACTCATTCTTAAAATATAACTAAAGCTATGTGCAATTTTTAAATTAATTTATCTCCCCATAAAGTACTTAAGAATTATATAATTTATTATTGACAAAAATATATTTCTACATGTCTTATATTGAGCAAATTATATTCAAAGATATTCAAAAGAGCAATTTAGTGTCTCAGTCCTTTTTGAATTTGCTTTAGAAAAGTAGTACTCAGTGTAGATACTAACTGAATTTTGGTTTAAATAATCACTAGGGAAGAGGAAATTGGATGATGACTTATTTGGATGCTTAGCAATATCTATTGGCTTATTTTTCATTAAATACAAGTAATAGTACCAGGACCAAAATAATATAAAGTTCTCTAGATATGGTCAAAAATAATTTTTTTTTTTGTTTTTGGGCCACATCCAGCAGTGCTCAGGGGTCACTCCTGGCTGTCTGCTCAGAAATAGCTCCTGGCAGGCACGGGGGACCCTATGGGACACCAGGATTCGAACCAACCACCTTAGGTCCTGGATTGGGTGCTTGCCGCTGTGCTATCTCTCCGGGCCCAGTTAAAAATATTTTGTGTGTGATAAAAAATTCAATCTTGTGAAACTAAAATTTTGGTGTCCTAGACAACCATAATTTATTGAGAACACCAATAGAAGTGATTTCTTGATGGCAGAGTCAGGAGTAAACCCTGAGCATTATCAGCTGTGACCAAAAAGTGAAAACCAATTTCCACTTATATTAACAAAGTCCTTATTATGCCAATTTATCTAATTTATCATGTCATGTTGTAATAAGCAAATTTTAATCTACCAAAATACAAAAACTGTACATTAGAATTGATGTGTTTATGGATTTACTAAAGATGACATATTTTGGTAGACAGTACTTACACAATAACATTATTTTAAGTGAACTAATTATCTATTTGATCTTCTGACCTATTTACCTGTCAGATAAGTTAAAATAGAAAAATTTAGATGATAGAATGACAAAATAGTTTGTAAATGTAGGACATATATTTTTTTAATAAAAATAGCTTCTGCCTCTGATAAGCAACATAGCAACTAAGAGTTAATGCCTGGTTATGTAAAGGCTGAATCTAATGGCTAAATTTATCATCACTGGTTCCTAAGTGCAAACATCATATTATCCTCCCGAGGCAAAGAAGTATTAACTCAGGCCTCCAAAATTAAATAATTTCAATAAAAATAGATTGGTCATACTCATTCTATTAGGAAATGTAGAAGTATACTGTTATAGGCATATTAACCTGCTTTATAGTGAAACGCACAGCATCACTGTGGGGCCATTCAAATCATTTTATCAAGATTATAAAACATAGTCCAGAGGGAAGTGTTATCAGTTTAATGTAAGCTTGCAAGTAAAAAAATTATAGAACTATATGTCTTCTGTGAGATCTTAATTTCTTTGGTTCATTGGGGTATAAGAAATAAAAGAATGAATAGCATACATTTCCCCATAAAAATGTAAAATGCAACTACACAATATAATACCTTGAGATTGTACTTCTAGCACAAAAGTTAATGGCTCTGAATGCCTTATTTTTCTACAGACCTATTTTCCTTTTCCTGGTTGAATCAAATTTTCAAGATAAAAAGACATCTTTTTTTATTTCTTTTGATGATAACTAAAAGAAGAAATCTTTTTTTCTTTTTTACAATGAATCCTCTTATGGATTACCTTGCTTATCACAGTTTGTCATTAGGTGGGTAAATTCATGTTCCTTATTCTTTTGTTCTTTTTAAAACTTCTAGGAATGTGGAATTAGTAATTAAAATAGTCAAAATAAAAAAAAATAGATGGATTCCCAAGATGCTTAGGGCCTCCAGTTTCACCTGCAAGGCATATCCAGTTGTCCCAGCTAGCTGGAATAAATAAACTTGCTTTGCTTTTGCATTATCTGAAAAAAAAATTAGTACTATTTAATTGAATTTATTTTGTTTTCATTTTATTTTCATAAGTAATTTAATGATTGCTTTAGGATGGCTAAAAAAGAAGCACCCAGATTGCAGAAACTGAGCAACAATCACCTCAGAAAAGAAGTTATAATAGAAAAGAATATAGAAGTATAATCAAGAGCTTTTAGAATGACAGCACTTAGACTAATTTTTATATACAGAGAATCATATATCAAGACAATTTGGAGAAATCGTATGTAACCTCCCAAAAATCACTGTCTGCTTTTCTAGTCAGAAAAGAACCATTACAGTATAAACATACACATATTTTCCCACTGTTTATACATAAAATTTTATGTGAATTTCTATAAGTGATGCTATTTTTGCATCACAATGTGCCCAAAAGTATGTTTAGCATTTCTTATAGTACACCAATTGTTTTTCTTTTAAATTACTTTCTTGTGCAGGTGCAATAGTGCAGCGGTAGGACGTTTGCCTTGCACGCTGCAGATCCAGAATGAGCCTGGTTTGATCCGCAGAGTCCTATATGGTTCCCCTAGCCAGGAACAATTTTTGAGTGCATAGCCAGGAGTAACCCCTGAGCCTTACTGGGTGTGGCCCCAAAACTAACTAACTAACTAAATAAATAACTCTTGTATTTAGTCATATCACCTCCCCAAAAATTCTTTATCTTTTTATAATATTTGACATATAACAAACATGTGGATAGCAGTTTCTCATTTATTTACTCTCCAATAGTCACCTGCGTTTCTAACAAAATAATATATGGTCATCTATTACAATGTCAGTTGCTTTACACAAATCATGCACAAAGATGCATTTTATATCTTCTAGGTGATCATAGTTACAGTTATGATTTAACTTGTTTAACATACAAAATGCTGGACATTTCAGTAGACATTTAATCAATGTTAAGAAACCCAGACAATGTTCTAATTGCTACCTATCTCTTATAATAGGAGGATTATTAGGAAAATTATTAGGAGAATGCAATTTATTTACAATCTTTGGTCAGCTTTCATGTTTTAGTCTTTAAGTCTACAATGGGTCTTTTTTATTTATATTTTTTATATATTGAATCAGGGGCATCTTTTTAACTTTGTAATTACTGTAGTTAAGTAAAAGCAGTTGACCTTTATCCATAGACTAACAAGATCTAACACTGCTATCACCTCATCGGGGCTATAAAAAAATGAAGCAAGGTTAAATACTGTCAATGGTCTAGAAAATTTAATTTATGTGTTTTCACATCTATTGTCTAATTGTATGATATATTAGCAAATGTAATGTAAAATCTAAGTTACTAGAGTACTTAAATAACATGTAGAAAGAAATAAGTATTTGAAAGCAGTGTTGCATCACAAGTAGCTATGGAAATTAAATAAATAAATATATGGCAAGACAAAGGGGCCATCATAGAAATAAAAAGTCAATGAAAAAGTCATATGTGTGGTGATACTGGAGATAAAAGGTCTATGTAAAAAGAGACCAGATATGAGGAAGTAAAAGATATCCAGAACAGTATTAGGATAACTTAGCTTGAAAGTATCATGGAAGTTTAGTGCTAAAATAAAACAAATCAAGACCACATATTGATTTGATGACTTTAGCAATGAGAACTTAAAAAAAAAAAAAAGGAAGCACAAAACCTTGCCACACCAGCACTCCTTCCTTTGTTTCTTTTTTCTTTTTTTTTCTTTTTTCTTTTTTCTTATCTCTTTTTTCTTTTATTTCTTTCTTTTTCATTCTTGTGATTATTATTTGATTTTTTGTTGTTGTTGCTGGGTGCTTCTTCTTTTGTTGTGGTTTTGTTGTTGATTTTTTTTTTTGTCTTCTTTCAGCAGAACCACATAACTTGAATCATCTTGTTCTACCTTGAGGAGAAAAATAAAAATGATTGGTACCAGGACTAAACAGCCATATGAATATTGAGTGGAAATAAAAAATGATCAGACCTAAACACCAAACCCAGTTACACTAGCATGGGGGTGGGGGGAACAAAGGAGGGAGATATGGGACACATGCTGGAAAAAGAGGTGGAGGGAGGACAACCCTGGTGGCCGGATGGCCCTGATTCATTGTCACTATATACCTTAAATATTACTGTGAAAGATTTGTTAATCACTTTTGGTCACAATAAAAATTATTTTAAACAAAAAGTCAGTTAAAAAATTCAGTAAAAGTGGCTGTTTGAGGGGCCAGAGAGATAGCATGGTGGTAAGGCGTTTGCTTTGCACGCAGAAGGATGGTGGTTCGAATCCCGCCCTCACATATGGTCCCCCGAGCCTGCCAGGGGCAATTTGTGAGCATGGAGCCAGGAGTGATCCCTGAGCTCTGCCGGGTGTGACCCAAAAACCAAAAACCAAAAAAAAAAAAAAAAAAACTGTTTGAATTTTTCTTTTAATTTATTTGGTTTTTGTCTTTGGACCAGGTGGTGCTCAAGGTTTACTCTTGACTCTGAGATTAGAGATTAATCCTATCAGAGTTTGGGGTGCTAGGGATTGAACCCATGTCGACACGTGTAAGGCAAACATCCTACCTGTTTACAGTTTAACCAGTTTCCTATAGCTGCTTTTTTTAAAAATAGAAACATATACATATATTTGGTTCCAAAGAAACTCTCTTGAGAAGTTTTTAAAAGATACAATAGCAAATTACTTATTTTTAATTGCACATCCAGTATTCTTTTCTCTCTTATTAGAGGTTCTTATTATTTCTCAGATTGTACATATCCTTAACTTCAACAATTATATCCAGATAATTCGAAAGGAAAGCAAAAGCAGAATAACCAGTATAGCAATTTATAGTCCTACTAACAGTATATCTATCTTCTCATATTCAAACTTGTCAAAACATTTGAGAATACTTGCCATAATTTTGTTACCTTTAAATATAGAGTATTCTAAAATTATTTTATTTTCTAATATATATGCAGAGTTCATTTGGTGTGGAAGTATTTTATTGTTATTTTTTAGTTTCAACAACTTTTAATTAATTCCATTAATCTAGGAATTCTTCCTTCTAGAAAACAATTTGTTAACCTTAGTACTCTGCATTTTTAAAGTGATTGTTTCTCTGTGAAAATTGCCTATCTGAGTATGCATAATATTTGTTTTACTGCCTAGCATTATCAGACATTCTGTAGACAATAATTTTTGTAGAGGAAGGGCAACAAATAAAATATTTAAGATTTCGAGGGAAATTTGGGGAATATATTTCTATCTCATTTCTCTGATACACCTCCAAGACTGACTTTATATGATTAAACTCTATATATTTATTCTCGAAAAACATTCAGTTTCCTCATGGCTTTTTACCATTTTATCAGGCTTTCAAAATAATATGTATGGTACTAATCAACTGATTGATTTTCTAGTTATCATTGAGTTTGGATTCAAGAAATGCTAAGATTTTTTTTCTAATTAATGATCTTTTCTAGAATACTTTGCTCTTATTATAATAATTTCCACTAGCTTGTATCCTTTATATCAATAGTTGAAACTTCTCAAATCTTTAAATTATGTTCTGAAACTAAAACTCTCTGTATTACAGATAATGGGTGATTAAAGTCTGTGAATATTAATTCATATTCCAAGTGTTAGAACCTAATTATTATACATACATATATATATAATTTGAACCATATTCCATAAAAATATGTTGTAAAGTTGTATTTACAATTATATTTATGTGCTTCTATATTTATTTGTTATATATTGTTAAATTATATAATATTACATATTTATATTGTATATTATATATTATACAAGAGATCATTGATATCTCTTAATATATTTTAAATAACAATGTAAAATTTGAAAAGTAGAATAATGTTTATATAAATTAAAATAAATTTAATATGAAATAAATTAGGTATATTTAAGAAAATGTGAATTACTTAACTTTAAATACACGACTTTTTTATTTATTTTATTTTATTTTATTTTATTTTATTTTATTTTATTTTATTTTTTTGGTTTTTGGGTCACACCCGGCAGCACTCTAGGGTTACTCCTGGGTCTATGCTCAGAAATTGCTCCTGGCTGGCTAGGAGGACCATATGAGATGTCAGGATTCAAATTGCTGTCCTTCTGCATGCAAGGCTAACGCCCTACCTCCCTGCTATCTGTCTAGCCCCCGAAATACACGACATTTTGTAGGAAATGAATGGTATGTGGGATCAATTGATTAGTAATAATATTTATGCCAGGTATTGCTTAACCATTCATATTCTCATAAAACCAAAGACTAAAAGTAAAAGCAAAGCCACACACATAAAAGCTAAAAGTAACATTGAAGAACTATGCACATTTAGAAAAATTTAATTCTATGATAGGTTTCTGACTGCTCTTAATAATATACTGTATTTTCAAAACATTCTTATGATTCTGTATAAAAGGTCTGCAGAACTTTGACAAGAGAACAATGGTATATACTATGAAATAAAGTCACAAGAACTAGGCATATCTGAAAAAAGTTAGATAATTAGTAAGGATAAAATTAAGTATGATATTTTAATATCCAGGAGGAACGCAGTCTACAAGTACAGTAGACTTAAATACAGTGTACTAGAAACACTGCTTTAATTTAAGATTAGAGACATAAGGTCAGGACTTTTTTATTTTATTTTATTTTGTTTGGTTTATGCGTCACACCCAGAAGCGCTCAGGGGTTACTCTATGCCCCTGGCAGGCACAGGGGACCATATGGGATGCCTGGATTCGAACCACTGTCCTTCTGCATGAAAAGCAACTGCCTAACCTCCATGTTATCTCTCCGGCCCCAGGTCAGGACTTTTTAAGACACGCATATTAATGATCAATTGACTACAGTACATTCTTTTTAGGCTTGATTCCTCATTAAATTGACCTAAAAGTCAGGGAAATGGGGAAACCTAACAAATAGGTTAAGTGTTTGCCCTACACATGAACACTGATGCCCCATATGCTCCCCCAACACCATATATGATGACCCCTTGCAATGCCAGAAGTGAGTTCTCTGCACCAAGTTAGGAGTAAAGTCTAATTAAAACTGATCACAGGGCTGAAGCAATAGCACAGAGGTAAATTGTTTGCCTTGCACACAACAGACCCAGGAAGGACCTGGCGTCCCATATAGTCCCCCAAGCCAGGAGCAATTTCTGAGCGCATAGATAGGAATAACCCCTGAGTGTCACCATGTGTGACCCAACCCCCCCCAAAAAAAAATCTGATCACATAGTATATAGTACAAATACTCAGATGCCCAAAAAATAAAACCTTCTCAGAAAAGTGCTATCAATTTTATTATTAACAATACAAATGGAGTCTATAAAAGCGAAGAAATAATGTTGAAGTAAGAGTCATTTCTAAACATATTATGGCATCATTACTTAATATATTTAGAAATGTATTGGTAGGATTATAAAAATTGGTTTATATAAAAATATTACTACGTGTCTTCAATTTAGGATATTTTTAATAAGGTGAAATCACAAGGGACTACCAAGAGCTCCCAAAATAGAATAAACACTTAAGATATTTAAGAGAAAATTAGGAAAATAAATAGAGAAAAATAAACACAGCATTCAAGATAATATATGATTGCCAAATGCCAAGGAATGCTGAAGGATAATTTAACACAGATTAATGTGCAATTATGTTCTTAAAATAAAGATTATGCATAGGTCAAAGGGAAATAAAATTCCTTCAAAAGTATATGCGAAGGTTAAATATCTTGTGTGATTTATTTAAAGATATATTTCAATGCAATGTGAAGTTAGCCTGCCAAAAGAGCTATATTTCTGTACAAGAAAAGTCATGGACATGACAGATGTGAGACTATTTTCTTATCTGTTATAGAGGACATTTCAGTTTCCTTTTTTTGCACTGTGATTTGTCTTTTTTCAGTTTTAACTTATCAATATGGTTAGCTTCTGCAGAGGGACTGTTTTCATGGATAACAGGAACTAATAAACAAAGTACACTGACCAATGGAAATACTGTTCACAGAACCATAGTATTTTTTAGCTACTTTTAGGTATGTAAGTATTATAAAGTAAAAATAAGCCTTTTAATCTGTTTATAATTATGTCAGCAACAGTATCAACACTCAACACCATGTCGCTAAATATGCAAAGAATATTTCATCCACTAAAGGAACATCTAAGTTTTTAATTATTATTGAAGGATCATTTGCATCATAGTAACTCTCTTTTGGAAAACAGTTAAGATGATTAATAAAATCCTTAATATGTAAGAACTATATGCCTCCATGCTGAGAATAAAAGCATTGAACAACTACAATCCAAGCTTGTATCAGTGATCAATCCAAAAATTAAGATTGCCCGAAGAACCAGGTACCTGATGAGAACCTTGATAGAAAGGGCAAATTTTTTTGGGGGGGGGAGCAAACTATTAGCAAATTGAAAACACAAAACAACAAACTCTGAGCATGTCAAGTATTACTATAATAAAAATCTATGTCATGTTTACATTTTTATCAAGAAAGCACACCAATATAAGTGAAAACTGAATTAATGATTTGTTCATTTTCTTTTATGATATGTAGAATTCAAATCAGTAAAAGAAACAAAGCACATATCTGCATTAACTCAGAAGTCAATAAAAATAGTTTATAAGAAGATTCTTATTGCCATAGAACATGCTTATAGAGGAATTTTCAAAGGCTTTCTTTGTTCCAGAAACTTAAATTACCTGGAAAGAAATAGATTCTCCTTCAAATACTTTTAGTTTTAGTTCTCTTCTGGAGGTGACTTTCAGAATGTAGAAAATAAGACAAAAATCCAAACTTTTCTGCCAGATTACCTTTTATTCTGATCCTTGAAAATAATGTCTAAATAATGTTTATTTATTATATTCAAACCTACCTCTTTGATACTTTTAACTTTACATTTTGGAAATGTAGAGGAAATGAAATTTTCTAATTATCGTTATCACTGTACATAATAGAACTAAAAATAAAAGGGCTTATTTCCCAACAAGTATTCATCATATTTTGACTATTTACCCTGTTGCTAATTAAATATTTTAAGTAAATTCACAAAAAGAAAATAAAACTAGTATATGGTCTAATTTGCTACAATATTTTAAAGTGTCTTTATTAGTTTTGTTTTTGAAGAATGAATCACAACTTTGTGGTAAATATATATAACATACAGCTTACCATTTTATGTTAAAATATACTTTAAGTAATATATAACCATATATATTTAGTATGTGCAAATACATAATATGTTTTTAGTAAATTGCTAAATAAATGTATAATTTATTATAATTTACATAATTTATACTTTTTTGTAATTTAGTTATATATTTGTAGGTAGAAGACCTCTATTAACCATTGATCAATGACTTCCTAGAGTAAATATACAGAAATATTTAAAATAATCAGTGTCACTTATAAGAAAATGCAAATGGAAAACATGATGAGATATTACTTCATGTTGCAAAGAACCAAATGTCCTCTATAAAAATATCTGGAAATTACAAATGCTTTCTTGAATTATGTAGGAAAAAAAGAACTCCTAAATCCTATTGGTAATGTAAATTTGCAGGGCTGTAGCAACAGCACAGGGGTAGGGTGTTGGCCTTGCATGTGGCTGATCCACGATGGACCTCTGTTAGATCCCCGGCATCCCATGTGGTCCCCAAGCCATGAGAGATTTCTGAGCGCATAGCCAAGAGTAACCCTATAGCATCACCAGGTATCACCAGGCCCCAAAGCAAAACAAAAAAAAACAAAAACAAACAAATTAAAAAAAACCCCAAGAATGTAAATTTGCTCAACATGAATAAAAATAACATAAAAAATTTCTTAAAAATATCACGTTACTCACAATGCTGCCTATAGATGTTTACCTGGCGGGCATAAAAACACTATTTCAAAAAGACATGCATGTTTTATTTATTATTTTTATTTAAGCACCTTGATTACTGACATAATTATATATTAAAAAAAAACACCCCCTTCACCAGTGCAACATTCTCACCACCAATGTCCCCATCTCCCCCACACCCCAGCCTGTATTCGAGACAGACCTTGAACTTCTTTCACTCATTGACATTGTTATGCTAGTTGTCAGTGTAGTTATTTCTCTAACTGTACTCACCACTCTGCTAAGCTTCATACTGTGAGCCGGTTTATATTCATAACAGTACTATAAGGAGTTGAAATTCACATAACTATCTGAAGCTTTGGTGAAAGAAGTTCTGAGAATCAATGCATCTTAGAGGATAAAAACAGTCTTATAAGATTCTGGGCCAATAAGTTCAAATTAGCTTTAAAATATTTGCAAAGCTGGATAAATGTTGCATTTGATAAGTCACTTGCATGGCAAACAGAAAACCAAGATTAGATCATTGGAACTATATATGGTTTCTCAAGCCCAGTCAGGAACTGACCATATGTGGGTGTGGCCCACAAAACCAAAATAGAAAAGAAAATAGTTATCTAACACTGAGCTTGATCAATGCTAGATAATCACTTTGCAGATTAGTGTTTTATTAAACGCTTATATTACCTCAGAATTCAATGATTTCATTTGAACTGGTTTAGTTCATATTCCATAATTAGCACACTAATACTTCAAACATTTATTTATACTCCCTTTTTTAATTTATAATTTTCTTTATTAGAATTTAAGTGATATGGTCACAGTAGTTTAATGATTCTGGCCTTACTGGACAAAGCTAGGCTACATTAAATATCAAGGTATATTTTTATTTTATTTTAATTGATTTGATCTGATATAGGGTTTCGCCTGGCTGCTTTGTTAGGAGTTCACCCCTGACTCTGTACTCAGTCCTCACTCCTGTGGCACTCAGAAAACAGTATAGGGTGCTGGGGATAGAACCGTGTTGGCTGTATGCAAGGCAATCCATTATCTGCTGTGTACCTCTCCCCTTCAAAGTATAATTTAAAGTTACCAGATGCTCTTATTCATGTTAGAGTTGACTTTTCAGGTCTATTTTTTAATTGACTTTTCAGATCTATTGACATAGATCTCTATGTCATCTATTCTTTGGGGCCATTCCTCTAAAGGCGTTAACTCCTATTTTCATTTTTTAGTTACAAAGTTTTGTATTTTGCATTTCTATTTTTTTTGGTTTTTGGGTCACACCCGGCAGTGCTCAGGGGTTACTCCTGGCTCTACACTCAGAAATTGTTCCTGGCAGGCTCCGGAACCATATGGGAGGCAGGGATTCAAACCACCATCCTTATGCATGCAAGGCAAATGCCCTACCTCCATGCTATCTCTCCAACCCCTGTATTTTTTATTTTAATAATGAATGGGAAATAACATTCTTATAATTCTTTACCTAACTACCAGATACATTTTATACTTATAAAATACTCCTCTCAAACATTTTACATAATTAATACTTGCCTACAGTCACATGTATATTGGGTATAATAGAGCCAAACTGTTGATAGTAGGAAATAATGTGCTCCTTATATCTGCATAAAGATAAGTTTAATTAATACATCAGAATTTCAAGTTATTAATTTTAGTCTTCTTTGATTTTTGGTTGTCTCTAAACACTGAAGTGTTTCAGTCAGCTTCATTTTTTCTCTTTCCACTCCAACCTTTAAAACTTGAAAAAGAGTCTGAATTAGTATTCTCTTATACAATTCTTTACAATTGTGTCTCTTTTTAAAGCACTTTAATGAGTCCCTCATTAGAATTCCTGGAACTCAACAGCAAGGTTTATAATAAAATTCATAGATAGGGGCTGGAGCAGTGGCGCAGGCGGTAAGGCTTCTGCCTTGCACCACTAACCTAGGATGGACCGTGGTTAGATCCCCTGGCGTCCATGGTCCCCCAAGCTAGGAGCAATTTCTGAGCGCATAGCCAGGAGTAACCCCTGAGCATCACCTGGTGTGGCTCAAAAACCAAAACAAACAAACAAAAAACTTTCCAGCTAGTTTTTTTTTTTTTTTTTTGCAGAGTTCAGGTCACATCTGTTGTTGCTTAGTGATTACTCGCAATTCTGCTAAAAGACCAAAGCTGGGTATGAGTGTTAGGAATATCAAGTGGGCTTCTGTAGAACAAACTTGTAAGACTTTTACCTCTCTAGGGTATCTCAGCCCCTGTTAGCATTCTGTAAATCAAAATTTATTCATAATTTTACACCTGAAAATAAACATCTGTCCTATGTTTCATGAACTGGCTATTATAACCTCAGCAATAAAGTCTTGTGCTTTGAACCTTTCTTTTATCCTCTTGGACTAGCACTTGCTCATGAACTAGGAGTTAAAGACCACTAGTCTAAATTTCCTGCTCTTTCCTTTTGTTTTTCTTTGTCAATCAAGTCTCCTTAATAATAAAAATTAAAGGTAATATGTTGATTTGTTTGGTCACTGTATCTTACTACATTTATCTTGCTTCATTTCTCACTCCAGGAAACATTTTAGGAGCAAAGTTAACCTATAAAATAGATTTTGCAAATTGCTGTATTCCTTGTACAAATGACATGTAAAGGTATTTATACATCAACACTATTTCCAATGTCTTACCTCTTTCTTAAGAAAATGCAATGTGAGTAGAAATAAAAAAATGATCAGACTTAAACACCAAATCTAAAGTAAACAACAGCAGAATTGATACCCAATCTACAACAAGCTATACAGAGAGGGGACCAGTTACACTAGCAGTCCAGGGGGCAAAGGAAGGAGGTATGGGATGTACGCTGGGAACAGGAGTGGAGGGAGGACAACACTGGTGATGGGAGTGGCCCTGATTCAATGTCACTATGTACCTTAAATATTACTGTGAAAGATTTGTAATTTACTTTGGTCACAATAAAAATTATCAAAAAAAAAAAAAAAAGAAAAGAAAATGCAATGTCCGTAACTGGTATTATACACACAGGTTTTGGAGGTTTGGTTGATTTATTATATTTTATATTCTACTAAGAGGCAACTTTATGAGCATATGCAATTATATTGTAAAAGTTTTCACATAAGATTAAATTATCTATAATGGAAGAGAAAGATTGTATGGTAGGTGAGACTGTTGTCTTGAACACAGTCAACCTTGGTTCAATCTCTATGATCACATATGAACCCCTGTATCTTTCCAGGAGTAATTACTAGTAGAAAGCCAGGGGTAAGTCCTAAACAATATTAGAAATAGCCCAAATACAAAAAATAAAATTATGTGTAATGTATGTACAAATAACTTTTTTTTTTTTTTTTTGGTTTTTGGGCCACACCCAGTGGTGCTCAGGGATTACTCCTGGCTGTCTGCTCAGAAATAGCTCCTGGCAGGCACAGGGGACCATATGGGACACCGGGATTCGAACCAACCACCTTTGGTCCTGGATCGGCTGCTTGTAAGGCAAACGCCGCTGTGCTATCTCTCCGGGCACTACAAATAACTTATAGAAAGGAAATATATTTAATGTAATTCAGTTTTCTTTATTTGTGAGGGTGAGATGCAACATTCTTCAGAAAGTTTCCTAATTACTCTTTATAATTCTTTTAGTGAGAATGAACCCAAACTCTCTCTCTTACTCTCTTTCTCACACAGACACACAGACACACACACACAGAGACACACACAGACACACAGACACACAGACACACACACACACACACACTTATGCTTCTCTATTTGAGCATAGTTGCAATTTTATGTGAACCATGTACCTGGAAGAAAGTATAGTGCAAATTAATGTATTGAAAGAAAGTTAGCTGTCTCATTTGAGGAATAATCCTCTGACCTTGGCCTCATTAACACAAACTCTAATGAGCTGAGTTATTAGGCCCAGATTGTTACAACAGCAGGTATCAGATCAGATTCAATCACTTGTACTCATAAAAACTGTTTTTTGAGAGTGGTAATCAAATATATATATTTTCAGTATTTATGGAAAAAATGTTCATTAATTTTGGTGTTTGGACCAATAAAATAGGTTTCGGTTTACTAATTACCTGTAGTTAATACCTACTAATAATATTAGGTTATGGACATGCTGCCATAAATGTTGTTTTTATGAAAAATACATTCTCTTAACAGATTTTGCAGGTTTTATTCAAATGTTGGTGATAAGAAAAAGTAATGCACTCACAATTAGTGAAATAAAAAGTTTATTTTAGCAATACAATTTAACTCGAAAAGATAAAATGCAGCAGGTGATTAATTTGACTTTTGCTAATTTCAGGAAACATAAGAACAATATATAATAAAACATTTTGAGTTTACTTATGAAACTTACCAGTGTTGTCCTAAGACAGCAAATGTGGGACATATATATGAGTAATGTTCATTCCTAGTATTTTTAGATTTTACAGAAAAATAACCATACTCATTTAATTTCTACCTATTTTTCCTACCAATTTTTTTAACCACAAAATATAGAGTTATGTTTTCTGTTTCCTTTTCGGACACATCCAGTGGTGCTCAGGGATTAATTCTGGCTCTAAACTCAGAAATTATTTCTGGCAGGTTTGAGGACCGTATGGGATACCAGGGATCAAAGCTGAGTTGATTCTATGAGAGGCAATGCCCTAGCTGCTATGCTATTGCTCTGGTCCCAAAAGAAGTAAGTTTTGATAACAGACTGTATGGATATATATATATAATATAAATAATTTTAATTTACTAAATATTAATAAAAATCATTAACTACCCTTATTAAGTTTGAGGAATGATAAAATGACTATAAAGTATATGTATTTATAAAAAGTTTTTTATGTTTAGCAGGTTATTGATTTTTTCTCCTGTAATGTTAAGTGCATAATGTTGTAATAGATGAGTTCTTAAATTATTTTCTTCTATTTTACATTTTGATTAAATTTTTTTACTATTTTGTAATGATGTGAAATCCATTTGATACATTAGAATTGTATGTTTTCTGCATTTGGGAAAAATCAGAAACATATCCAAAAGTAATTTCTATTTTTATATCCATCTTTTCTCAACCTTCCTTCATTGATTTCATTGATTCCCTTTCTTTGTAAACATTTGTGTAATATTATTTAAATTAATATTTATCAGAAAGAAGAGGATGATTTTGACCTACAGAATTCTAGCTAAACCAATAATACCATGTTAATCCGGAAAATAAAACATTCTCTGAAAATAAGACCTACTTACAGGTTTTCTTCTGGGTGAAATATAAGGCATACTCCCAAAAATGAGGACTACCCAGGCTCTGTCTCAAAATGAAAATTAATTTACTCTAAACTGGTTGCTAAGGCCTTCCTGACTGACTACCATAGGATTTACAGTTTGTCTGGTTTGTGTTGACAACTACCATATTACAGTACCAAATACAGGTAATAATTTTTTAATTTTCATTTAATATTAAATGTGTACCATATTCTTCTTCATGAAAAAATAAGGCATCCTTTGAAAATTAGACTAGCACATTTTTTAGAGCAAAACTTATGTAAGACACTGTCTTATTTTTGAGGAAACAGGTAATGTTCAAAATATAGGGCATTATTTCTAATCAAATGAATATTTAAGGGCCCGAAAGATAGCATGGAGATAGGGCATTTGCCTTGCATGCTGAAAGGACGGTGGTTCGAATCTCGGCATCCCATATGGTTCCCCGAGCCTTCCAGGAGCAATTTCTGAGCCTGGAGTCAGGAGTAACCCCTGAGCACAGGATCTGTGGAGCCTCTAGTTTAATATTTTAATTATTTTATTTTATTTTATTGAAACCATTGTGATTTATGAAGTCCTTCAGAGTAGATTTCAGACAATACCCCCACCAGGGTCAACCTCCCTCTACCATGTTCCCAGAGTGTATCCCATGCACCACATTTCTCTTTACAGCCTGCAACTATAACACGCACATTTAATGTTAGATTGTTAGAGTTTGGGTCACTTGATTCCATTGTTATTGACTTTGGCTTGGATATTTAGTTCTGTCCTTTTTTTTAATTTTTTAATTATTTTTATTTTTATTTATTTATTTGGTTTTTGGGTCATACCCAGCAGCGCTCAGGGGTTACTCATGGCTCTATGCTCAGAAATCACCCCTGACAGGCACAGGAGACCATACGGGATGCCAGGATTCAAACCACCATCCTTCTGCATGAAAGGCAAACTCTTTACCACCATGCTATCTCTTCGGTCCCTGTTCTTTTTATTTTTATCTCTACCAATACACCTTGGACCACTTGGCCCCTGGCCCCTATTCTTTTTTTTATCACTGCTTCTCCTCTTTCACTCAGTTTCTTTTCTTCTGCTTGCTATACACTGGGGCCAAGGGTGTTCGAGTCAGCTTCCATTTGGACCATTGCATTTTTTATGCAGTTATTTAAAAAATCACATGTAAGTTATATAATTCTGTATTTATTCTTTTTTTTCTGGTTTGCTTCATTTAACATATGTATTCCGGTTTCATCCATGTTGCTGCAAATTGCATGATTGCATCGTTCTTTACAGCTATGTAGTATTACATTATATATGTATATACATATACACATATATATACGTTATATATATCTACCGCATCTTCATCATCCACTCTCTTGTTGGACATCTAGATTGATTCCAAGTCTTAGCTATTATACTGAGTGCTGCAATGAAGAGCGGTATGCATACATTCTTTTGTATGAATGTTTTTCTGTCCTGGGGATAGATAACCAAAAGAGGGATTGCTGGGTCATATTGCAGCTCAATTTTGAGTTTAGTAATCACATCCCTGTCAACAGAGATTTTTCCCTTTTATTTTTTGATATGTGCCAGTGTCAGTGGTGTAAAATGATATCTCACTGTTGTCTTAATTTGGATTTCCCTAATGATAAATGATGATAAAATTTTTTCATGTTCCTGTTGACCATTTTACCTCAGAGGTGTATCTGTTCATTTCCTTTCCCCATATTTGATGGGATTTCAAGGTTTTCTTTTTTGTTGGTTTGCTTGATTTTGGTTTTGGTTTTTGGGCCACACCCGGCAGCACTCAGGTGTTACTCCTGGCTCTACGCTCAGAAATCGCTCCTGGCAGGCTCGGGGGAACATAGGTATGCCGGGATTCGAACACCATCCTTCTGCATGCAAGGCAAATGCCCTACTTCCATGCTATCTCTCTGGTCCTGTTTTCTAGGTTTTCTAAACTTAATCTTTGTGAATACTTTGTATATCCTAGATATCAGACCTTTATCTAATGTAGTGAGTGCATCAAGTTTCTCCCATTTAGTTAGCTGCCTTCTAATTTTAGCCTGTGTTTCTTAGCTTTATAAATAAAAAATTTAGTTATCTTCTAAAGAAAATATAAATATTATTTTATAAAGTAGAATCAATTTAATATTAAATATGAAGAGATGATATGCAGTTATCCCATTTAATTTAATAAATGGTACATAATGTATATTTTTGGCATCTTAAACTTCCTGACTCATTGTGGCAAGAAAAACTTAAAGATAGTCTGGTGCCAGATTATGCATTTATTAAGTAAAGGCCAGAACAGTATTTGTGAAGTCAAGGTAAAATATTAGCATACTAGACTTGAACTTCAATGCTATGATTATAGAAGCAAAAATCATGACATTTAAAAATGTTATTTATTAAATAAATAAATACCTTTTTTCTACGAAAATCCCTGATAATATAGTTCTAGCATTTTCGCTGTAAAACAGTTCTAAGCATTTACAAAGAACCATGAACTATCAGCTTAGCTTCTCTGGAATTTTCACCAAAATTGCCATAAAAATAATAAAATTGACATCTCTGATCCAGGTGCTTCTTGATTATATGAGTAAATGCTTTAAGCAGTGCAATAAAGTAGGATTATTAATGAGATACAAATAAAATACATAAGCAGCTGCTCAAAAAATAATCTCAATATTAGGGAAAATGTCACATAATAAGTGAATGAAACAGAAAAAGAAAAATTCATGTGAAGAAGTCAAGAACCTACAAAGATACAAAATTATCAAAGTAAAACCAAATATAAGGGAAAAGAACTATGATGGGTATATCAGAGAAATAAATGTTTTAATGAATGTTTCTAATAGTATATTGTATTAAATTTTTTCATATTTGAACTTGAGCAATTTTTTAAACTATTTTTTCATATATGTGCATAAAATTCTTGATTTGAATAGTAATTATATCTGAATTTTTTATTTTTGTTTTCTTATAAAATCAATTATTTAACTCACTAAGATACAGTTACAAAGTTGCTTATAATGAGAAATAGAGAGATAGCACATTGGTAGGGCATTTGCCTTGCATATGACCTTCCTGGAGGGACCTGGTTCTATTCCCAGCATCCCATATGGTCCTCTACCTTGCCTAGGGGTGTGGGGGGATTTCTGAAAGTAGCGCCAGGGTGACCCCTAAGTGCCACTGGGTGTGGCCCAAAAACCAATCAATCAATAAAGTTTTATTTATTTATATATTCATTTCTTTTGGTTTTGGGGTCACACACAGCGGCACTCAGGGGTTACTCCTAGCTCTGAACTCAGAATCACTCCTGTCAGGCTCGGGGGATCATATGGGATGTAGGGTTCATCCCTGGTTAGCTGTATGCAAGGCAAATACCCTACCACTGTGCTTTCTCTCCAGCCCTAATTAAAAGTTTAAAAAAAATTGTTCATGATTGTGGTTCAGTCATAAAATACCCAACACCCATTTCTTCATCAGTGCACCAATCCCCCTATTTCTCTCCTACTTTACTCAGGTTCTTTTTCCTACCTGTCTCTATGGCAGACAATTTTTTTCCATGTCTTTCTCTCTTTTCTTCCTTTTAGACATTATGGTTTCAATAGTGTTATTGAAGGGATATCATACATATAACTTTAACTGCTTTTAGCACACCATTTTGTCAAGAGAGATCATTTTCATCTCATTGTTATAGTGGTTCCTGCACTGTCCTAATTGTACTATCTGTCATTTGCAACAAGCTTACCATAGACTGATAGGAGGCTGGTCTTCATTTCTAATATCTTAGGTATTTTTTTTATTTTTTAAATTTTAACACTGTGATTGCAAGGTTGTTTATAATATATATTTTATTTTCCCACAGATAAAGTTGTTCATGATTGAGTTACAATGAGAAAATATACAAGAGACTTCACTAGTGTTCTTGGGAATTCTTGTTTTGTTTTGTTTCTTTCATCTCCCACATATGAGCTCATCATTCTATGTCTATTCCTCTCCCTATGGCTCATTTCGCTCACCATAATACTCTTCATAGACTTACATGTATAAGCAAATTTAATAACTTCATTTTTTTTTATAAAAAGCTGAAGAGTATTCCATCATGTAGATGTACCATAGTTTCTTTATCCATTCATCTCTTCTTGGTCACTTGAATTGTTTCCAGATCCTGTGAATAGTGTTACAAAGAACATAGGACTGCAGAAGAGTTTTCTGCATTATGTTCTTGGGCCTATAAAGTATAATTTTAGGAGAGATATTTTAAATCAAAGAACACATTTTGATTTATTTTGGATTGATAGTGAAGGACATTATTTGTTACACCAAAGAGACAAAAAAGTGGGGCCAGAGAGTTAGCATGAAGGTAAGGTGTTTGCCTTGCATGCAGAAGTATGGTGGTTCGAATCCTGGCGTCCCATATGGTCCCCCAACCTGCCAGGAGCGATTTCTGAGCGTAGAGCCAGGAGTAACCCCTGAGTGCTGCTGGGTATGACCCAAAAAACAAACAAAAAAGATAAAAAAAAACTAATAAAATTTGAACTATTTATCTTTAAGGAAGAAATGATAACAAAGCAGTTCCTTGATTTCATCCACATATTAAAATTTATAAAAAATAAGTATTTGTATAATTTTAATATTAAGTTACACATATTGATGCACTTTTCACATTATTCAATTTAAGATACAAATACAAATTTTTCAAATAAAATCCTTTGTCTGTTTTCCTGAGTATTGTTCTCAGCCAAATGAAAGAGAATTTCATTGTTATTTTGTGAAAATTCACATCTATTTTCTAAAGATAGATATTGTAAATATATATCAGATTAAAAATAGAAAATGCATAGTTTGTCTTTGTATAAAGACAATATAAACACAATGTATTTTGAGTACACTGCTGTTTCTAATATAGCTTGCTTATAATTATTTTTAAATAAAATAAAAATAGAAGGAACCACATTTATACTTAATGTTTTTATTTGTTTTTTCAACAGTTTTATTGGAGTAAAATTAATATTCAACAAAAAGTTACATTTTCAATACAAATAGTTGGATATATGGGACCACAGCAAAACTCAAAAAAATAAATTGATCCCTCATTTCCAAAATGGTCTTGTGTTCCTTTTGTGTATTTTTTTGTTCAGTTCATTTGTTAAAAGCACATTGAAAGATATTTCTCTCTCTCTCTCTCTCTCTCTCTTTTCTTTTTGGGCCACACTCTGGGACACTCAGGGGTTACTCCTGGCTATGTGCTCAGATATTGCTCCTGGCTCAGAGACCAAATGGAACCAGGGGGATCAAACCGAGGTCCGTCCTGGGTCAGCCACATGCAAGGCAAACTGACTACTGTTGCATTATCACTCCAGACCCAGTACCTTTTATCTTAGCACATTTTAATACATCATCAATATCTGTATACTGTGACCTGTTATTATTACATCCCTGAATCATGCCACCCCCACTCTAACTTTAATGTATATAGTGGAATATTCTATGAAAGGCAAATATGGTACAATTATATAAAGTAAATTCACAGTAGGCAAACATTTTTTATTTTACTAAAACAAATATTAGAAATTTTTTAACACAAACAATATTATTAATAATGGCTTTAGGGAATCATCCTTTGCTAAAGAAACTGTGGTACATATACACAATGGAATATTATGCAGCCATCAGGAGAGATGAATGCATGAAATTTTTCTGTACATGAATGAACATGGAAACACTTATGCTGAATAACATAAGTAGAAGGAAAGAGATAGATACAGAATAATCTCACTCATCTATGGGTTTTAAGAAAAGTAAAGGACATTACTGTAATAATGCCCAGAGATAACAGAGATGAGGCTGAGAGGACCAGCACACCATATGAAGCTTACCACGAAGAGTGGTGAGGGCAGTTAGAAAAATAACTATACTAACAACTATCATGACACTGTAATAAATGAGAGAAGTAGAATGCCTGTCTCGAATACAGGAAATGAATGGAGGGCATTGGTGATGGAAATGTTGCACTGGTGAAGGGGGGGTGGTCTTTTTATGATTAAAACCCAACAACAAACATGTTTGTAATCATGATGCTTAAATAAAGATATTATTTTTAAAAATGATAAACATGTCAGAATATTAGGGATGCCAGGGATTGAACCTGAACTAGCAAGCCAAACATCAACCTACTATACTATCCCACTAAACCTTAAAAGTCTTTTTAAGGGCCCGGAGAGATAGCATAGCGGCGTTTGCCTTGCAAGCAGCCGATCCAGGACCTAAGGTGGTTGGTTCGAATCCCGGTGTCCCATATGGTCTCCCGTGCCTGCCAGGAGCTATTTCTGAGCAGACAGCCAGGAGTAACCCCTGAGCACTGCCCGGTGTGACCCAAAAACCAAAAAAAAAAAAAAAAGTCTTTAACTACAACAGCTACACGGAATACACAGGCCTACATAAATAACACATGTTTGTAGAGAGAAAAAAAAAACACAAACAAAAAATAACTTGTGTCCTCTTAAAGATGAATTATTTGGATTTTTTAGTTTGTAATTGCATGTGTGTTTTCATAGATTAGGTTTGAAAGTTAAGAGATGGGGGAGAGGGGCCCGGAGATAGAGCACAGCGGTGTTTGCCTTGCAAGCAGCCGATCCAAGACCTAAGATGGTTGGTTTGAATCCCGGTGTCCCATATGGTCCCCCGTGCCTGCCAGGAGCTATTTCTGAGCAGACAGCCAGGAGTAACCCCTGAGCACCGCCGGGTGTGGCCCAAAAAACGAAAACAACAACAACAACAACAACAACAAAAGAGAGATGGGGGAGAAACTAGAAATTAGTACAGCAAGTAAAACATTTGCCTTTAAAGGCTTCTGACTAAGGTTTGAACCCCAGCATCTCATATGGTTCCTTGAGCACTTTCAGGTGTAATTCCTAAATTCAGATCCAAGAGTAATCCCTGAGCAACCCTAGGCATGACCTGAAAACAAAAACAAAAGAGAGATTATTTTCATTATATCAAATCAAAACACTTTTATGAAAATGGAAATATAGTTAGTACAGTGGGTAAGGTGTTTGCTTTGCACATAGCTGACCTGAGTTTGATGCCTAGAAACCCAGACAGTCCTCTGATCCCTCCAGGAGTCATCCCTAAGCACAAATTCAGGAATAATCCCTGAGCACAACTGGATATAGCACCAAAATAGGAATCAAAACAAACAAATGGATAAAGAAACACTTTAATGTTCTAATAAAATTAGAAGTTTATGGAGAAAGGTAAATAATACAATAAGACAGAATTTCTTTATACGTGGCTGATTGGGTTTTATTCACTAGGTTTTATTCCTCGACAACTAGGAGTGATCCTTGATTGCAATGTCTAAAGTAAAACCTAAAATAGCCCATGCTGTCTGAAAACAAAATAAACAACAAACAAAAATAGAAGTTTTCTTTTCTGCTTTGTGAAAATATATAATGTGTTACTTGGATAGACAGCACATTTAAAAATAAACACATTTAAGTGTGTCATAATAGAAAAAGTGGTGTTACAAAAATAGAAATGTTAAAATATCTAGAAGTTCATGCAGATTATTGTCTACTGTGATTTATGAAGCTTGGGCTATCTTAAAAATATTGTTCTACCTTTGTGTGAACTGACCCGTGTGACTCTAATGTTTATTAGTGTTTGATTAATTATCTCATTTCGGGATATAAGTAATCTGAAATCAGTGCCTCTTCATCCTAATGATTTGTAGTGACTCTGAAACCAAAACTGGCCTATCCATTTCACAGTTTCAGTTCCACATAGGGCAATTTTGAAGCATGCTCTGGGCCCTTTCTTAATATGGGTCGGAAGTTTATTTCACTAAGCGGGATCCTCCTTCCACCGTCTAATAATAAAAAGTAATTAAAAAGATATATCACTATCTTTCAGACACTTTGTACATTGCCCAAATTGTCTTTACCTTTACATTTGTACTTCAACACTCTTTTTAGGAACCAATTTCTTGTATGTGAGTCTCTTAGTTCATGTCTGAGAAATTCTTCCACAAGTATCTGCTCTGGTTTTAATATTTGCCCATTTTAAATTAACTACTTATTCAGAAATATAGTAAAAGTGAAAGCAAAGTGTTTCTTTTCTTTTTCTACATCATAAAAACATTTATTGTAATCATAAAAGCATTGACACCAATGCATTTTTTAAAATCCAACAGTTTATTTTCTCTCAAAAAACTGACATCTAGTTTACATACTTTTTCTTTTAATAATTTCTTTAGGGGCAGAGTGATAACATGGTGGTAGGGCATTTGCCTTGCATGCTGCCAACCCAGGACAGACCCAGGTTCTATTCTCAGCACCTCACATGGTCCCCAGAGTTTACCAGGGGCTATTTCTGAGCACAGAACCAAGAGTAATCACTGATGTGGCTAAATAAATATGTTTTAATTAATTAATTAATTAATTTAAGCACCATAACTCTCGAAATGTTCAGAGCTGGGTTTCAGTTATAGAATGTACTTTATCCTTGACCATGCGATTTCTTGACACCAATGTCCCTCCTTTCCCCCACCCTACCCACCTGCCTGTAATTAGGATAGGCATTCTCCGTCTTTCTCACCTTGTTGTCATGGTAGTTGTCACTCCAGTTAGTGCTTCAAATTCACTCACAGCCCTTTTAGGCAAGCTTTATATCATGATGATCCTCCCAGCCCTCATCTCTATGGTCTCTGGATATTATCTCCATAATGTCTTATTTTTCTTACATTCCAAAGATGAGCAAGATTCTTCTATGTTTATCCCTCTCCCTCTGGCTCATTTAACACAGCATAATAGTCTCCATGTCCATCCATATATAGGCAAATTTCATGAGCACATTTTTTCACACATCACAAAAAAACAAGAACCACCAGTGCTAGTGGGGATGCAAGGAGAATCGAATGTTCATTCACTGCTGATGGAAATGCCATCTAGTCCAACCTTACTGGAAAACAATATGAATATTCTTCAAAAAATTTAGAAATTGAGCTTCTATATGATCCAGCAATACTACTCCTAGGAATATACACTAGGAACACAAAACACACTGCAAAAATGCCCTCTGCATGTCTATGTTCAATGCAGCTCTATTTACAATAACCAGATTGTAGAAACAATCCAAGTGCCTGACAATAGATGACTGGCTAAAGTAACTGTGGTACATCTACACAGTAAAGTACTATGTAGCTGTTACAAAAAATGAGACAATGTGTTTATTTTCTATGGTACTTAACACATAATTTTGACCAAAAAAACATCTTAACACATATCAAGTAATAAAGTGAACTTGTTTAATAGAAAATTGAAGATTTTCAACACTGGTATACAAATTGTGAAATTTAAATAAAAAATTTAGGATGATGGAAGAAAAAAGAAGTATAGGGGTTAGGATGTAGGTGGCATATGCACCTAATCCAGTTTGATTTCTGTCACATAGTGGTTCCCTGACTAAAACCAGGTACAAAACTGGAGGCCCCCAGCACTGATAAAGTGATCATGATATTCCTGTCACAATGCAGATTGAGAAGCACTGAGGGGGTCCCATCAATTAACCCTTATATTGAACTGCTGATATAGTTGGCCAAGAATAATAAAAAAAAATCCTCAGATATCTTGAGCATCACTTGGGAGTCTCTAATACATCAAAATATAATCCTACCTATAGGACCAGAAAATATTTGCAGATGTAGATTATAAAGTAAAATCTATTTCAAAATATTTAGTGTCTAGTGACTCACATATTCTTAATCATGCTTCTCATTAGACAAATATTCATCTTTATAAAAGTACTTAGTTTTATAGCTTTCTCTATGTCCTACATATTTTTATAGTGCTTGGGACCATAGACACTGTGCCATGATGTTCACTTGATCATGTGTCAGCCAGAGTCTTAAACTTTGTTGCAGTTCTCACATTCATGATCCCTGTCGACTTGATTCTTTTAGTTCTGGTTCTCACATGAATTATTCTTTAGTGTTCATTGGAAACTGTGGAACATAAACACATTCTTAGGGGGTGTTGCACTCTTTGACAATGTTATTATATGTCTTTAAGTGGAAGGTCTTGTTCACACACTTTATTTGCAGTTATTGCATATACCTGACTGAGCATTTGAGGTCACACATTCTTTTAGGGCACTAGGGGTTTCATGAATATGTTAGAACACAATATGGAAGTAGTGTATTTGAGAGTTCTGCAAAACAACAGTTTACTTGAGGATTTAACATCAGAAAGTATTTCTTAAAATTTAGATATTTACTCCCTGTGCAGTCATTAAGAACAGGAAAATGTGCATATTATATTAAATTATAGTTAACAATACAAATTTAGGAAATCCAGGAGATAATACAGTGGTCAGATGCAGAGACAAATGCATTGTTGAGAACTGACTTGCATCCCTGTCATCTCATTATCCAAACACAACAGAGAACTGGCCTAGAGTGACACATGATAGTCTCTATATCCCCAGTTATTATTTCTGAACCATACAGCAGATTCTCACAGACTCCATGAGCAGTCCATGAGCACTCTGAGCACTATTTGGGAACATCCCTCCCCCCAACTTAGAAATTTAATTGGTTCCATAATTAAACAATCAGTGGTACAAGTATAATTGCAAAAACATTCAATGACATAGAGCTGAGACATATAAAAGACATCTCTTCAGAACAATAGTTGAAGCCCTTTTTTTCTACAGTGGGAGTGTCTGGTACTTTGATGTCAAGTTTTGATAATGTTCCAAATACATTAACTAATACTACATATTAGTTAATATAAAAGTGACAGTTTCCCATTATATCCAAATAGCTGCTGCATTTTTCTGAGGCAGTCAAGATGAATCATTGAACATCCATCATGTATTTAACAAATGGACGGCATAGTTGCTTCATGGCACTTTTCATTGTCTACCTTGTCTGTCGTGTTTTTCAAAATTAATTGCAGTGATCTTATCAGCAGAAGTAAAATTTTAGCTTTCTGATCTGGGACACTATCCCAAGAGGATAGAAAGCATGTCATATTAGACCAATAGCTTTGTAATTATTTTGATTTAACATAGGACAATTTTTACAGCATACAGAAATTACTGAGCATGGCCATAAAATAATGTCTTCTTTTCCCAAAGTTCTTTTAATATAAATCAGACCTGAAAGCCTAGATTTATTATAAATTAGTGTATAAATTAAATAAGATTTGATGTCAAATTTCCATAAAAGTACATGGTATAAAGCAGGATATTTTATATACTTAAAAGAAAATAAAATTTCCAAACTAAGGTCAGTCTTCAGTTATTTTTCTTAATTTTTAGCAAGCAACTTGCATATTATAAGCTCATAAAAGCATACATCTCAGAAGAATAATTTATATTTTATATAAAAAAGAAAGCATCTAAACTTTTCATAATAATGAAAGTTGTTTGATTTTTCATCTTAATTAGAAATTCTGAATGTTTTTTGAAACCTAACACTTGAGCAACATGTAAATAAGTAAGTATGCATAGGAAAGTGTGGAAATTCTGTCAAAATATGTCTAAATTCTTTATTGGCTGAGTTTTTTTTTTAATAGGAAAATTAAACAGTCAAACAAAATTGTGAGGAGGGTAGGTTCAACTTTAAATTTCTGGCCTTCTAATTAGAAATCTGCCATATTTCTTACAATAAATTTTATTCTGCTGGGTGGCTAATCATATTGGACCCCAACAATATCTTATCAGTTTTTTCAGCATTAAATTTTCAATGACACACAATTGACTCAAGCACTGACAGAACTGATCTGCAACCCGCTGAATTCTGTTTAGGAGCACCCTATTAATAGTGATGAATAAGAAATATTTTAAATCCTACTAGATTTAAAATCTTTATTTGCAATTAAACACACCTAGATCCAGACCTTGATATTTTCAAAATACAAAAACACTATCTCAAGAATATAAAATACCATGTAACATGGAGTTAAAAATAATCATCTTATAGCTTATGATAAAGACTGAATTCAATGCTGTGTAAAATGTGCTTACTATTTGGTTTCTTCTTAACAATTGCCCTTTATTAGTTAGATATAAATAAAATTTTTAAATGTGATTTTTTATTAAAGATATGTAACTATTTTGCTATAAAAACTTTCTGATATAAACATTATATGCTAGTCAAAAATGGTATAAAAATGTTGGAATTTGATTTTAACTGGAATACTCCAGCTCCCAGCGGCGTGTGAGGCTGTAGCCTCAGCCTGGGATCCTCAGGTACCAAGTGATTCAGGTACATATGGTGGTGTTGAAAAGCCAAAATAAATGACAATTAAGTCAAGGGACTCAAACTTTAACAATCAAAACTTAAAATGGGCATTTTATACTGGCAGAGTGCTGGCCAGGATGTGATGGTATAGGATGATTAAGTTATGCTATATTGCCCCACCTTTCTCCAACTATAATAAGTGCTAACTATAGAGAGAGACTCGTTGGCATCACTAATTGTATCTTATCTCTGAAAATAGTCTTTTAGAGACTTCAACACAGCTGGAAGAAAGATGTAATGTCACAATATCAGAAAATTCATAAGAGAACTTATTCTAAAGCATATGTCTTGTCAAAAGAAAGTTAAAGATATAGAAAGTTTGAGAAAACTCTTAGTAGAGTATTATCCTTTTGAGTTGTAATATCAGCCATCTGCCTTTCACATGCAAAAAGGAAAACAGAAATTGTGCTTCATTTACTTTTCAATAATAGTGATCAGATTCGAAGTTAAACTAATTTGTTTATATAGTAAGTACTATTGTTTTCATGGTACAGTGAATTGTATAAATTATCCCTATTATACAAATTATATTTTCAAATGAAGATATTCACATTTAAAATTTTTCCCAGTTGGGTTTTTGTGTAATTTTAAATTTAAAGAGTAGACTCTAAATGAATGTATTTGTTAATTTAAAAGGGTTTAAAAGGTAATTTAAAAGGGTTAGTAGAAAAAAAAAGTTAATGCTCTTGAGTGAATAAGTTTTGTGAGCCTATATCAAATATTTCAGACCTCAAATTATTGTTATGCATAAGGAATAGAATGTTTTCTTTATATAGCTAAAAGTTACTTCTATATATACTATGTATCTAAAAGGAAATTTTTCTAGCTTCATCTTGGGTTATTAACAATGCTACTTCATTACAAAAATACATTATTCGTATTGTTCAACATACAAATATGATATCACAACTATACATAAAATATATATGAATTGCCATAGTCAATCATAGTACTTTATTGTAAATAAGATATTATCATATTAACCTTTTTAAATTATAACAGAAATGGGGCCTGAGCAATAGTACAGTGGGTAGGGCATTTACCTGGCAGAAAGTCTATTCGAGTTTGATTTCCGTCATCCCATATGGTCCCCAAGCCTATCAGGAGCAATTTCTGAGGACAGAGCCAGGAATAACCTCTGAGCACCACCAAGTGTGGTCTATAAATAAACTGACAAAAAAAAAGCTGTAATAGGCATAAGCATTACCATACTTGTAAATGATTCCTTTTAGTTCAGATTCCAAGATTCCAAGATGTAGAAGTCACTGGTGAGGTTGGATCTCAGGCTAGTAGAGCACTCACAAAGAAGCATCCATCAGCCACTTAGGGAAATTAACTCTATTTATTGTAGGTGAGAAATAGATATTTATATTAGTAGAAAGTAAGGTGTAAACTCAGTGTCAGCCAATCAAGTAGCATGTGAGAGCAGATTAAAACAAGGTAACAAGAATGCTACCTTCCATACCTGTGTATGGAAAAAACAAGGTAAGGATATTAGGGAAAGCAGAGTGTGTAATCTGGGTGTTAAAACATGGTGCTTAAGCTACACAGACACACAATCAAAACATAAAACCATCAATTGCTCTTTTATATCACTTATTTTGAATGTTCATTATTGATATTTCTGAATAATTATCACAAAATATTGAGATTAAACTCATTGAATCATCTCTTTGCTTTACTCACTTTTAGTACCCATTAGTATAAATATGCTTTTTAAATTCAGATCCCTTCAAATAATACACTCTATATTGCTAACAAAAAAGCATAAATCTAAAGTAAAAGACAATATATATCACTCCTATACCACTTATTATATAAAGACATATTTTAGTAATATCCCTATATAATCAGACCTGTGGCATGTTTCCCAATGAAATGAAGACTTAAATATATAGGTTCTTGAAAATATTATTGGATAATTGCCTTTTTTATTCACAATTGTCACTTTTTCTTATTTACTAACTGCTACATAAATAAATTTAAAAGAAGTAGTAGATGCATATAAATCTATAGTGATAGAAATGGCTAAAGCTATAGAAATTTGTGTGTCTTTTTTCATTTGAGGTCCTTTTAGAAACAAAATATTAGAGAATCAATTCATCAATATGTTAAAAGGAACAGATATAATAAACCAGAGATTTATTACAGAGATGAGAAATGATTAAATTTATACAAATAAATTATTGGACTATACTACATTAAAAAAGGAAACAAAACCATATGAATATATAATAAGGTGGAGAGAAATATTTTGATAAGATTAAGCATGCATATGATTAAAAAAAGCTTAAAATTTGGCATAATATAAACAAATAGAAATACCATACAGTAAACATCTTATAATAATACCATAGCTAATATCATAACTCAATTGCAAATAAAAAGACTTTGATTATAAAATCACTTGAATAATTTATGGCATATGTTAATGTATGTAGATAGGTAGATAAATATGCATAAAACTTCCAGAGATAACTAAAACTATATTCAGCAATGTTAAAAGCAGAATTATCTGAGACATGACTTTTAATATTACATTCCCGTGTGATGAAATAAGCTTCCACATTTTCATTAACATGAGTAAGGAAAATCCCTGCTTCTTTTCTGTGTCCCAAACCAAAACTCAAGCCTTCTTTGTTCAGGAAAGGTAAAGAAACTGAATTGAAAGTGGAATAAGATCAACATTCAATCACCAAGTTCTCAGAATCATCTTGTTGTGTTCTTGAGAAAAATCAACAACCTGCTTTGCTCTTTAGAGAGAAGGACACACATAAGAAAGGGATATAAAGGAGAAAAAATAAAATTGTTAGAAAGACATGGAAGAGAGAAAAAAAATCAGTAAAGTCGATGACCCTCAATTCCTCCTCTCAAAGTCCAGTTCATAAAATTTTGTTCAATGACTGTTGATCAAAGAACAAGATAAACAAATTAAACCTCAAGTCTTGGAACCAATTTTCTGGATTTGTAATAATCTACTTCTGCTGATATTGTATTATCTCCTTTTCATATTTTTTTCATTTTTTTATTTTTTTAGTTTTTTCATTTTTATATCAATCCATGTGCTTCCTTGTTGTTTTGCATTTACAGAGATAATCCTTTTTACTTTCTCAGCCTGGAAAGGCACTCATAAATATCTTTTCTTTACCCCTCATATAGAGATCAAAGGGCTTGTCTTAACTCTTCAAGAAAACATTTACCACAAGTTCCTAAGTGTTGTCACAATATTCTGTTTTGTTATGAAAGTATGTGACTACTGAGTAAATTAATAAAAGGCAAACATGAAGTAGATTATATGATGCTTTGGTGAAGTATAAGATTTAAAAATGATCACATTATGTTTTCCATAAAGTGCGTAGGGGACCATCAGGGATGTGGAGAATTGAATCTGGATGAGCCATGTGCAAGGCAAGTACTATTGCTCTGACCCCTATAAACAGATTTTAATGTAAATTGTAACTGGTGAGTAACATTAAAGAAAATGTTAAAAAAGGATTATACATCATAGAAAGAACATTTAGAGAATGCTTTAATAAATATTAATTTAAAGAGCAGGACAAACTAATGTTTTTTCAAACTTATGTAAAAGAAGACAGCAACCTAATGATATAAGTCAGCAGTAGAGAAACCCTGACTTCCATTCCCGTTACTATATGATGCTCCCAGTTTAAATGATCAAAGTAAAACTTTATTTAGTCAGTTTCCATAGAGTTCTAAAGAGTAAACAAAATACCAAAGCAAATATACTGAACTTCAAAATACTTTCTTTGCAGTTAATAGTCAGAAATTTTTATTAAGTAGTTTCTTTATAACCAGATATTAAAATTTGAGATAATAAAATTCTTAAATAAAATAAGAACTTCTTATAGATATACACTATTTCTGGCTCAAATGTATAATCCATATCCAATAGGTATAAGTAGATTCTAATTTAGAAAATATATTGAAGATTTTTCAGTTATATTTAGAAAAATAAAAGAGAACTCTCATTTATATCATTTGTTAACATTCAGTTATTCTTTCTCTTGCCAAAAACATTAGGAAAGACTTCATTAAATAGTGGATTCTAACTCTAGAAGGTATCATCAACTCAGCAATATTTTTTGCTGAATTATCAAAATACACACAGCTAAAAGCATTAATTTTTCCTTAAAAGTATTCTTGAAAGCTGTGCCGTTTCAGAAACAGAAGCAAAGTCAGCTGAAAAGTACAAATTTATGTGTAAGTGAAAATATACAAAAAAATCAATTTTGAGTAAAGTGTTGTTGTTTATTATAGGATAAAATTTAATCCAACTAAGTTTTATTAAAGAAATTTAATATATTGTTCTACTGTATAATCCTTTCACAGAAAAATGCTTAGTACTGTTTCTACTGGTTCAACTTTTTGACCTTATTCTTTACCTCAGACATCTTAACTAATGTACTTTCAAACTCTGACTTGAAATATGCTATAAGTAAAAAACTCTAAATAAAGGCAAAGTAATAACAACAAAAATAACCTGATAAAATAGCTGGTTTTCACTGTAAATTTTAAAGCAATTTGCTAAATAAACAATAGATACAGAATGTGCTTGATATTGAGGAAAATTACTTTCTTCTAGAGGCCATATATATTAATGACAATCCTTCAAATTTCCTAAATTTTAAATGAATTAAGGTGAATATTACTTATGGTCATTTGCCATTATTTACTTTCATTTTGCTATGCTTTATAATTCAAACCTAATTAATTTTATGACTTACTCAAAGATATGTATGTCAAATTTTATGACGTAACCAGAAGGAACTTTTAAATAAATAAGCATCTAGAGAAAACATTAAATTATTTACATTGACCTACAACTGTAATAAAAAAAATTTTTAAAACACAAGTTTTTTTATGGGTTGGATGCTAAATGGTTCACTCTAAATAAACAATACTCTGTTTACTGAAAATTTGCTATGATTTGCAGGTAATATTTTTATGATATTGTAAGTATCCCAATCATTTCCTTGGTTCCATCTAATGCCTTATAACCTAGAATATGTATATTCAAAAAAACACACACATTGTTTTTGGTAGGGTGCAAGAGAAATAGTGCAGAGGTAAGTTACTTACTAGCTACTGCCACCACATGAAAGTTATGAAGCCCACTAATATATCGAAGTTGATCCAAGGGTTTTTTACACCCCATGGCCTTATCAACACACCATTCTCAGGTTTTCACATTAAACACTGTTGATTGAAATTTGTGGGGAATCATTCTTTGGACAATTTGTCTCTCCTGGAAGGCATATTCAAAATATATGTTCAGTAAAACTTTGCATACCTCCATTGTTGATAAATATAACAAATGTACTTTCTAATTTGAATACACTTCTCTAATACTCAATGCCTGATAAAATCTTCCAGTTGATAGGACAAATTACATATGTTCCCTTTGAAAATCAATATCTTACTTTTTTTTCTGCATTCAAAGTCTCTCCCCTTCTTCAAATATGAGAATAAAATAATTCCATATATGTATTTGGCATAGTTACTAAACTGAAATATTGAATACTGGCTAAAACATGAAAAGGCATATTGATTGCTAGTTTAATTAACAATAACATTTCAGACATTTTAGATAACACTTCTGTTTGATTGTATTAGTTCTTGCACCAGTCTTTTCCTAATTAGCAAAATTATCCAGCACAAATAATTGCATCTATATTATGTAACTTAACACATCAGATTATATGATAAAATTGAAAACAAGACATTTGAACTATTACAACTTTATGATTTGAAATTATATCAAAGAAAAAATTATTCGGGCTGGAGAGATAGCATGGAGGCAAAGGAATTTGCCTTGCATGCAGAAGGACAGTGGTTCGAATCCCGGCATACCTGAGCCTGCCAGGAGTAATTTCTGAGCATAGAGCCAGGAGTAACCCCTGAGGGCTGCCAGGTGTGACCCCCCAAAAAAAATTTAAAAAAAAAAGGAAAATTAGTCATTTTGAATTTTAGTGTGTAAAATTTAAAATATCTTACAGCTAATTTCATAGTTCTCTATTTTGGTTAGATTCATTTAATTATGTTTCATGATCTTTTCATGATTGTTTCATAATTATCTTTCATGATAATAATGTTATTGGAGATATTAAAAGTTCAATGATAATACTCATATTGTTACTTAAGCTAGAAATATTTGATAAGATTAAGCATAATAGATGTATTTTATTAGGAAAAAATTTTGGCTTTAACAGTAACAGTTTATTGTCTGTATATAGTCACTTTACTTTAGACATTTTGGCTTTGTTATTATGAATAAAATTGTAAATGATATTTTGTTATATCAGTTGTATTTACATATATCTATAATGTGTGAATGTATACATATATGACATGATACATCTATATGATATTGTTACTCAACATGATATAATTTATGATATGTCTATTATATGTTCTATTATATCCATTATAAAATCTTCTAGATAGTTTAATCATAAAATAGTGTTATTAACAATAGGTCTTGTTGATATAAGTTACATAACAATATTTTTGTACTTTGTCTTCACTAAAATTGTTCAGTTGATTTTCTTAAAAAAACTAAAAATGAAAACACAAGGCATATACTCCTGAGTAATAAAAATGTATAATATAAAATATAATATAAAATACAGAGTAATTTGAAAGTGTTATCTACCATCACTGGTATTAATAATTATACTGATTCCGTTGGGGTGGATGACAGACCCAAAAATGTTTGAGTTCTGACTGTATGTTCATAAAAATGTATAATATAAAATATAATATAAAATACAGAGTAATTTGAAAGTGTTATCTACCATCACTGGTATTAATAATTATACTGATTTCGTTGGGGTGGATGACAGACCCCAAAATGTTTGAGTTCTGACTGTATGTTCAGGGATCATTCTCTGAGGTTTGTATAACCATATGTATGGCTAGAATCAAGTCAAGTTTTGCCTCATGCAGGCAAATGCTTTAATTTCTCTGATATCTTTCTGGCACCCTAATTCTTTTTTAAGTATTCTATTGTTTATTTTCTTTCACTTTAATTTTGCTGTTATTTTTTTTAGTGCTGCCTATGTTTAGGATAATCTGTTCAATGAAAAACTAAATATATACTAAATATTCAGTAGCTTTTTAAAGTCTAAACTGTGTTGCTTATTTTTTTAAAGAGAGATTGAATAACAATAAGAACAATAGGCAAAATTGGAAACACTTAGATTTATTTTTTAGGTACTATAGTATAATTGAATTTGTTTTTGAAAATTACATTCCTTAAACTTTCCCTTTTTTGTAAAATCCAAAGTCTTCCTCCAAACAAATGTTCACAAACCCTTGTGCACATCACTGAATCAATTACACAGTGAAGTCTGATATAAAAGACATTATAAATATTATTGATCTTAAAAATGATATACTTTAATTTTAAAAATGAAATGCTTACTACCTGGTATGACACTGATGCAGACTACTCAGAACTAGCTTACTTCCACCATGTTATTTGTACCATTACAGATAATTCTGGTCACCATAGAATATTAGGTATATCTCTACAAATATACATATTTATATTCAATATAAATATAAATTTATAATTAATATTTGCTTGTCAGAAATGTATTCTTGTACTAAATAAAAAGTTTTTGTTAAATATTTCTTTAAATGACAATGAACCTTTTGCATGTGAAACAAGTATAGGATCAAGATATGAGTCATCAAGTCTACCAGGAAAATTCTGGAACTGGTAGAAGAAAATGGTAAAGCTAACTGGTTTTATTCAAGGATTATCAAGGATTATAATATGAAGCTAGACACTGATGCTATATTACTGTTTGTTTAAATTCTAGATTCAAAGAAGAGTGTAATTAAATGTTGTTAAACATATTTCTAATTTCCGCCTCTATATATTATGATTTGGGGGGTGGGGTTTGGGTCACACACGGCAGCACTCAGGGGCTACTCCTGGCAGGCTCCGGAGACCATATGAGATGCCAGGATTTGAACCACCATCCTTGTGCATGCAAGGCAAAACACCTTACTGCTGAGCTATCTCTCCGGTCCTTATATTATGATATTTTAAAAGCAATTGCACAACAGAATATTATGCTAATATGTCAACAACATAAATGTACTAAAATAATTTCCTTTTAACTTATTACTCAAATATTAAATAAAAATATAACTTGGTATCAAGGAAATAGATTAAATGATATGTCATTTGACAGGCCAAATGATAGCAAGGTCATATAATTAGCATGCGCAATACTCTGAGTTGGATCTCCATTGCCACTGTCATCCTCCTCCAAAATGCCTACCATATTATCTCCATATTAGGTGACTGGTATGTACATTAATGCAACTTCTACAAAAACCTGATAATTTACAACAGATTTTATAAGTTTTTGTGTACAATATTTAAGAATTTTATTAAATAAAACTAATGGTCACATAAAATAAATACTGCTTCTTAAAATAAATTTTAATGCCATATATACAGATATTACTCTAAAAAAGTACTATATACTGATTTTCTTTACTTTAAACCAATACATTTCACATGAGTATTAATTTAAAATTTAAGAATAAGTACTATATTTCTAGAATTTATAAATCTAGCAAAGAAAATTCTAATACTAATATTTTTTAAATTAAAACTTACACAGTGATATTTAAGGTATACAGTGACAATAAATGTGGGCCTTTCCACCACCAGTGTTGTCCTCCCTTCATCCCTGTTCCCAAGCATATATCCCTTATCTCCCTCCTTTATCCCCCAGAATGCTAGTGTAACTAAAAGCATATATTTTAACACTAATGTAAACCAATTTTTTTTGCAGTTCCAGATATTTATATTAGTGATTTATTAAAGGTTTAGAGTCAAAGGAACACTGTAAAAACAGTGTTAAGTGGCAATTATAGTTTGCATGGGCCCACCAAAGTATGGGGGACATGAAAAGGAAAAACCTTGGCCTAAATACAAGGAAACCCTACCCCTAAAGTTTCCTGACATAAGACCAATTCTAGGCCCCAGGCAAACTAGTTTGTCCAAACCAGGTCATTGTCTGTAGTGCCCATACAGTTTTATTTTTCAAACAGTCTCTGTTGTTGGTATCATGCCTCTGTATTGAAGATCCTGGAATCTGTATATCCTACATTGAAGTCAGGATGGTGCGGAATGGCGTCTAATTTCAACTCGCAATTAACGGGCAATGCAGAAAGCCCTGTCCAGTACGCAGGTCGTCGTCGTTGTTTAAATCTTCTCAGTGTTAAGGGAAGACTCTTTTGAGTGAATCGATGCCAGAGCAGCAGTAGGGTCTTCCCTGGTTACTAATAGGATAAACTTTTACTTTTTTTTTTTTTTTACTTTAGAAAATGGATTTTATTTTCTTCTTTCTCTCTTTTTTTTTTTTCAAACAGAAAAAGCCATTTTAATCACACATACATTCATAGGACTTTTTTTTTTTCAAACAGAAAAAGCCATTTTAATCACACATACATTCATAGGACTTTAAACAAAATGTAATATAAAATATAAAAAAAAAAAAACCCACAACAAAAAAAAAATTACATTTACTTGTAAACTGCTTAACAGCTGGTGGGTTGGCTGACAGGGCTGCCCAAGAAAAGCAAAGGCAGATATAATGAGGTACATTTTCAATGAATAACCACCACAGATCATGTGAACTGCTCTAGCAGCCCAGTCACCTGTTCCCCAATCTCGCCTCCTTAGAGACACACCAGCTAATAGGATAAACTTTTAATGATAATTATGCAAGTGTATTGGTTGAAATTATAATGATATCTCATTTTTGATGCTCCTTTAAAATATTATGTGAAATCCTTGTATTTATTAATAAACTTTTTATTTTAGCTTCTCACTTCTGTATATGTAGTTTTTCACCTGAATATTTCATATTACAACTTTATGGGTTTAAATTCTGTGAGTTTAATATATCTTCATGTTATGATATGGGAACAGCAGTGCTATTAGACTATTTTATTCCAATGTGCAACATTAAAAATTTGTTTAAGTATGTGAGCATATGAAGCTTGAGAAATATTAGTGGATATGGCACTAGCTTTACCCAAAACCAACATGACGTCAATCCACCAACCTGATGTCAATCCACAACACCATATAAATTCCTCTGAAACTTGACTGGAATAATCCCTGAACAGAAAAACAGTAGAATGCCCTGAGCATAACTGGTGTGAAACTAAACAAATGAACAAATAAGTAAATAATTAAATAGAGTTAAGCATGCATCAACATAATGAGGCAGAATCTTTACTCCTAGAAATTTGCCTAAAAGTGGGCTGGAGAGATAGCATGGAGGTTAGGCGTTTGCCTTTCATGCAGGAGGTCATCAGTTCGAATCCCGGTGTCCCATATGGTCCCCCGTGCCTGCCAGGAGCAATTTCTGAGCCTGGAGCCAGGAATAACCCCTGAGCACTGCCGGGTGTGACCCAAAAACCACAAAAAAAAAAGAAATTTGCCTAAAAGTAAAGAACACGTATATACACCAAAAATATTTGAACATAAAAATTTTATACACAATTTCTAAAAACTGTAGACAGTCCAAATAAATATGGATAAGAAAATTAATAGAGGTTTATTCATCAACAAGATAAAGTTTCTAGCAACAAAATTTATGCAAGACCTAGGCATAAAGTCTTTTGAATATATATGAAATGTTTATATTCATAAAAAATGTAGACATATTAAATGCATTATTTCCTGTTGTAAAATAACTGAAGTGGATACCTCATCAATTTATGGTGAGAGAAATTATGAGTGATACCTTTAATGCAGAGAATTATTAGAGATTTTGTAAAAATATAATCAATGTTATGTGGGATGTTGGTGGATTTTTTATTTTGACTGTAGGATTAAACAGTGATCTTACTTGTCAAAACATCTATTTTATATTTAATAATATGAGTTAATTCACATATAGTTATCACATATTGGAATTAAGAATATAAATTGCATCAAGTTTTAAAAAATATTGAATAACTGTTATTGGGATCACACACAAAAATTTATAGCATGAATAGAAAAGAAACAAATTAGCATTTTTACTGCTTTTATAATAAAAATACATTTCATAGAAAAATTTATAACACATGGTGAAATAATAAATAAAAATAGCATAGTTTAAAATAGAATAATTTAAGTACGGAATCTCTAAATCAAACAGTCTTTGATAAATATCTTTTTCTAAAATTAATATATAGGTTATATAATTTCATTCATTTTCAATGATTAATTATAACTCACTGCTAATTAGTGTAGATGTCAAAATTAAAGGCTCTTTAATTCTGTCTACATTTCTTATATTTTTCTTTATATATTTAAATGTATTAGTCCCTGACAATGTTTGGAAATAGTACATTTATAGAAGACATTTTCCCATGAATATTTTAATTTTGTATGGTTAATGTAATGCTCCATTCACTGTGGTGGTAGAAAAGCTTGGAGACAGAGCAGCTTCCAACCTCATAGTGCAGAGCCTGCTAAACTGATTTCTCTCTGTTGACCAGCTCAATCCACAACCAGGCAGGCGAGGGTCCAGTGAAAGACAAAGAACCTATCTCAAACCAATCCAGTCTAGGTGGAACTTTTACATATAAAAAGGGGTTGGTGAGAAGGAAGGAGGGGGTTTAGAAAGACTTTGTTTTGGGTAAAACAGGGTGCAAACCAATAGTTAGAAAATAACTGAGCAGAACTTTGGTAACATCGCTTCAAAGCGTGCTTTCTACAAATATTTACAGATATGTATAACCGTAGTTATTTAAATTCCAGAAAGCAATGAAGTTAGAAATCTCTCTTCTTGTCTAGAAAGAACTTACATAAATTTAAAAAACTTGAAAACAATAAGATGGCCAAAATGATAGTATAGCAGGTAAGGTGCTTACTTTGAAAGCAGCTAAAAACTATTTAGTCCCTGGCGCCCTATACGGTCCCCAGAACCCACCAGTTCTGATCCTGTGCATAGAGCCAGGGGTTAACCCTGAGAACAACCAAATATTGCCTAAACCAAACAACAAAAGCAACAACAAAACAATAAGAAATGGAGAGTGGGGGCCGGGCGGTGGCGCTGGAGGTAAGGTGCCTGCCTTGCCTGCGCTAGCCTAGGACGGACCGCGGTTCGATCCCCCGGCGTCCCATATGGTCCCCCAAGAAGCCAGGAGCAACTTCTGAGCGCATAGCCAGGAGTAACCCCTGAGCGTCACAGGGTGTGGCCCAAAAACCAAAAAAAAAGAAATGGAGAGTGACCTTGACACATACTTAAACACACACTTTATTGGAGCAAGAGGCACCGGGTCAATCTAGAATCTTCTGTTCCTTTTAACATTACCAAGGGACACCTTCACTAAGATTCTGAAGTAGCCTCCAGTACCACTGATTGTGACCCCAAATATTCCCCCTCTCCAAAATTTGAGCTCTTTATTCTCCTTATGGTAAATTAACACATACTGACCTCTATCCAGTAGGTTTATTGGCAAAGAATAAGGTAAGTGGGCCCAATGGCAGGTTCTGGTTGTTTATCAGCCTCAGCAAACCATCATGAATAAGGGAATAGTCTGGTCATTAATTGCACACCAAATATATTCCCTCATCCCAGCTCCCTAAGACCAGATGTTGGTTTCATTAGCATTAAGGAGATTAATAGGCACTTAAAAAAAAAAAAGGATCATGCATTAGCTGTAGGGTGACACAATATTAGCAAGCATTTTTAAAGAATATCAAACTCCTAAAATCTTCTATTTTATTCTTGTCTGAGTGGCACCCATTTGTGGTGATGAAATTAGATGAAAATTAACCTGTACTATCACTTTGAGGTTATTGCTAAGTGAAAGATTTCCAACACTTCTGTTCTCCTCTTCTCCCATCCTTCTGCCCTGCTTAACATCAGTTGATTATGTTGCTTTGATTCACTAGAAGGCATATGTACTTTACATTACCATTATTGTTTAGCATACAATATAAAACACTACAGTCTATGCCTAAGAAGGGGAGGCCTGCATTTAGTTTTTAAGGCAAAAACTAGTTAGATGTATATGTCATATATCAGTTACTACATATGAAAAATTGATTGCCATTTTTTGAAAGAAAAAAAAAGAAAGTGCAGGTTATGTCCACTTTTATTTAAAGAGCTTTAAATCATCCAAAATGCAAGAAAGTAAAATTAAGCAGACATTACAGCCTTAAGTGATTGACTTTTGAAAGCAACTTTTCTTTCAACATAAATTATTGAATCATGAATAAGCAGAATCTATGTATAGATTTAGATATCACAACTATATCACTAGTCTGCTATATTGTGTTATGCCAATATTATCAAATATTAATGGCTTTTTCTGGGGGTTAAATTAAATTTCCATGTGCATCTTTTGCAAAACTTCATGTTCATCATTACTTCAGCTTATCAAGTTTTTCATCTCAAACATTGTTTTTAAAGGGGTATTTGATAGCAAAGGACTTTTATTTTTTTATTTATTTTTATTTTTTGGAATTGAAGTCACATTTGGTGATGCTCAGGTGTTACTCCTGGCTCTGCCCTTAGAAATTATCATCAGGGAGATGCAAATCAAAACAAAGATGGGATACCATCTCACACCACAGAGATTGGTACACATCACAAAGAATGAGAACAATCAGTGCTGGCGGGGATGTGGAGAGAAAGGAACTCTTATCCGCTGCTGGTGGGAATGCCGTCTAGTCCAACCTCTATGGAAAGCAATATGGAGATTCCTCCAAAAACTGGAAATTGAGCTCCCCTTCGACCCAGCTATACCACTCCTATCAAACTCGTGACCCACGGGCCGCAAACGGCTCTCCGTACATTTTGTGGCCTTGCCCTAGAGGAATCTTTTTGTTTTGTTTTGTTTTGTTTTAGTTGTTTGGGTCACACCCCCCAATTTTCAAGGTTTACTACTGACGTTGCACTCAAGGATCACCCAGACTTTGCCTCCTGCGGCCCCCAGGTAAATTGAGTTTGAGACCCCTGCTAGGAACAAAAGAATACAATACAGAAAAACCTTCCTCACACCTATATTTATTGCAGCACTATTCACAATAGCCAGGCTCTGGAAACAATCAAGATGCCTTTCAACAGATGAATGGCTAAAGAAACTGTGGTATATATACACAATGGAATAATATATATATATTATATATATATATTATATATATATATATATATATATATATATATATACACACACACACAAAGAAATTACTCCTGGCAGTTTCAGAGCACATTATGGGTGTGGCGATTGAAATTGGGTCAGCAAGGTAAAAATCCTACCTGCTATGCGATCAATCAGGCCCTGGACTATTATTTTTAATTTTATTTATTATTTATTTTTCAGTAAAGCAGAGTTTTTGTAACATTGATTATATTCAGAATTTTTAGTTTATTTATTTTTTAGCAGAAAATTTCTTGCTTTGAAGTTTCAAAAATAAAACTAGATTTTACTTAATAGTTTTCTTTAAAATTAAATTTTGGAAAAGACAGATAGTACAGCAATTAAACCCTAGCCTTATTTCAGACTGACTTTAACTTGTGCATAATATTGATGCCTGTGAAGATCTCTGGATAACTTATGAATTGGTAGAGAAAAGTAGCAGCCCCTAGAAGAGAATAGGCAGCTTTCTTTCTAAATATGACACCACAGAAATTCGGAAATCTAGGGTTGCAGTTTCTGTTCTGGCAAGAAAAATAAAATTAATCCTTGATCTTACTCAGGTCTTTTAGGGTCTGTTGTCATCCCTCACACAAAAAAAAACATCAGTAGGAGACAAGCAGTGAAGTAAAAACATATTTTATTTGCATGTATAGAGAAAGAAGATGAAGAGGATAAGAAAGAGAGAGTAGCATGCTCAAGGGAGAATGAAAGCTTCTCAGAAAAGGAGAACCCTGGTACTTGTACTTTTCCCCATATGAAAGTCCATATCATAGAAGAGGCAGTGTGGACAACATATAAGCAGGACCATGTACCCAGACAACACATGTATGCTTCTCCTTTATCTCAGTTGACTTTTATTAGATTTTCCAAACCTGTCTCATTGGAGTTTTAGCTCTAGTCAAGAGTCATTTTGGTAATGGTGGTTGCCAAGGGAAAAGGTTGGATGTAGTTGATAGGCCTCGATATCCCTTTGCTGGCCTTTGTTCTTGCTTGTGCTTCTTAGAGAATCCTCTACTTAGAGGATACAATCTTCACTAGGCCTGCAGTGATGCCACATAAAGATCTAAAAGGAATAAGGGCTTCAAATACAGTCTCTGGATTTTATTATAGCAAAATGTCATTGCCTTGAGGGTGTAGGGTTGGAGGTAGAGTATATCTCTTTCCTACCTGCCTGCCTTCTTCACTATGATGGTGCTGTGAGCATGGCTAGAAGTGTTCTCTGAATATAGAGCCAGTGCTAAACTCCAAACACTGCTAGTGTGTGCTCTCCTAAATTAAAGCAAACAATTAAATGGCTCTTAAAATTTATTATTGAACTTAAAATAATTACTTTTGGGACTTGATATTCTGTACAATGAATAAGGTACTCATCTTCTATGAGATCAACCTGAGTGTTATCTCCAACACCCCTTATGGTTCCAAAGAGAGATACCTAAGTATATTCAGATATACGCCTTGACAATAGATAGATGTGGCTCCAAGCAGACACAATATATCAAATGACTCATTGTTCATCACAAGGTATAAAGCTATGTTTCATTTTATATTTTAGTTACCAATGCCTAAGAATGAGATCGTTGGTTCTGCATTTCTCAGAAACAGAATATGTGTTACAATGTCAGTAGAAAGAGTAAATTAAGTGAATACTATGAATAAATATTAATTAATTAATACTATGCTTTCATAAATGTTCTAGCATATAAAGGCACTCTTACTTAAGATTAAGAAAACAGAGTTAATTTTTAAAATTTTATTTGGATACTTAAATATTTTATTTTTCTTGAGTATTGTATTGATTTTTGAACTGACAACATGGCATCATTCCTTGTGTTTGTGTATTAGGGTGACTCACAAGCTAAACTCAGGGGTATTGGAACACTCACCCTCATGACACTAGCTGAGAGATTTAATGATTTGTCTGGTATAATGATGTTATTACAGCTCAACCACACCGGGGTCTACCCAGGCCACCTTGGCTTTGCTCAGCAGCCTTCAGAGTTGCATTAGGCTGAGATTAGTAATCATGCAGAGTCAGGAATTGAACTTGCAAATCATGTACTACTGCCATCTGAACTAGCCCCCATTGCCTATATGATTGTTCTCAAATCCTCTTAAAGAAAATAAATGTAAACTTCTTAAACAATCACTGACATAGAACAGGAACTATATAAATCATAAACATAAAGACAATAGTCATATTAAGCTAAGAGATCTTTTTATAAAATGTTATATTGCCTTGCTTTTCACTTATGTATACTATAATTTAAAGTACATTTTATCAAATCTAATATTTTGTGTTGTTTATTTGAAAAATCTAGTTTTCCATCACTACAGCATTTCATAAGTCTCAAATATGTACCTGCTCTTTACAAAAATTTCACTCTTAATATAAAATATTATATCAGCTTGTTTAAGATGCTTATTTTCTAAATTTTTACCCACATCATTTATGTAAGGAATATAATAGAAATGCCTAAATGTCTTAGTAAATTTGATATAATCTACTTATTCAAAGGTCAGTTAATAGTGAAGAAGATGTTTTCAAAATCAGTCGTTATGGCTTAGAATGTTTGCCATCATTTTCTTGCAATTTCAATAGCTCAAAGCTCTCAAAAATATTTTATTTAGAGTCTAGAACGAAAGTACAGCAGTTAGAGCATTTGCCTTGCATATGACCAGCCTGGATTAAATCATAGCCCATCGTATGGTCCTCCAAGCCTGTCAAAAGTCATTTCTGAGCACAGAACCAGGAACAACCCCTGAGCACCAACAAATATGACCCCAAAATAAAAATAATAGAAGTTTTAGTTTTTACTTTAAATAAAAATAGCAATCATCTCTATTATAATTCAGACATTGCATCTGACCATATAAATAAACTCAATAAATCTTATCTAGATTTTAGAATAGATTCTTCCTATTTAGTCTATAGCATTTCTTTGTTGACTATTATTGGATTAACCTGTTTTCACCATAATCAATATGGCTCTTCTTTATATATATTTAATCCGATTTGGAAGGGAAGAACTTCTGGATAGCCTATTTACCCCTACCTTCAGAGTTGGATTAGGCTGAGATTAGTAATTATGCAGTGTCAGTAATTGAAATTGCAAATCATGTACTTCTTGCAGTCTAAACTAGTCCCTATTGCCTATATACTGGATCCTTAAGATTGATCTCAAGTTCTCTTAAAGAAAATTCTTTACATATATTTAATCCCATCTGGAAGGGAAGAACTTCTGGATAGGCTATTTACCCGGACCTGTCTTCTATCCATGGGGTGGTCCTATTCTTCTCAATAAAGATAATGACTCTGGCAGATCTCCACTTATGGTGGAAAGATCCTTGAACCAGTTTCATCTCTCCAGTTTGGTTTTAATTATTTCCTACAGTGACCTTGTTTTCAGACCTGAGTCCCCAATACCCTCAATATTTTGGGGTTAGAGAATGGGGACCTTAAAAATAGTGGGTGAGATGATTCTTGGGGAGAACAAGTAGATAATTAGGTGAATAGTCCCTCGTTGGATTAGGACTATAAACCCTTTTGGATTAAGGATATGGTAGTGTCCTAGCTTTGGAATGAGGAACATTGACCTTTTTCTCATCCTTTGCCATGTCCTCTACAGGAGTGGTGATATGTATAATAGACAGTTTGATGTTACGCAAGATTTATGCAACTCTGGTCCTTTTTATGTATCGCATATTTTGAGATGCACAGGCCAAATTTCTGAAAATCTTCCACATAGGAAAGTAAAAGCACCTTCCCAGAGATGTCATGTGTTCAAACTAAAAGCCATCCCAAGCAATAATTCATCGCTTGCCACTGGCATTAAATTAGAGAAACCACCATCTACCAAGACTGATGCATTGGATGAAAGAAATGCTGAAGATGAGCTGGGTACTGCCTCTTTGGATTCAGGGTTCAAAACTGGTTCTATAGGATTGCCTCCCTCCTCTCCCTCACTGCAGCTTAGCAGGGAGTGCTTTAGATGCAGATCTTCTCTCCTGTCCATCAGGAGAATAATCAGCCCCAATACTATGTGTACATAAAAATAGTCTCACTCAGTTGATTAAAAACTGTTCAAAGAATGGGGCTGAATTCAGCTTTTGTTTTTTTTTTTTATTTAAACACCTTGATTACATACATGATTGTGTTTGGGTTTCAGTCATGTAAAGAACACCCCCCATCACCAGTGCAACATTCCCATCACCAAAATCCCAAGTTTCCCTCCTCCCCACCCGACCCCCGCCTGTACTCTAAACAGGCTCTCCATTTCCCTCATACATTCTCATTATTAGGAAAGTTCAAAATGTAGTTATTTCTCTAACTAAACTCATCACTATTTGTGGTGAGCTTCCTGAGGTGAGCTGGAACTTCCAGCTCTTTTCTCTTTTGTGTCTGAAAATTATTATTGCAAGAATGTCTTTCATTTTTCTTAAAACCCATAGATGAGTGAGACCATTCTGCGTTTTTTTCTCTCTCTCTGACTTATTTTACTCAGCATAATGATTCCGTGTACATCCATGTATAGGAAAATGTCATGACTTCATCTCTCCTGACAGCTGCATAGTATTCCATTGTGTATATGTACCACAGTTTCTTTAGCCATTCGTCTGTTGAAGGGCATCTTGGTTGTTTCCAGAGTCTTGCTATGGTAAATAGTGCTGCAATGAATATAGGTGTAATGAAGGGGTTTTTGTGTTGTATTTTTATGTTCCTAGGGTATATTCCTAGGAGTGGTATAGCTGGGTCCTATGGGAGCTCGATTTCCAGTTTTTGGAGGAATCTCCATATTGCTTTCCATAAAGGTTGAACTAGACGGCATTCCCACCAGCAGTGGATAAGAGTTCCTTTCTCTCCACATCCCCACCAACACTGTTTATTCTCATTCTTTGTGATGTGTGCCATTCTCTGGGGTGTGAGGTGGTATCTCATCATTGTTTTGATTTGCATCTCCCTGATGATTAGTGATGTGGAGCATTTTTTCATGTGTCTTTTGGCCATTTGTATTTCTTCTTTGTCAAAGTGTCTGTTCATTTCTTCTCCCCATTTTTTGATGGGATTAGATGTTTTTTTCTTGTATAGTTCTATCAGTGCCTTGTATATTTTGGAGATTCTCCCCTTATCTGATGGGTATTGGGTGAATAGTTTCTCCCACTCAGTGGGTGGCTCTTGTATCCTGGGCACTATTTCCTTTGAGGTGCAGAAGCTTCTCAGTTTAATATATTCCCATCTGTTAATCCAGCTTTTGTTTTTATTGTACTCTATACTGACTGGAGTGAGGGTGGGCTTTGGACCCTTTAGGATTTTCATACTATTGCTAAGACCTGCCTGAAGCCCTCAATATACATGCAGGGGAGGATGTGTCTCACTGATGAAACCAAAACCAAGCTTCACAATCTAGGTCATTTTGGAAGGATGATTTTAAGGGTTCAATTGAATTCTGAATTTCTTTTAGGTGAAAGGCTTGATGCTGCAAACCCTCACAGGCAGGCAACTTTACCTCATGCTGTTTTAGAGCAAGTCTGTGAGGTGAACTGTATGCTTGGGGAAAGATATATACAGGTATTGTATTTGAAGCAAGCTTTAGAAAGATTTCTTAAAGCATGTCAGAACCATATGCAGACTTCCTGAGTAAACTTGATGGTAGCTATACAGAAACAATTATAAGTAAGGAAACACCTAATTATTTATGTCTTAACAAGTAACTTTCAAATGTATTATGACTTCAAGAATGTTCTTATGTTTTTGTCCACAATATCTTTAGAGAAGGAACTTGGATTATATAGACTTATTATAGTGCCCATTATGAGAATGTTTTGTTAGCCGATTTTCATGTTAAGTATGTCTGTAATCATGTCCTAATGTTTTTATTTATAAAATCCTACAGGAAATGTACCTGGGTGCTCTAAACCAAGAATATGATGCTCTATGGCAGGGGTCCTCAAACTTTTTAAACAGGGAGCCAGTTCACTGTCCCTCAGACCATTGGAGGGTCTGACTATAGTAAAAACAAAACTTATGAACGAATTCTTATGCACACTGCATATATCTTATTTTGCAATGAAGAAACAAAACAGATACAAGTACAATATGTGACCCACGGGCCATAGTTTGAGGACCACTGCTCTATGGTCTAGAGTCTTATGACAGTACTCAATATAAAATTATGTAGTACATTTTAGAAAAAGTTTTAGTTTTACGCTGATGACAGAATTTGGAAAAGCAGATTGTTTTGAGAATAATACATGCACTATCTAATCTATGAAGCTTTTACAGCCAAATCTACTTTTACCTGCTGTGGTTTCTATGATTTAGAAAATCTGGGGCTGGAGAGATAGCATGGAGGTAAGGCGTTTGCCTTTCATGCAGGAGGTCATCGGTTTGAATCCCGGCGTCCCATATGGTCCCCTGTGCCTGCCAGGAGCAATTTCTGAGCCTGGAGCCAGGAATAACCCCTGAGCACTGCCGGGTGTGACCCAAAAACCACAAAAAAAAAAAATCTTTTCTCTAACTTATCTGATGGCTTTATATTTTTGAAGTGCTTTGTTCCAGTCCTTGCTGGGTGAGTCTTACAGCTGTAAGTTACTTGTTTATCTACAATGTATGTCTGTACATGTGTGTATGTGTATGGTGGCCACATTTATATTAGGATTATGTCCTTCTGCATTAACAATAGTTGACCCCACCCCTGGCTGAGACTCTAAAAACCTTTTCCATTGTTTTTCTGTGTTCACTTATCCCTGAATTGTTGCCCTCCCTAATAAATCCTTTACCCAAACAAAGATCTAAACCTCTTATGACCTGGTGCACTGCCCCACCTGTTCTATATCTCATTGTCATGGACAAAATTGTCATGACAAAATCTCATTGTCATGCCCAGGACCAAATTTGGAATTTTCAGTGGGTCTTGAGTCAAAGACATAACTTGACTCATGATTCCAGCCAGTGACCTCTTTGACTGCTACCTACTGACAAATAATCTCATTGACTGAAGCAGAAATCCAAATTCTACCCCCTTGGATATATTCACCTCCCTGGAACTTACTCAAAAGACATGAGGGATATATTTATATTTATTTAGGTGTATTTATTTACTACATATATTTTCTTTCTTTTGTTTTTTGTTTGTTTATTTGTTGGTTGGTTTGCTTTTGGGTCATACCTGGCAGTGTTCAGAGGTTCCTCCTGGCTATATGCTCAGAAAGAGCTCCTGGCAGGCTCGGGGGACCATATGGGATGCCGAGATTTGAACCACCGTCCTTCTGCATGCAAGACAAAGGCCTTACCTCCATGCTATCTCTCCAGCCTCTATTTACTATATATATTTTAAGTGTATTTCTTTATTGGGAGGCAATATAAACCCTTCAAACTTGTTCAGTAAAAATATTAGGAGATATATGTATTTCTTTATATGTATTTTTTGCAGAACTGTATTGTTACTAATCTATGTATTGAGATTATTGAGCATGACATTAACTGAGGGACAGATACTACTACTTAGCCATAACCCACTAGTGCCCTAATAGTACCTTCTGGTATTACCTTTCCTTTTTGCCTAGGTCCAATAAAATGGGAAAATCTTAGTTAAGAGAGAAGTTACTATTTATTAGGAATAGGAACTCCAAAATTCTTAAGTTTCAGGTGGGCCTTTTATCCTGAACATGTGTCATGTTGACTTGACTTAGCCTTCAGTAGCTCTGAGATTGGCTGTGAACTCCCAACATTTTGGTCCCATCATCTGAAGCACCACGGGTTTCCACACCACACCAGGCAATGACTTACATCCAGGCCAGGTTTCCTTGCTGTTCCAGCATTGGATTGTACCAGAGTGGGTTCCCATGCCACCCTGGTGACAACACAGAACTGTCAATGACTTGCATCTGGAGTGAATTTCCATGCCATGTCATTCTGACAGCAAAATGAAACTAGGACATGATTTATGATACCTTGACTACCCCATAGGACCTGCAAAAAAACCCCAAGAACTGTAATTAGAGTTCTAATTGCAACAACTACTATGTGGAAAACTTTTCTTGAGACCTAGAAGAAGGATTCTGGGGTTTGGCAAATTTAGACTGTGTGAAGCCTGTAGATGGTAAATATGATCAGATGCTTCCTGCTCTTAGTTTGAAAGATTTTTCTTCTTTACTCAGATTTTGCTGTACCTATGCAAAATATAGACCTCACCATTCAAAATCTAGATAGGGGTTTCCAGCTTTTTACAGAGAACATCAAAGCACAATCTATTCTGGTCTATCTCATATTTCTATATTTTAGTGAATACAAAATTGGAGTTGTTAAATTAACTGATGTTCACCTAATCAAAGATGGATTTTTCTTTACATATATTTATCCAACTTGGGTGGGAGGCATCTCTGGACAGGCTCTCTATCCCAGCCTGTTCTCCACCCATGAGGGTGGCTTTATTCTTCCCAATACAGTCTGCTGCTCAGGCAGATCTCTACTTTTCATGGTGGAAGATATCATTTCATCTCTCCAGCTTTGTTTGAAATAGTTGCTGCAGTGGCCTTGTTTTCAGACCTGTATCTCTAATCCTGGCAGGTTGGGCTGAGAGGAATTATCTACAACTATTAAATTTTAAATTGAAGATGTGGCATAAGTAGCCTGTTTTAAGGGCAAGTTTATAGTTATATTATAGATTGGAACAAGATATGCTCCTCATTCTCTGCTATCTCCATCCTTGCTCTCTGCTATTTGAAAAAAGAATAATTTATCCCCAAGTGCTAATAGTAGTTAGGATCATTAAAAAGAAAACTTAGAACTACTCACTTTGATAAATGTACAGCAAAACTGAGTGATTTAGTATATGTGATTCTTGATTACATCAATAAGCCAATTGTAATTAATTTAAATAACAATTTTGCCTTAAATTTTAATTTGGTATAAAAATGATTTTCTCTCTTGTGTAAGAAAATTTGAATAGTAATTTTTATTTATTCCAGTTAAAGGCACAGTTTCAGGAAGGTCACAGACTAAATATACCCAGAATTTTCCTGATGAGATAGAGTTGTTTTTGTCTTTAAAAATTATACTTAGTTTTATTTTTTCTTTATTAAAATAATCTGTTTTATAGAGTTTAGAACTTCTCTGTGACATGTTTAGTGATCAGCTTCTGATCACTATTACATGTTCCTCTTATATGTGATTTGTCTATCAGTATGTATAACAATCTAAAGTATATGTGGGATTGCTAAGAGGTACTCAAAATAACAATAGTTTTGAGAATAAGGAAGAAAATATAGACATATTCATATCTTGGTTCACTACTTCAAGATTTTTCATAGGCATAATAAAATACAAATTTATTAAACAATAGTTGATAAGTTGACAGTTTGCTGTTACAAGAGTTTGAATTCTTTCTTTCTTTTTTTTTTTTTTTGGTTTTTGATTTTTGTGCCACATCTGGTGACACTCAGGGGTTACTCCTGGCTATGCGCTCAGAAATAGCTTCTGACTTAGGGTACCATATGGGATGCTGGGGATCAAACTGAGGTCTATCCTGGATCAGCCATGTGAAAGGCAAATGCCCTACCGCTGCACCCTGCTCCAGCCCCAAGAACTCTTTAGTCTAGAAATTTTTGCTCTCAACTACAATATGTAGTTATTTGATTTCAAATAAATTAATTCCTTATTGGCTATATATTCTGCACTTTACATGAAAATGAGGTTAATGTAATTTGAGGATTATTGATGTATAGTTTTCAGATTTTGATCACCAGAAATTATTCCTAACATTAAATAATATACTAATATCTCTCATTAAATATATAACTAATACTAAGTTGGGACATTTATTTGTAAGTACTTTGGATATTAGATTTAAAGTATAAAAGTTCTTAGAAAAACACAAACACAAAATTGTCATCATGCAATAAAACTAATGGAAATCACATAGCCCACTAACTGGTGCTATTACTAAACAAAAAAAGCAGTGATTTGGTTGCCAGAGGGATAGTAAAAATGGTAGAATATTTCTATTGCATGTGGTTGGCACCGCATATGTTCCCCGCCCAAGGTTTCCTAGGAGTGGTCCCTGAGAACAGAGCCAGTAGTAAGACTTAAACAATGTTGAAATAAATTCAAAACAAAACAAAAAAAGCTATTGATTTTATTTATGCACTCAATCTAAATAACAAAAATGTAAAGAAGAAAAAAAATTGTAAAAATTTTAGATAGTAAAACATTGAATTAGGTAACATAAAAAGCCTATAGAAATAAAAATACTTTTGTATGCAAATATACAGTCCCAATATTTTGTGCTATTTTTATTTAAAATGTAAAATATAATACTAAGTTGAGGTATATAATTTTTAAATATTTTATTCATAGTGTATTAAATTCAAAGTTAAACATATATCAATATCTCATGAGATTTGATCTCAGTTAATATGATTTTAGTAATAACTAGCCTGAGGAATGGTATTGAAAATCACTCATGATTTATGTTAACTGCAATAGCATTTGATCACATTGCATTGATTCACATTTTTCAGGAGTATAAATTCCATGTTCTTATGTATTTCATCACCACTAAATTTTCTAATGTATAAAATACATATTTATAAATATTTTGCACTGTGCAAAATGTGAAAATTTTATTTCATTATCTAGCTATGGGTGTTTAAAATAAATGTATAAATGTCATTTTAAAAACACCTCTAGGGGCATAAATAAAGCTAAATTTCACATCAGTATAACTACTCTAATTTATATAAAAAAAACTTTTTTTCTTAATACCTTTCAACCAATATCATTTATTCTGATCACATGACAAAGTTGCTGATATTGAGTATCCTCCTTTGTTTATAAAGATGAAACTTGTGAACTCCAAATGCTTCCTTCAATTTATTCAGCTCATTATTTATAGCTGTAATTGGAGTCCTCATATGCATCTAAAGCTAATTATCAAGATCCCAGTTACAATAAGTTTCTCTTCAAACTGTTATAATAAAATAGCATTTTAGATTTTCAAGTAGAATAGATGCAGAAATATGTAATTTAAAAAAACTGGTTCTTCTTGGGTTAAAAAATGTATTGATTTCTAGATAGATTAGAATACAATAAAATTTGAATTGGATATTCCAAGAATCACTGTAGGTCCATAATTAGAATAAATGATTCTTATTGTTAGAAAAGAGAGTATATCTTGTTAATTTAACCACGTACTTGATGTACGTAAAAAATAAATCATTTTAAGTTCTTCTTACTTAGGATTATCAAACCTAAGTATATTTCTGTATATTAAAGATGATCAAAGATATTGAAATAGTATTTTTATTTACTTGAAGTTTACTTTAAAAATGAATTCAATTTCTTTTTTGAACAAGAATAAATTGTATTATGCATGTGTAGCTGAAGAAAACGTAGGTGGTTTTATTGTACAAAATAATGTCTAAACCTTAGCATGTCAACAGATTGCTCTGAATGTACATTCAATCTATTCCCTTATAATGTATGCCAGAAATAACAAAGAATTTTGCATATTATAACATATTTCTCCTTCTCAATACTTGGAGTTTGCATTTGGCCTTTAATTTTATTTAAGCATTTCATGATATTTATTGTACTAACACAGAATTGAGAATTATGTATTTACCTATTATGAAAAGATATCATAATGTTAGATTTTTATTTAAAAGGATTTACCACCTGGAATCTGTACTAATAGTATTACTGGAGAGGCAAGATTGTGAAATAACATCTCATCTACTTTCTTTCTTTCTTTCTTTCTTTCTTTCTTTCTTTCTTTCTTTCTTTCTTTCTTTCTTTCTTTCTTTCTTTCTTTCTTTCTTTCTTTCTTTCTTTCATTCTTTCTTTCTTTCTTTCTATTTCTTTTTCTTTCCTTTCTTTCTTTTCTTTCTTTCTTTCTTTCATTCTTTCTTTCTTTCATTCTTTCTTTCTTTCTATTTCTTTTTCTTTCCTTTCTTTTCTTTCTTTCTTTCTATCTTTCTACTTTTTCTTTCTTTCTTCTTTTTCTTTCTTTCTTTCTTCTTTCTCTTTCTTTCTTCTTTCTTTCTCTGTTTCTTTCTCTTTCTTCTTTTTCCTATTTTTTTCTCTGACTTTCTGCTTTTTCTCTTTTAAAAATTCATTACTTCATTGTTTTCTTTTTTAATTTACTTTATTTAAAAAGCATATATTAGAATTGGAGTGTAATACAATGGTAAGGCGTTTGCCTTTCAAGTAGCTGAATTGGGACATACCAGGGTTCGAATTCTGTCATCCCAAATGGTCTCCTGAGCCTGCCAGGAGCAATTTCTGAGCTCAGAACCAGGATTACCCCTGAGTGCCACCAGGTGTGGTCTAAAAACAAAAACAAAAACAGCATATATTACATAGTTGACATGTTTATTATAACACATTTGTTTCCAGGTAAATTTGAGCAAAATTATTTAAAAAAGAAAAAGCAAACAAACACAGCTACAAGAAAATCTGTGAGAATTATTGTACCACAAATGAGGTACAATTGTCATTGTCAGAAGTTATAGTAGGGTCATGCTACTTGCTGACTATTTACTTACTTCATTTGTTTCTGAACATTAGGTGACTTCAGCTTGCCTGGCATGTTCCTATGAGAATGTCTGTATTAAAATAAATGGAGATTTTGTGCAGTCATGACTGGGGTCAAGCAGTCCAGGAACTCTGGCTACTATTACGGATATCGGGCTTTTGTACGATGTGTTTTCAGCTGCCAGGTGTGAAAAGGCAGGACAAACAAGGGTTCATGCACTCATTCCCAAAAAAGTCCTGATGACATTAGCCCCAAATACTGCAATACTTGGAGTTTTCGTCAACTTCATATCTCTGCATAGAGTATTAGAGGGGTGGTAAAGTAAAGCCATAGGAAAGCAAGGATTTGTTATTAATGTATTAACTAATTAATATGTGTGATGTACTAATATCCTCCTGAGATTTCTAGATTTCAGATATGTTGCCGGTATACCCATAATTTTTCAAAACTTGATTTATATCTCATTTGAAAATGGAATGAGTTTATGGAGCTAGCAGGGTACAGACATAGTAACTAGCATTTTTGTTGTAGTTGTTGTTCTGTTGTATTTTCTGAATGGAAAACTAAGTAATCCACCACTGTAGATGAAAACAATGGGAATTTTTAAAATATATTTTATTTAAACACCTTGATTACATACATAATTGTATTTGGGTTTCAGTCATGTAAAGAACATCACCCACACCACTGCAACATTCCCATCACCAATGTCCCAAATCTCCCTCCTCCCCACCCTACTCCTGCCTGTACTCTAGACAGGCTTTCTATTTCCCTCATATATTGTCATTACTAGGATAGTTAAAATGTAGTTATCCCCTAACTAAACTCATCCCTGTTTATGGTGAGCTTCATAAGGTAAGCTGGAACTTCCAGCCCTTCTCTCTTTTGTGTCTGAAAATTATTGCAAGAATGTCTTTCATTTTTCTTAAAACCCATAGATGAGTGAGACCATTCTGCGTTTTTCTCTCTCTCTCTGACTTATTTCACTGAGCATAATAGATTCCGTGTACATCCATGTATAGGAAAATTTCATGACTTCATCTCTCCTGACAGCTGCATTATATTCCATTGTATATATGTACCACAGTTTCTTTAGACATTCTTCTATTGAAGGGCATCTTGGTTGTTTCCAGAGTCTTGCTATGGTAAATAGTGCTGCAATGAATATAGGTGAAAGGAAGATTTTTGTATTGTAATTTTGTGTTCCTAGTGTATATTCCTAGGAGTGGTATAGATGGATCATATGGGAGCTTGATTTCCAGTTTTTGGAGGAATCTCCATATTGCTTTCCATAATTTGGACTAGACGGCATTCCCATCAGCAGTGGATAAGAGTTCCTTTCTCTCCACATCCCCACAACACTGCTTATTCTCATTTTTTGTAATGTGTGCCAATTTCTGTGGTGTGAGGTGGTACCTCATAGTTGTTTTGATTTGCATCTCCCTGATGATTAGGATGTGGAGCATTTTTTCCTGTGTCTTTTGGCCATTTGTATTTCTTCTTTGTCAAAGTGTCTGTTAATTTCTTCTCCCCATTTTTTTGTGGGATTAGATTTTTTTCCTTCTAAAGTTCTGTCAGTGGCTTGTATATTTTGGAGATTAGCCCCTTATCTGATGGGTGTTGGGTGAATAGTTTCTCCCACTCAGTGGGTGGCTCTTGTATCCTGGGCACTATTTCCTTTGAGGTGCAGAAGCTTCTCAGCTTAATATATTCCCATCTGTTAATCTCTGCTTTCACTTGCTTGGAGAGTGCAGTTTCCTCCTTGAAGATGCATTTATTCTCAATGTCCTGAAGTGTTTTGCCTATGTGTTGTTCTATATATCTTATGGTTTCAGGTCTGATATTGAGGTCTTTAATCCATTTGGATTTTACCTTTTTACATAATGTTAACTGGGGGTCTAAATTCAATTTTTTTGCAATTGGCTATCCAGTTGTGCCAACACCACTTATTGAAGAGGCTTTCTTTGCTCCATTTAGGATTTCTTGCTCCTTTATCAAAAATTAGGTGATTTATGTCTTGGGAACATTCTCTGAGTATTCAAATCTATTCCACTGATCTGAGGGCCTGTCTTTATTCCAATACCATGCTGTTTTGATAACTATTGCTTTGTAGTAAAGTTTAAAATTGGGGAAAGTAATTCCTCCCATATTTTTTCCCCAGTGATTGCTTTAGCTATTCTAGGGTGTTTATTATTCCAAATGAATTTCAAAAGTGCCTGATCCACTTCTTTAAAAAAATGTCACGGTTATCTTTAGGGGGATCACATTAAATCTGTACAATGCTTTGGGGAGTATTGCCATTTTGATGATGTTAATCCTGCAAATCCATGAACAGGGTATGTGTTTCCATTTCCGTGTGTCCTCTCTTATTTCTTGGAGCAGAGTTTTATAGTTTTCTTTGTATAGGTCCTTCACATTTTTAGTCAAGTTGATTCCAGGATATTTGAGTTTGTGTGGCACTTTTGTGAATGGAGTTGTTTTCTTAATGTCCATTTCTTCCTAATTACTATTGGTGTATAGAAAGGGCATTGATTTTTGTGTGTTAATTTTGTAGCCTGTGACCTTGCTATATGAGTGTATTGTTTCTACAAGCTTTTTGGTAGAATCTTTAGGGTTTTCTAAGAAGAGTATCATGTCATCTGCAAACAGCGAGAGCTTGACTTTTCCTTTCCTATCTGGATTCCCAACAAGGGGAATTTTTAATTTTACTCTTTACCACCAAACCCATTATTACTTTGATTTTTCAACATTCACTTACACATGGTAGTCATTCAAATTAGAGGGATATATACATAATCTAATGCCATGTGATTATGTATATTTGAAGATTAAAACCCAAAGTGAAAACAACAGAGTAACTTTATCAAAATAAATCAATCATAAATAAATTTCTAAATATTTACAAAAATTTACAAAAGTGAAAATATCAGAGTAACTTTATCAAAGTAAATCAACCATAGATAAATTTAAAAAAATACTCAATGACCTAAACTCAAATAACCTATTTCCTCAAAATTGGTATGTGGTCATTGCTGACTTAAAACTATTATATATATATATATATATTCAAAATATATACATATATATGGTAGATTAGTTTAAGTTAAATTGGTCTGCATACTGAATATCCTGAAAATGCAAATAAAAAGTAACATCATTTCTCAAATAAGTGAAAAAAAAAAAAACCTTATTCACTATTGGTAGAAATGTAAACTAATGAAGTTTGTGTAAAAAAATGTAAAAATTTCTCAAGAAATTAAAAGTTGACCTACCAAATACACAATATATGTTATCCAAACATAAATTCACTAATCTAAAAATATGTATGTACCCATGTTTATTGCATGTTTTTCAATTTTCAATAACTGGCATCTAAAAAGAATACAAGTGCTCACTGATAGATGAATAAAGAATTGAATATTTAGTACATGCATTTTTGTGTGTTATAATATGCTCTGGAACTTGAGAGACATACCAGATGACAAATGGAGACAATACTGAAAATAATAACAGAAGAGATATACATATGTTTTAAATTTTATAGTTCTCTTATCTTAATTTTTCTATAATATATGTATGGGTAATATATTTATGAATTAAATACTAAGGCAAATAGAAAAAAATGTTTAAATGTATATATCACTATATATCATATTCCCTACACTGAACTCACAAATAAACTTTCAAGTTTTGCTGAAGGCCAAGATGGCAGATAAGGAAGTGAACTGCTTTGAGAAAAATAAATATTCAGAACAGAAATAGCAATCAGCTCTATAGAAGACCTGGCAGAAAGAAAAAACAAAAATCTCTGGTGTGGGACAAATGTGATCAACTGAACTATAGCTTGCTTGGTCAATGTGCTGGGGGTGGGAGAAGAAGGTAAGCTCCCTCAAAGAGGCAGGTAACAGAAGTCCACAGTCCAAGGTAAAGAAGAGCAGATGGACTCCAGACTATGCCCATCTGTTTTCAGGACAGCACAGTCTAGTTGAGAAGCCAGTAAAGTAGTTAGCAGGAAGCAAAAACAGAATGAAAAAGACTCAGAAATAAATAATGTAAAGTCAGAGAAAGCATACAGTAGGTAAAGCACTTGATCTGCATGCCGTGAACAAACTAAATCTGTCACTTTGCATAGACTGATATTTGTACCTAGCTAGTAGTAAATCCTGAGTATCTGCAGGTATTGCCTATTCCAGATAATAACTACACTAATAATTGATTTAATGAATTAATGATGAAAAAGTAGTATAATAATGGTGGTTTTATATATATATATATATATATATATATTCAGGGTTGTACAACTTAGGCAGAAATGCTGAAACTAGAAGGCACCAGAAAATTATAAAAGACAGTATTCTCCACATCCCTAAAGATATAAAGTGATCTTTGATTTTGAGACAGGAAGGAGGTAGCCCTGACCACTATTGGCTGGACATGGTCCTAAAAGAAAACAAAAAACAGCAACATCAGACAACATCAGAAAAAGTTTTTATAAAAATTTACCATACAAAATCTAGCAATATTTTTTATCCAGGGCTGTAAGAATTTTAAACTATATGTTAAAATCATAATAGACCAGACCAATACAAAACTAAATACAAATCACGTAATCATATCAACTGATGCAGAGAAAGCATTTGACAAAATCCAATATCTATTCTACATAAAGTCTCAATAAAATGGTATAGAGGAAGGGCCAGGACAATAGAACAGTGGTAGGGCATTTTTTTTGCACGTGTTCAACCCCAGACTGATCCCAATTTGACTCCCGGCATCCCATATGATCCCCTGAGCCTGCCAGAAATGATTTATGAGTGCAGAGTCAGGAGTAAGTCCTGAGCGCCACCCGCTGTGACCCAATATCCCTCCCCAAAATGGTATAGAGGAAAGTATTTTAATAGACTCATAAACCACAACCTTCAAGTAATGATTATAATCAATGTAGAAAAACTGAAAGCCTTATCTTAAGATCAGGCACATGATAATGCTATTCAATGTCATCACAAGATAGTAAAGTCCTAGCTCTAGCACTTAGGTGAGAAAAATATTTTAATAGTATACAAATTAGAAATAAATGAAAGAATCACTATCTGCAGATACCATTATACTGTACTAAGGAAACCATGAAGACTACAAATTTGACTAAACTTGAACTGTGGAAATAAACACTAAAACAATTCTTGTGCATCAACTAACTGTTATATCTTGACTTCTAATTTGCATTTTACTCAGGAAAAACAATAAAAATGCTTAAGTTCCAAAATGTATGAAATTATAGAAGAGGTGGCATCATTAAATTCTAGTCATATAGTCAGAAACAATTTTTATACACTGATTTCTGTTCCTTATATATTCATTATATACATGCCAATTTTTTCTTTTATAGATAAAGTTGGAGTGGTATCAATTTTGCTTATGTGTGATATGATGCATAGAAAAAAAATATTTTTCAGGATAGAAATATGTAGCTTAGTGATAGAGGATTTACCTTACAAATGCAAAACCCTGGGTTTAATATCTAGCATAGCCAAAAAATGCATATTGCCTTTTTATATTAAAGATACTTGGGTGAAATGCATTATAAGGAGTGTGTCTCATATTCCATATTGTAATGGTTAATGCAAAATATATTCCATCTAATTACAGTGTTCAAGTAACAGTAGAGCTCATATTTATTTGTCACATTAGCCCCCACATTTTTAATTCTCTAAAATTAAAATCAATGTGTCTATAAAAAAGGAGAGATTTGAAATATAATCTAGTGAAATTAAAGTAAGTACTATAATTATGAGACATGCTAATTTTATCTAAAAATATTGATCTTCAAGAAGAAATGTCATCACATACACAACTTTTTGACATGTCTTTACATGGAGGCTCCACTTGCTGTAATTCAACCTCAGGTGAATGGGTGTGAAGCAGGGATGACTCAATAATGAAGAAAACAAAACAGACAGAAGGGAGAAAAGCATGGAGTCAAGAGGCTTTCATCCACAAGGACTTAGTGCAGACTCTCTTTTCAATGTGATCTTTATTTTGCATTCACTTTATTATTCATTTGGGGGGGAGAAAGGGCAGACCTAGCTAACAGACAAAAAGACCTATCTAATGTTAAAGGAGCCTAGGTGGTTCCTTATATCTCAAAAAGGGTGGGTGAAGGAAAGAGGGAACTAAGGCAAAGTCTTTGTTTTAGGAAAAACAGGGTGTGAGTTCTGTGTGTTTAGCTACACTTTTACTATACCATGGCAAAAAAAAAAAAAACCTAAAAATGTCTGCTCAAGTTTCTTATTATTCCCACCATATTTTATTTTCAGAATTGTTTAAGTGGTCATAGAAAATTCATAGCCTAATAGTTATGACAAAAATGACCACATAATAAGCGATGCTTAATAAAAAAAAAAACTATGCGACCCATCATGCAATTTAAAATTACCAACAAAAATAGTATAATAAGGTGCTATTTTTGACACAAAGAATAAGAAATTCTGGAGAGAAGTGAGGGATAAGGTTAACTATGAGGACAAACTCAAATTACTTTTTAATCTTTTGGTTCTCAAGCAAGCACTATTCAAAAACATTATTTAAGCTTGGGAGATAGTATAACATTTAAGATGCTTGTGTTGTGCAAGGCCAACCCTGTTTTGATCCCTGGTATCTCATATGATATTATGAACACAAAGCCGGAAGTCGTAAGTATTGCTCAGTGTGAATTCCCCTAAAGCAAATACAAATGTCTATATTGATCAATAATCAATCAGAACTCTATGGCTTATCAATCCAGATAGGTTTGAAAATCAATTTATTTCATGAGAATGTAGTGATGTAATAATGAGAATATTAGAAATAAATATTAAGAAATTAATCAAAAATAATATTGCAGATAGTGTACTACTCACATATTATAACTTATAAAATGTAGCTTATAATACTGCTTTGATCATTACATTCCCCGTTCAATGGTTATAGCATTTCAATTATACAAGGAAAGTTCATTTCAAATTATTTATTTTGCTTTCCTGTGAACTTCAAAATCTGTCAAAGTGGTAAGGCAACCATTGGCTATATAGAATCCAGAAAATAAATACGCTTAGATAGAAAGATGATAGTCTGAGGAGAGGGACTAAAAAGGTGATTTAGAGAGCTGTAATTACTAATTACCTTAGCCACTGTATTGGTGGGGGTCCTGCATTCACTTTTTTTTTTTTTGGTGCTCAGGGGTTACTCCTGGATATCTACTCTACTCAAAAATAGCTCCATATGGGACGCCTGGATTCAAATCAACAACCTTAGGCCTTGGATTGGCTGCTTGCAAGGCTGTGCTCTCTCTGGCCCCTGCATTCACATTTTTATCTGTCACCTCTCCTAGAACACATTCAGAAATTTTTACAGTAGCTTTTCCAGGCCTCTTTGATATGTAAAGCATGGCCATGTTAGATTAGCATAGATAGAGAACAATTTGTTAATGTTTGCCCTTCTTTCTGTGCTTACAGATTGAAGGACAGCAAAGGCTTTCAGTCATTGCAGCTATGAGCCCCCTCATTGCAGCTATGAGCCCCCTCACTCCATGCTTTTATTTTTTCTTATGCCAGTCTTATTTCCTTAATCCTCTCAGCACTCCTCCTTCAGGCCATTCACTCAGGGCTGGTACCCAGTATGCAACTAAAAGCATATCAATAAAAATTTCATTTTTAAATAAAGCTCAATATATTTAGAATGGTAATTTTTGTGATACTATATACTTGTTAAAATTATGGTAATATATTAAGAATATGCTTAAAGCATTTGAGTATAATATCCTGAACATCTATACTTTAAAAACATTAAATTTTTTGTTTCTATATTTTTAGTATAAGCTTATTATAATTTATCTAAATGATATCTTATCTTTGATATAAGTATTTTTAAGTAATATATGTAATAAGATATAAGTAATCTTTGATTACTTATCTTTGATAAATAACATAAAATATATACTATAACTTTAAATTCCAGTTTCTCTTTCATCCTATATAACTGAATGCCTTTATTAAGAAGTATATATGGTGATTTTAATTGCACTAACATACTATGTATATCTACAATATAGATGAATTAGATAAGAATTTGTTAGCAATAACTAAAAAGTTTTACATAATTTTTCCAGATAATTAGTCTGTGAGAAAGGGAGGTCATCTCCCTGCTGCAAATTGAAAAAAAAAAGTTGCCTCCATATTATGCAAGGTTAATAAACTCAGAAAACTGAAGACTGAAAAATTAAACATACATTTTTAGACACTAAATCTTAGAAACAAAATATAATTCCTAATTATCTAGGGTTTTCCTGTCTTGCATGATCTTTTGATACCCAGCCATATAGCTGGAAGCTAAATAAAAGAAAGTAGATGTAATCATTTTTACAATAATTTTGTCACAGAGATTTTGTCAGGTATTTTCACAGAGTAGAAAGATCACAGAAAGTTAGTATAGTTATTAATTACAGTCACTGTACTTGAGAAAATGTAGAAAGACATTGTGGTGCAATGAAACATGATTGAGAAACCAGATATAATTTGAATCTGTTTCTCATTTTTTATTCAGGAAACTCAATCAACAAGTCTGTGCTACCATTTTTAGTTTATCAAAAATAATCAAGAGAAACCTTTAAAGATGATGACATTCAGTTGGCAAGATTATTGTTAGGATTCTATTAATCTATACTCAAAATAGATGAGGACAAAAATCTGTATTTCTTGTATGTTTTCATTTTTTCATGAAGAGCAGAAAGACTCATTTTTCCATATTAAGACATATTGGTTAAAAAGAAGTACTATAGATCCTTCATTATTTAAAATGGTATGCTTTTTATCTTTCCAACAATAGAATTATACAAAAGGGGAAATAATCATATCTGCATAGTTCTATATGCCTGACTGATGTTGTTTTTCCCTAAATTTTGATTAAAATCTTATATTCCAGTAGGAATTCTTGGCCTATTTTTCATTTTTTTTATTTCTCACTTTTCCCCATGTACTATAATAGAGTTTGGATTTAAGGATCACTGAGCATCCTGCATTTTGATTGTCTTATCAAGTGTACAAAGCCAATGACATAAACCAAACAATTGGATTGGCTGACGTAAGTGTGGGACAGTAGAAAAAAAATTTACTCTGTAACAGGAGAAAATTAGATAAAAATTCCGGTCTCTGTAAATAAAAACATTCTTGAGCTGAGAATAGAAAGATTTATATACATTGAAAAACTGATGTTTATAAAAAAAAAAAAACTAGTGTTTCAGTGGCATCTTTATTTTTATAATATATTTTGTGATCACAAAGTGAACACCATTTTTACTGGCAGTTCAACCACTATACATAATTATATATATATATATTATATATATATCACTGTACCTGTGATAAATGGACAGACATTTATATTAATGGTACATAAAGCAACAGTAGTGCATTTTTTGCCAGGTGCTTTAATAAATTTGCCATATAAATGAAATCAACTGCATCAGTTTATAGGATCATCTTTTAGTAAAAGCATATATATCATCTCATAGAACAATAAATAGGTCATGAAACAGGAAAATCAATAAACAATTTTAAAGACATTAATAAACTGACATGCCAGTGTTATTATAATGGGTCTATTGTGTTTTCGTAAGAGGTTAAAATATTTCATACATTTTCTCTCAAAAATATATCCACATTGAAATATATTATACACACAAATGCATTGAGATGCAAATTTCTGAAAAGTGCTTTCAGCAATTTTTTCATTAGTAATGTAAACTAGACCAGATAGCAGGTGAGACTTATTTTATCAGAGACAATTTATGTGTGCTTTCTTCTACTCTTCAGATTTATTTTTTAACTAAACACCGTGGTTACAAAGTTGTTCATAATTGAGTTTTAGTTATACAGTATACAACATCCTTCACCAGTGTACACTACTCACCATACATATCATCAGTTTCCTACCTATCCTCCCCCCTTGCCTGTCTCTAAAGCAGATATTTTACTTCTCTTTCTCTTTTCGTTTTTTCCTTTTTGACACTGTGGTCAGTGAAGGAGTAGCATGCAAATCACCTTACCTCCTTTGAGCCAGGTCTTGTCCAGAGTGATCAGTCAGAATGGACACATATCTACCCTAAGTGCACTGCTCCATTATTTTTGGCAAATTTTCTATCAAGGACTAGTCCTCCTGGTTCTCATCTCTACTGTCTCTGGAAATTACCATACTATATGTTTTTTATATCCCACAAATGACTGTGATAATTTTATGCCTATTTCTCTTCTTCTGACTCACTTTACTCAGCATAATACTCTCCATATATATATATATATATATATATATACACATATACACAAACTTCATAATTTTATTTTTCCTAATGGCTGTGTAGTAGTCCATTGTGTAGATGTACCAGGGTTTCTTTAGTCACTCATTTGTTCTCAGGTACTTGGAATTTTTTCCAGATTGGCAATCAGTTACCTGTATTATAGGGTTTTGGGGTTTTTTTTTTTTTTTTGGTTCTGGTTTTGGTTTTTGGTTTTGGGATAGGTACTGAAGACCTTTCCTTCCCAAGTGACCGTAGCAGTCTACCACAGAAGGTGGAGACGGAGAATCCAAGTCCATCTGAAATCCAATTGAGAAGAAATGGCTTGCATAACCTCTTGTGTCTGGGTAACCTACAAGAAATGAACTTTTCCTTAGGTTACTCTCTTGACCTTAATTTCATTGGTCACTATCTTGCTGTATCTACCTGTATATATGTATATATATATATGTACCTGTATATACCTGTATATATGTTAATAGCTACTCTTTTTATTTTATACCCCATTGAAAACAAATAATTTTGTGTCCAACTCTCGTGGTTCAATATTGGTTTTTGGTTTCAGGAAAATGCACAATGTTAGGATAAATTCTCATCTATCCTAGTGAATATTTCCCAATTGCTGATATTTGATTGTTTATATCATTTAGGAACTTATTCTCAAATGAAATACGTCTGCAAAATTGTTCTAATTAAGTATATATGCAATAATGTCTTTGTCCACAGAGGTCTATGGAAAAGGAACTCTCTCTTCTTCACTGCCTGCTTCTGTCCCACCTAAGGTTATCCAAAGGAACTACTACAGTGCTCATTATAAGAATGTTTTAGCAAACTTATTTTTATATTATGTATATCTGCAAAAATGTTCTAATAATTTTGTTTTGCAAAGTCTATGGAAAAGCATCTAGGCTGCTCTAGACTCGTATAGCAGTGCTCAGTGTCAGAATGTTTAGGAACTTGTTTCCAAATTAAGCATATCTGCAGAAAGGTCATAAACTTTATGTTCAGTGTAGTCTATGAAAAAACTTGTGATATATACAAGACAAGGAGATGAAAAAAAAAAGCTGATTGTTTTGAGAATGATGTATACACAATCTAACCTATGATGCTTTTACAACCAAGTTTATCTTCACCCGCAGTGATTACTAAGAATTAGCTTCAATAGTAACTGGCTTAAAATTTCCTTACCACCTTGCTTGATACAAAAATTTTATATTGGGCCCGGAGAGATAGCACATCGGTGTTTGCCTTGCAAGCAGCTGATCCAGGACCAAAGGTGGTTGGTTTGAATCCCGGTGTTCCATATGGTCCCCTGTGCCTGCCAGGAGCTATTTCTGAGCAGACAGCCAGGAGTAACCCCTGAGTACCGCCGGGTGAGGCCCCAAAATCAAAATAAATAAATAAATAAATAAATTTAATTTTTTCTTTTATTTTTCTAGATTATACCATGCCTATGCAAAATACCAACCACTTTAATAAATTCTGATCCGGGTTCCTGTTTCTTGCAGAGAACAATAGAAGACAGTTTATATATCCCTCTCAATTTTTTGCACAAAAATTAATACTTGTTAGATTAGACCTACACAGGACTGGTTAAGGATAGCCTGAGCTATCTGTCTTTACTATGTCCTTATTTCTCCACATGGGTATGGTCTCTATATTCAATAAAAATTCCATGTTTTGCAGACAGTTTGCTCTTGATATGAGGTAGAAGATCGCCAGACTACATCTGTTTCACCCTCATCTTGGTTTGGATTGTTTTGTGCAGGGACTCTGCTCCAGATGTGCTCCCAGGGGTTATAAATACAGCACATGGGGTAATTTTACAGATAACTGTTACTATCTTGAGAAGGTTCTGTCCATCCGTATTCTGCTGAGGGTTTTAATTATGAATATGTAGTGGATCATGTCAAATGCTTTCTCTACATTGAATGACATGATCATATAATTTTTATTTTTCCTTTTACTGATGTTAATTAATTTACATATACTGTACCATCCTTACTTCTCCAGGATAAAACCTTTATAATATTTTTAATGTGCTATAGTATTCAGTTTGCTAAGATTATTTGAACATATTTGCATCAATATTCATTAGTTAAAGTGGTTTGTAGTTTTCTATCTCTGTCAATTTTGGGTAGCAGCTTAATTTTAGCTTGAGGAGATATTAGGGAGGGTTAATATTTCTTCAATGTTATAGAGTAATTTAGCAATACATGGCAGTAAATTTCTCTTAATGAGATAAAATTCACCCTCAAAACCATCTAGATCAGGACTTATATTCTTGAGAAGACACTTAATTACTGTTTCTAATTCATTACTTGTGATGGTTTTGATTAGGCTTTCTACCTCATTCTCTTTCTAGAATTCTGCCTGTTTTTTTTCTAAGTTCTCTAGATTAGATTCAAGTTCATTGCTTGTGGTATTCTTGTTTAGGCTTTCTACCTTCTCCTCTTTCTAGAATTTTGTCTATTTTTCCTAAGTTCTCTAGATTAATAATTAAAGGTTTTCATAGAAAGCTCTCACAATATTTTGAATTGCTAGGAAGCTATTGTAATTTCATTTAATCCCTTTCATTTCTGATCTAATTTATTTGAACACTTTTGCTTTTTCTTTAATGAATATGCCAATGGTTTGTCTATCTTGTTTATTCTTTTGAAGAACCAGTTTCTATTTTCATTGATTTTTTTAATTGTTTCCTTGGTTTCTATATCATTGATTTCTACTCTGTTTTAATTATTTCTTTTCTTCTATTAGTGTTTATGTTCACTGGTTTTTTGTTTTCTAAATATTCAAGATGTGCTTTAGGATATAGATACTTATTCATTTCTTTTTTTCTTAATGTATGCCTGTGCCACTATAAGTTTCCCTCTAATTACTACTTTGTCACATAGATTTTACTAAATTATTTCTTCATTATCATTAGTTTAAAGGAAACTTTTTTTTATTAGTTCTTTAATTTACTCCTTGATCCAGCTATTAGTAAGCAGAATATTGCTAGGACTTCTGGTGATAGAATTTCTCCATCTTTTTGTGGCTAATTTTGTTTTCTGTGGCATTCTGGTACTTTATGATGATTGGTATAATACTTAATATGATTGTGAAATTTTTGTTTCTTTGTTTTGAGTTACACCTGGCGGCATTCAGGAGTTACTCCTGGTTCTGTGCTCAGAAATAGCTCCTGGCAGGCCTGGGGGACCATATGGGATGCCAGAATTCAAACCACCATCTGCCCTTGACTGGCTGCTTTCAAGGCAAATACCCTACCACTGTACTATCTCTCTGGCTCCCTGATTATGAAAATTTCAAGTTAGACTTATATCTTAAAATGTTCAATGTTCAATGTTCATCTATAAGTATGTTTCATTCATTAGAGAACACATATAGAGAACATATATTTTAAATATAATTTTTATTTTGATCATAATGGCTTACATATTTTAATTTTAAGGATGGAAGATCTTGTAGAATTTTATAGTCCCAACTCTTTTAGTTTATCATTTAGGACTCTTTTGTCCTTAATGATATTCTGGAGTGGCAAGAGTGGCATGTTGAAATATTCTACTACAGGGGCCGAAGTGGTGTTTGGTACTCTTTTGTCCTCTTGTTTTTGAACAGTGGCCTCTTTCTATAGAGGAAGTGGGGAAGTTCTCTGCTATTAACTCTCCCACTACTTATTCTTCCCCTTTTCCTTTTTACTTCCCTTCTGGTATTCCTATAACTTGGAAATTATTGATCTTGTCTTTGTTCACAAAGTACCTTACATTTTCTTCCATCCTTTGTCTTTCTTTTATTTTTTTATTTATCAATGCTGGCTTGTAACATGTCTTCAAGAACATCTATACAGTTCTGCCTGTGGTGATACTCTACTATGACTTGCTAGCATGTTCTTTAACACCTTCAGTTTTAATTATATGGTTCCCTCATCTCCTGAAAGAGTTCTTTGAACTGATTGACTTTCACATATATTGATTATTTAATTTCACTGGCTAGTGATTTCTTACTTTCTGTTGCCAATATATCAAGTATTGATTTAGGTCCTTATCAATCAGCCTCAAAAGTTTAGATGGACTTTTAGATTTGCCCATTTTTCTCTCCTTATCCACAACTGCAATTGATATCCTTAATTATTTGCATTATTTTTTCATTCTGTTGGTTTTAGTGGGCTTTAGGTGCCCCATTACATGTATTGTATTTTTCTGCAAAATGCTGACTAATAAGGCATCTGCATTTTAGGTTATTTTCCTAATTATGCAAGGTTATTTGAGTATGCTAAGAAGATATCAACTAGTTTCTCTGTTAGGTAAAGTGAGTTTAAACCTGTATACTATCTGAGAGAGAACTACTATGACCCATCTTTATGGAAATAATGTTGGAATGTCTTCATATGGACACACTAAGATTTATGCAGTTTGGGGATCAGAGGATAGATAGATTTTATAATTGGCAATTTTATGGCCCAGGGGCCAGGGGCTTGATAGAAGAGTGAAAATACAACTAGAGGTTGTGAGTTACCATATTGGTAGATTGGAATTTGCAGTTTCAGCTCCAAGAAATGTTCAACTTATTAACAAAAAAATAAATATACCCCAATGCATGTGTTTTAAACATGCCCAAACATGTATGGGAATATATGATATTTTAATGTAGTATGACAAATATATATTATTTAATGTGGAAAGGTGTCTTTAATAGACATAAACTAGTACTGGTAAAGAAAATTAGATGCGTTCATAACGTTCATTGTCTAAGGTGATTGATTTGTCATCTATCTATAAATTATAATAGATTGTTCTTTCTTTTTATTAATAATTTTTATTTTGACCAAAGTGGATTATAAATCATTCACAGTAGTATTTTATGTACATAGTGACATTAAATCAGGGGCAATCCCACCACCAATGCTGTCCTCTCTCCACCCCTGTTCCCAGCATGCATTGTTTATAAGTGAAAATATGTAGCTCTCTAAGTGTACTTTAAACATTTATTATTTTGGGGCCCTAATATGTGTAATACTTTATAACTAAAGATTAACTATTAAAATCCACTCCATTCACTAAATTCTTTGTTCTAATAACTTTGTTCATAATCACTATTTTTAACTTGCATCTTACCTATCAATGGAACATTTTTCTACCATCAGTATCCCTAATTTACAACCTACCTACCAAAGGAACACTTTACAGAACAATAAATTATGGCCTATATGGCAGATTACAAAAGATTCAGCACAATTTGAGGTAAATATTTGAATCCAGTAACAATTTTTCCTACTTTTATTGTGTAGGGATAAAATAACTCCTATTCTGAAGTAAGCTTTTACTATCACTGCTATTGCTGATGCTGTAGTTGTTGTTTTTTTATAAGATAAAACAAAAATAAATTTTTCTATAATAAATGTCAAAGAAAAGTTCACTCACTTCAATGGAATGTACTTAAAAATATCGAGATTCTTGTTTGTATTATAATGATGGACAGTATTAATGGAGCCAATGTGCATAATGAAAATTATTCATAAATTTGAATACCTCCTTAAACATCAAGATAAAATCATCAGAGCTGACAAAATGTTAAATCAATGAACCAGTTATAAATTCCAAGATAATAGATTCCTGCACTTTCACTATTATCTAAATTCTATCTAAGAAATAAATAATTGCTTCAGTAATTATAGCTTTCTTTTGTAACAATCTTTGGAATATATGCCTGACTGAATGTCTCACAAAATAATATATTGATGGTATTGGTCATACAACAAACATTCTCTTGGCCTTAATATCTATATCATAAAATCTTCATAATTATTAACATACCTCATAAAATTTTGTATGTAATATATCAAGAAACAAAGGCAGTTGTCATTATTAAACTACTATATTAACTTGTTAAACAAAATATAAGACAATCAGGTTGAAATTGCTTTATGTAATATGTTTCAAAATCTTTTATTTTAATAACCTCCCTACTTCCCTCCTCACCATCAACACAACTTGTTTTTTAATTATAAAATCTTTATTTAAGCACTATGTTACAAGCATGATTGCAGTTGGGTTTGAGTCATAAACAGAACACCATTTTAGGGACAAACCCAAAATTGATCATGACTTTCTCCTGGCTCTGTACTTAAAGGTCATTCTGGATGGTCTTAGAGAAACATTTTGGGTTCTGGGATAAAGTTTGGATCTGTTGTTTACTAGGCAGTTACTATCTCTTCAACCTTTATAAAATGTGCTTTAAAAATGCACTCAAATTACTGTCATAATTCTAATATCAAGGTCTAAATTTATATTTCTGTAAATAATGTCACTTATCTGAGATGTAGAAACATGACTAAATTCTTCAGTGTTCCTGTCCTTACCACCACCACAAATTTAAAAATATTTATTTTTGTGTGTTTCTTTCTGAGGTCCACAGCTGTCAAATCTCTCAAGTTACTCCTGGCTCTACAGGTAAGTATCATACCTGGCAATGCTTGGGGAACCATATGGAATTATAGGGTTCAAACATACATTGGATGTATTCAAGGAAAGTACCCTACCTGCTGTATTTTTTCTTTGGTCCCCAAATCAGATTCTTTGCAAGATCTGAATCTCCAAATTTCAACCACTGTGTGAAACTCAACTCAACTTCTTTGAGTCAACCAATACATATGCTAGCTTTCATTTATATCAGCATATGATTCTATTCTATTTCAAAAAATTATTATTTATTAAAGTCAATTGCTACATATAATAGCATAAATAATCAAGAAAACAAATATGGTAGAGCACTTTTAATTTGAAAAGAAAAATAAACAGGAAATTAAACCATCTAAATCTGATAAAATTTAAAACACTTTGTTTTGATTTGAGGCCACATCCAGCAGTGCTTAGGACTTATCCCCGACTCTATATTTAGGCTTGCTTGGCAATTCTTAGGTACAATATATAGTATTGGCAATCAGACCCAGGTTGAGCAAGATAAACACCTTATAGAAGGATTGTAGTATTTCTCTAATCCCAAAGCACTTCTATTTTTTCCATTATATTGCCTTTACAGACTGCATGTTTAATGGATTTGGAAACATAGAATTTGGAGTATCTGATAAATTGGAATAAAAATACAGTAGTAAATTTCTACTTGCCTTTAAATTTAATACAAAGGCTTTACCAGTTGACATCATTTTTAATTAAAGAGACATACAAAAACAGAGTAACCCCGTTTTTATGCTGGTTGGCTTTGATGCAGTATTATGCTGCTACCTTGTTTTACAAGTTCTGTAATATCAGCCTATTTGACTCATCATGAATAAATTATGAATAATTCATAGCATAAAATTAATCAGAAAATATTTTGAATCAGAAAAGAAAGCTTCTTTATAAATTGTGAGGTGTATATAAATATTTTTTTATAAAAGAGGATTTTTTCTCTTCAAGTTAAGTCTCAAATGTAATATATTTTATGTGAAAAAAATCCTTAAATAGACTATCAAATGAGCATATTATGATAATGTGTAGTTTTATTCATAAAATCCAATATAATCATGTACAGAGAAACAATCTTATTCTGCTTCTTTTCCATTTAATTTTAAATAAGATTGAATCATAATTCAGTTGAACTGCGGAGTTATATAAGGTATTGGATTCTTTAGAAAACACACTGATCAGACTTAAACACCAAACCAAAGTCATAGACAACAGAATCGATACCTAATCTACAACAAGCTATACACCGAGGGAACCAGTTACACTAGCAGTCCAGGGGACAAAGTGGGGAGATTTGGGATGTATGCTGGGACAGGGGTAGAGGGAAAACAACACTGGTGGTGGTGGAAATGACCCTAATTCATTGTTTCTATGTACTTTAAATATCACTGTGAAAGATTAATAATTTACTTTGGTCACAATAAAAATTTATAATATATAAATTTATATATTTACTTATACATTTATAATTTATAATTTATAAAAAAGGAAACACTATTTTTGTCAATTTTATTATTGTTAATGTGCACTTGTTATTTAAATATGTTTACTATGTATTGAGTATAAAACCTATAACAAATTAATTTTGAAGTCTTTATTATAAATTATTTTATTGTAGTTATTAATAACATTTCTATCACATTACATAATTAAGTTTTATTTTAGTATTTAGGATAATATATATTTAAAAATGTAGCTATATATTTATACACAAAAAATACATATATATATATGACATATATATGCTTATTTTGGGATGAGGTTTCTAAAACTGTGCCCAGAAAAGTCCAGGGTCAGTCCTTGAATTCCTCTTTTAACCTTGCCAGTGACTCAGGATATGTTGTTGTTTAGACCTGTGGTACTGAGGATCAGCAGAACCTGGATCTTTAAGCTGCTTATTGTCACATAAATTATATTCACCAATCCAAAAATTTCACCATATGTCCACCATATGGACACAAGTGGTTACAGGAGATTACATAGGAGTATTGGAGAATTAAATCTGAGTGAGCTTCATACAGTATAGGCAAATTTCTTACCTTTTGCACTATCTAAACATTCCCAACATGTATTTTTTTCTTTTTTTTTCCTTTTGGGCTTGGGGTTACTTTTGACTATGTGCTCAGAAATTGCTCCTGATCATATGGGAGGCTGGGAGATCGAACTGAGGTCCATCCTAGGTTAGCGCATGCAAGGCAAAAACCTACCGCTGTGCCACTGCTCCAGCCCCATGTATTTCTTATATTAAGCTCAATTGAACCTACTTTATTAATTTTGGTCAAATGTGTGCCATTTAGAAGAATAAAAAATGTTTCTTGTCCTTTAATAACCTATACCTATGCAAATTAACACTTCAAATTAATATTTGAAAAAAAACTATATTACATCTACTTTAAACTGCCTTTTTGCTTTATTGCGGTAATTTTTTCACAAACTAAGTGTATTTAGGAAAATAATTTTATACCTACTCAATTCAAATATGTATGTCCTCGCACCTTACACACTAAAGTTCTCCAATGGTTTCTGTTACTCTATGATTTTCCTACCTTTTTCCTCTCTAGGATCAATAGATCTATTGTCAGGTCAATTTTGTTTTTTCTGTTTTAGTTTTGTTTTGTTTTTTTGTCTACTCTTTATTTTTCCAGATATAACTACAACATGCGGTACTTGTCTTTTTCCTTCTCATTTATTTTGTTTAGCATCACCTTTTCCATCTGTCTATGTTAGTACAAATGACAATATTGCATTCTTTGCTTGTATCTGAGCAGTATTTTATTCTATGTATACTCATCATAATTTAGTTCTGCTTATCTGTCATTGGTCACTTGAATTGTTTCTGTAACTTCACTCATGTATGTAATAATGTAATAAAATAAGTTATATATAGATTTTTTGTTTTCAGTGCTATAGTATATTATTTATAATATTATATAGGTCTTGTGTTTGTGTGTGACTTTGTTCTACTTATCCATGAACAGATTTAAGGTAGTCTGACTTTAAATATCAAAGCTCCATTAACAACTAGCAAAAGGTATGAACATACTATCAAGAAAAATCATCAAGGTCAAAATTAGCTTTTATTTCTTCCTGAGATCATTGAATAACATTGAAAATTGGGGAAGTTGAATTCAGAATTTTAATTTCGCACTTATTTATATGAAGTAAATATAAAAATCTGAGAGGAAGTGAGGTATTATAATTATAAAAGCTTTTACAGTTTTAAATGGACCAGATAAAATGATAGAATGAATAATAGGTCACATTTATCTAAGTCCAGAGCAAAATTTATTAATGCTATTTGTATTTCAGGTGAGAAATAAGCTGACATCATCTTTATTAGAGATATACTCAGATAAATTGCTATAAATGTAACTTTTTAAAGGAAATAGGATTTATTTGAAACAGTTATATCTATTAAGTTGGGACACAATTATTTGAAAGGCAGGCTAAATGAGAAGAAAATTAATGGAATATATTTGATGATCAAGTTAATCTAAATATATTTATAATTAAAATAAATGGCACCCAGGGCCCGGAGAGATAGCATGGCGGCGTTTGCCTTGCAAGCAGCCGATCCAGGACCAAAGGTGGTTGGTTCGAATCTCGGTGTCCCATATGGTCCCCCATGCCTGCCAGGAGCTATTTCTGAGCAGACAGCCAGGAGTAACCCCTGAGCAATGCCGGGTGTGGCCCCCCCCAAAAACAAATAAATGGCACCCAATATCATACAAAAGATACATTCTTAATTTTTACTGGTTATGCTACATGTTCATACAAAACCAAAAGATATTCTTGACTAGTATATGCTGTAGACTGCTTCTGTCCTACAGCCATCAATCAGTTTGATTTTGATGAATCCACTTTAAGGAAAGTGGGTTGTATGGCAGCAAAATATGAAATGTGAAATAATGAAACCACACAGAGTATGTGGGGTCAACACATCTTCTGGCAGGAGTGCGACAAGTTTAATTTTTTAAGCAGGTTGATATAAAGGGGTAAACCAGCCATAGGTATACAGAAGAATAATTACAATCACAAAGCAAAGTTTAACAGTAAACATGCTTAAGCTATGGGTGTGAGTTATAAGAACTCTGAGTTACAAAGGAGGAGGTTATAACTCAAGGCAGCTCTTTGCAAGCTTACTTCAAATGCAAAATCAGATATTATTAGGAAGTAGAAAATATCTAGGAACTCCACTGTTTTAGAGGTTAGGTGTGGTTCCCTTTTTCTTTTTTTTTTTTTGGTTTTCGGGCCACACCCGGTGACGCTCAGGGGTTACTCCTGGCTATGCGCTCAGAAGTCACTCCTGGCTTGGGGGACCATATAGGACGCCGGGGGATTGAACCGCGGTCCGTCCTAGGCTAGTGCAGGTAAGGCAGGCACCTTACCTCTAGCGCCACCGCCTGGCCCCTGTGGTTCCCTTTTTCTAAGGAGAGTCAATAGTCCAGGGTTTGCTTTCTGGCTTCATCCTTGATTACCAGAAACTGCAGCTGCAGGAACATATTTGAAAAAAATAAAAATAAAAAAACATTGTCTTTGCTTTTAGGGCTAAATATTATCCAGAAAATGGGTTCTCTTAGTAATCTTTGGTGCTGGAATTTCTGAGCCAAATTATTTGATAGAGGCCACAATTTTGCCTGAGATTTACAAAGGAGAGATAGCCAAATAATGGCCGAAAACGTAATGCCAACCATCTCTTTGGAAATTCCTCAACCTTCCACGCAGAGGAAAAAGACTTCCACAGTGGGCCTTTTGAGGAACCCTGTGGGGTTTTGTTTTTTGTTTTTTGTTTTTTTTTTTTTTCAGTTCTCCCCACCATAAAAATCTGAGGATATATCTGGTGGGCTGAGCTTCCCTAAAAGTTTATGTATGCCGTGGCAAGAATAGAGTCAAAGTATAAGTATTTCAGATGTTTGTTATAAGTGTGACTCTCTTCAGATGTATTTAATTTCTGTGTGATTTTTAAAATAGACACTTGGTCAAATGGGGAATCTAATACACCCGCTTTAATGTGGTTATAGACAACATTGTTGAAAGAAGCAACACATCGCATCTTAGGAAAGAAGATTTCTCGAGACAGTAAAGACAGTTCACATTTCATATGTGATTAAAAACACTTAAAGCAATTCTTAAATTTTTATTACTTTTAATTTATTGTTTATTTTAAGTAGTGTCAGAAGTCAACCTCAATTTCACACATGAAGGCATGTATGGTACTCTACCACTGATTCACATTTTGAAGCATCTATTTTTACTCTGAAAATCAATAATTTTATATTAATAGTGGAAATCTAATATTAGAGTTGACAGCGGTCTCTGGAAAGATATTATAGAAAAGTCAACAATCAATTGTGATGAAAAATCTTAAATATTTTGAGTGGCATAAAATTTTTATTATGTCTATAATGAAAACCACTTTAAATAAATAATTATGTTTAATAAGTAAAAACACAATAAAAAAATGAAACCCTGGAAAGCCAGCTTTATACTGGAAATAGAACCAGTCTGACTAGCTGAAATTATATTTAACCTCAAAAATGACATATTAATAAATATAATTATAAATGCTGTACAATCGGATATTAAAATGTTGCTCATTTCTAAGTCTAATACAAAATAATTCAGAAGTATAATCATTTGGGACACATTTGGGACACAGAGAAAATCCAAACTTCTCAATACAACAAAATAATGTTAAAAAGAACATACTTTAACTTTACTTATAAAAAGCAATCATTTTCCAAAACAATCACTTGGATAGTTGTGACAAAAATATTAATAAACTGAAGTACTAATTTTTAAAGAAGCATCCAGTGTTTATGTAAGTATAAATTCTATTGAAAATTAGGGGCCGGAGAGATAGCATGGAGGTAAGGCGTTTGCCTTTCATGCAGGAGGTCATCGGTTCGAATCCCGGCGCCCCATATGGTCCCCTGTGCCTGCCAGGAGCAATTTCTGAGCCTGGAGCCAGGAATAACCCCTGAGCACTGCCAGGTGTGACCCAAAAACCAAAAAAAAAAAAAAAAAAAAAAAAAAAAAAGAAAATTAATATAGTGGGCCAGAGCAATAGCATAGTGAGTAAGGAGTTTCCCTTGCACATGGCCTACCCAAGTGTAATTATATGGTATATATAATTATATGATCCTCTAAGTATGCCAGGAGTGATTTCTGAGCACAGAGCCAGGAGTAACTCCTAAGACCCTCCATGTGTGACCCATAACAAAAATAAAAAAAGAAAGGAAGGAAGCAAGCAAGGAAGGAAGGAAGGAAAAGAGAGAAAGGAAGGAAGGAAGAAAAGAAGAAAAAGAAAAAAACAAAAGAAAAAAAAAAAGAAAAGAAAGAAAGAAAGAAGAAAAAAAGAAAGAAAGAAAGAAAGAAAGAAAGAGGAGAAAGAAAGAAAGAAGAAAGAAAGAAAGAAAGAAAGAGAGAGAAAGAACGGAAGAACGGAAGAAAGAAGAAAGAAAGAAAGAAAAGAGAAGAAAGAAAGAAAGAAAGAAGCGAAGAAAGAAAGAAAGAGAGAAAAAGAAACAAAGAAACAAAGAAAGAAAGAAACAAAGAAAAAACGAAAGAAAGAAAGAAGAAGAAAGAAAGGAAGAGAAAGAAGAAAGAAAAAAAGAAAGAAAAAGAAAGAAAGAAAGAAAGAAGAAATTAAGAAAGAAAAAAAGAAAAGAAAGAAAAGAAAAAAAAAGAAAGAAAGAAAAAAGAAAGAAAGAAAGAAAAAGAAAGAAAGAAAGAAAGAAAGAAAGAAAAAAGAAAGAAAGAAAGAAAGAAAGAAGAAAGAAAGAAAAAAGAAAAGAAAGAAAAAAAGAAAGAAAAAAAAGAAAGAAAAAAAAAGAAAGAAAAAAGAAAGAAAGAAAGAAAAAGAAAGAAAGAAAGAAAGAAAGAAAGAAAGAAAGAAAGAAAGAAAGAAAGAAGAGAAAGAGGGGCCGGAGAGACAGCATGGAGTTAAGGCGTTTGCCTTTCATGCAGGAGGTCATTGGTTCGAATTCCGGCGCCACATATGGTCCCCTGTGCCTGCCAGGAGCAATTTCTGAGCCTGGAGCCAGGAATAACCCCTGAGCACTGCCGGGTGTGACCCAAAAACCAAAAAAAAAAAAAAAAGAAAAGAAAAGGAAAGAAAGAAAGGAAGGAAGGAAGAAGAAAGAAAGAAAAGAGAAAAGAAAGAAGAAAAAAAAGAAAGAAGGAAAAGAAAGACAATGAAAAGCAATTAAAAGATTTAAGAACATACAAAATTGCATATTCTTTTTTTTGGGGGGGGGGTGGTTTTTGGAGCACACCCCAGTAACGGTCTTAGACTTAAAATTTAGAATATCAGATTTTTTTTATTATCTAGTAGTCCAAGTTAAAATTGAAAGTGTATACAATACTGATTGTAATATTGGAGTTATATCATGTGCATTATTTATTTAATAAATAATGATGTGTAATCTACTATGTAATCTACTATGCAGAATATAAGCTATGTACTTAACAATATGCAAAATAGACAAGATGAAATATAAGTGTGTAAGTTATGTTAATATGTACATATTTTATATATAAACAAATTTGTTTCTTTTTTTTAGAAACAGAACCAATGACACAAACACACACACACATATATACAAACACACACACACAATATGTTCATCAAGAGTGAATGGATCAAACAAATGTTGAGAGAGGAAAAAATATTCTATGTTTTTATAATCTGTAGTTTGGAAGCCCTGTTAAGTAAGTGATGCAACATAGCCAAACTCAAAATATAAATTGACAACAAAAATGTCAAAATGCAGAAGTAATGGGTTAAAATAACTCCTGACTACTAGTTTTTGATTTTTCAAGTAGAGGTCTAGGGTTGCAGTGACATTCCAGAAATCTTTGTCCTCATAATATAGACTTGAGAGTGTTTAGTCTTGGCAATAAAAAAAAGATTCAGGGATACTGGGGACCCCCATGGCCATTTCTCTCATATTCAGGGTCCACTTTGTCTACAAGTTGTGATGTTTGGGGAGCACCATGTAGTGTCAAGATCTATCAGAGTATTAAAGCATGCAGACTAACCCTTTCCAGGGGTTCTCAAACTTTTTAAACAGGGGGCCAGTTCACTGTCCTTCAGACTGTTGGAGGGCCAGGTTATAGTAAAAACAAAAATTATAAACAAATTTCTATGCACAGTGCATATATCTTATTTAGAAGTGAAGAAACAAAATGGGAATAAATACAGTACATGGTCCGCGGGCCATAGTTTGAGGACCATTGCTTTAAACTATCTCCCCAGTATTCTAAATATTTCGATTAAAATGGGTTTAAGCTAGGATTCTGACTTCTAAATCAACTCTCAAGTATGATGGTATAGTCTACTACTTTTCAAACATACAAGATTAAAAAAATATAGGTCACATTATCATTTTGCCAGAGAATTACTTGAATATATTTATTAAAATATATAAATTTATAAAAGAATGGAAGCAATATAAAACTTTAAAAAAAACTAATCTTATACTTGATCAACCAACTGCATTCACAGGGGTGATCTCTAAATAATAGATAGGAATAAATCCAGATAAACAATTAGTGTGACCTCCAAACCCAAAACAAAAGAATAATAAAATTAAATATAAATTAAAACTAGATAAAAAAGAAAGAGAATATTAATGTTCTGAACCAGGAAATGGACATCAAGACATAACTAGGCACTATGACTGTTCTATGCATTCTTTTTTTTTGGTTTTTGGGCCACACCCAGCAGTACTCAGGGGTTACTCCTGACTGTCTACTCAGAAATAGCTCCTGGCAGGCACTAGGGACCATATGGGACACTGGGATTGGAACCAACCACCTTAGGTCCTGGATCGCCTGCTTACAAGGCAAATACCACTGTGCTATCTCTCCGGGCCCTGTTCTATGCATTCTAAAACTACATAGAAGAGTCTTTAACAGTTCCTGAAATCTTGAAAACTGTAAACAAAATTACTCCATATGGAGATTATTTGACCAATTTTCCTAGTTTAGTATACTACACAACATTTTTTTAACTATTTAGTAATTATAGAATGGTTAAGTCTAAGTTGTTGAAAAGCATACAATTTATTCAAAAAGGATTGACAATTAATTCCCAGAAAATGCAAATTATTGATATATTATATACCTAAAACTCAATTACCAATAACTTTGTAAAACACAATCATTGAATTAAAAGGAGATAAAATAAAAACAACAAAAAGAAAATGCAAACTATGTACACATAATAGAATATGCCCTTGGTATGTGCCACTTAGAACCGCAGTTAGTAATATTTTAACATTCATGAGAAAAATACTGAATATGTATTTATTTAAATTTTATAATATTTCTATTTTGGGGAAATGAGCTAAATACTAAGGTACTTGATGAGTGTTAAGATATGTAAAATGCTGAATCATCTGATATGAAATGCTCTTATTAGAGAACCAAGAAACACACATGATAAGTAAAAAAACTTTTACATTACATGCCCTATAAACAGAAAAGGGTAAAAATATATTAAAATAGCATATTATTGTAATGATTATCATATGAATTTATTTTTAGGATTTTATCACAATTTTATAAAATATACCTATCATTATTGGGCAAAATTTATATTTAACTATAATATTGATCAAATATTAAAAACACTATGTAACCTAATTATAAAAGTAGGTTATTGTTATGAATTTGGGAAGATTATACAAATGATAATGATTCTTTGGAATCATATCTTTAATAAATGCTTAATTATAAATTAATTTCTATCAAAGTCTTCCAAAATCACTGTTTTTCATCTAAAATCTAGAAATTTTGCTGACTTGTGATGAATTTTTTTGTTTTGTTTTGGGCCACACCCAGTGACGCTCAGGGGTTACTCCTGGCTATGCACTCAGAAATCACTCATGGCTTGGGGGATCATATGAAATGCCAGGAGATCAAACTGTGGTCCGTCCTAGGTTAGCACGTACAAGGCAGATGCCCTACCATTTGCACCACAGCTCTGGCCCCTTGTAATGAATATTCTTGTTGCACAATTTACTACCTGAAAAACAAGTGCTGGGAATAGTTATTGGTGCAACCTTACTTTTGAAGAGTCATGGAAAGATGAAGGAATAAGTCAATTATTAAGTATTAAGACAGATTAACTTATTTAGATAAGGAAATTGACAAATCAATAGAAAATATCTATTGCCTGAACATTTGTAATGATTGCATAGTGTGTCTAGAGAATAACTCCTAGGATGCGCTTTATCTGATAAAAATGTTAACCTTATGTTGTACTTTTTGTATGTTGTGGTTCTATAATGTTTTGTAAAAATTATCAGGAACAGCTGAAAAGACAAGTTGAAATTATTACTTAAATATAGTAAGTGTAATTGATTAAAATGTGATTCTTGACATTTGAAACCATTTATTGTAAGTGTTACTGTATTTTAAAATTTAAGAACTCAAAGTTCAAGAACTCAATAAATACAAGACAGAAAGTTAGATATATGTGGTAAGTCAACATTTGGTAAAGAAATTCTATAAAGAAAGAAGGCCTATGTAAAGTATATAGAATTATGCAGGGAGAAAACACACTGGAAGAGAAAGAATCCGAGATATAACTCACTTTTCTAAAATAAATGAAAACAGAAACATTGGATTCAGTTAGAAGAATAAAACTCAAGCACAACAGTGATAAGAAATCCAAAACAAAACAAAACAAAAAACAGATATTATAATCAGAAATGTAGATGTAAAGATAGCATAGCGGGGAAGACCTTTTCTTGCATACAGGTGACTCATTTTCCATCCCCTGCACTATACATGGTTCCTAAGCACCAACAGAAATAAACTCTGAGCACAAAGCCAAGGAGTAAGTCCTAGTTTTACAGGAAATGACCTGTAGTCAAAGAAACAAAAACAAAATATTCAGAATGTGGAGAAAAATTCCACCATATGAGTTAAATAACTCCTTAAAAGAGTGGAAGAAATTCCATACTAAATCAGATATTTATTTCTAGAAAGAATTAGGAGACTGGAAAGATATCACAGTGGGTAGAGTGCTTGCCTCACATACCGCAGACCTATGGTTGAACCCTGGCGCATTATAAGATCTCCTAAGCACCTTCATGAGTGATCCCTGAGTTAAGAAAATCACCTACATCAGAGAGAACACAATAAGTAGGATGCTTGTCTTGCACAAGGATGACTCAGCTTGATCTCTGGCACAATATACGATCCCCTAAGCACTACCAAGTGTGAAGCCTGAACACAGAGCCAGAAGTAAGCCAATAGTGATGCAAAGAAGGTAAATCCTACTTTACAGAACTCAGAGCTTTTTCAAATTAATTTTACCAAATTTAAATTCAATTTCTGAGTACTTAACCAAAATAACTGCTAAGTCTTTACTTTCATAGTGTGTTCTAATAGAAAGACTAGAAGGCTTGCAATGAGGCAATGATGGCTGCAAGAATTATTTAACAATGTAGTGAATAAATATAGTGAATAAATTATTATGTACTTCATAAATACATTCTTTGCAAGCTATTAAGCCTTACCTTTTTGTCAATTATTATATATAACTATCAAAATAACATGATGATAATATATTCAAGTGTATATAAGATTATTAAGAACTTTTTTATAACTGGCCATGCAACCTTCTGTCTTTTTCTAAATAAATTTTTATTGTGACCAAAATGCATTACAAATCTTTCACAGAATTATTTATGATACATACCATCTTTTCCGGCATATAAGACGACTTTTGAAACAAAAAAAGGTCAACCAAAAATTGGGGGTCGTCTTATACACCGAGTATATCCCGAAAAATGTTTCAATATGCCGCTAAATGAAAATTGTCTGAATATTGCCACAAAACAAATTTTCCAACTTGATCCTGCACCAATCATTGCAAGACTGCTCAAACTGCCTCTTTAACTCAGCCAAATCAAGCAGGTTTTTTATGCATGCAAATCAGGCAATGTTCTGGACCAGAATCTACACTGTAAAAAGCCTGCTCAGATTGGCCAGAGTCAGAGAGGAAGTCTATTGCAGTATAACCTTTGAACCTTTGCTTGTTGTGATTGGTTCACTGTGGTACATACAGTTGCAGCACAGGAACGTTCTGTCTGATACAGGAATATAGGCCTAAACCTATGTTTTAACTGCAAAATTAGAGGGTCGTCTTATACTCCCAGTCGTCTTATATGCCGGAAAATACGGTAGTGACAATGAATGAGGGGCATTCCCACCACTGGTGTTGTCCTCCCTCCACCCCTATTCCCAGCATGTATCCCATATCTCCCTCCTTTACCCCCCAGAATACCAGTGTAACTGGTCTCCACTGTTGTTGTCTCCACTCCGCTTGTTGTAGATTGGGTATCTATTCTGTTGTCATTGACTTGGGGTTTGATGTTCAAGTCTGATCTTTTTTTTTTTATTTCCACTACATGTTCATATGACTGGTCCTGGTATCATCCTTTTCCCCTCTCAATTTATAACGCTGAATGATTCAAGTTGTGTGATTCTGTTGGAAATAAAAAGGATAAGAAAAAGAGAAGAAAATGATTGGTAGCAGCTACCAAAAAAAGAAGAAAAAATGCACCCAGCCAAAAACAAAAAACAAACAAAACAAAACAAAAACTCCCCACCAAATAATAACCACAAGAGTGAAAAAGAAAAAAAGTGGAAGAAAAAAGGGAAGAAAAATAATATAAAAACAAACAAACAAAAAAAAAAAAACAAGAAAAAAAAGAGAAAGATTGCTGTATTGGCAGGGTTTGGTGTTCTCCCCACTTTTTTTTTTTTTTTTTGCATAGGCACAGTAATTATTGGAGAAGAAAGGGAATTCCCATGGCCTAAGAGATTCAGGGTTTCTCCACCCTTGAAACATACCGTCATGGGAACAACCACTGACTCCATACATACTCATTACCACATCCCAAGGGCTGTTTTGTGGTGCCAGGAAACTTTCCTCTCAGTTGTGGATGAGACAATCAGGCCACTGTAGCGAGCGATCTTGGTATTTGCGCAGGTCATAGGCAACCTTATGTCTTTTAAAAAAACTTCTAAGATTTAAGATAACTGGGAGCTTCTTTTTTTTTTTATTTGTTCAGTCATGCTTAATTTTAATGTGATTATGTGTTTTGATTTATGCAACTGTTAAATAAACACCACCAGGAATAAACCCTGAGCTCAAAGCCAAAAATAAACCTTGAGCACCACGATGACCCCCAAATACAATATTTATTCTCCTATCACTTTTAACATTCCAGTTAGAATCATAAGGGAGCCAAAACTACTTAAATGTCATCCACAAGGTCTTAGGAGATTTGCAGGCATGAACTGGATAAAAGTAAACTGTGAATTGGCATATTAATTATTTTAGTAGGTTTTCAGATCCAGTTTAAAAGAATTATTTTATGTAACAATGACAACTTAAATTATTTTAATTTTTTCAGATTTCACCAAGCAGTGGTTAGGGCTTACCCCTGATTCTGTGCTCAGAGAATAATCTGGTGGGTTTGTGAGACTATTTGGGGTAATAAGATGAGAAATGGGTTGGCTGAATGCAAGGCATTCATGCTATACTATTGCTTCAGACCCAACAATTTAAAACATTTTAATTTAATTTTTGTTGTAGCACCAATTTTGTGTACAATGATTGTGAAGTGACCTGGTGTAAGGTCAGAGTTTTAACATAAGCAAAACACCATTTCAAAAATGTCCTCCAGTTCAGAAATCCTCTTATTAAATAAACATAAAACTTTATTAATATATAATCAACATAGAACAGCAGGTTTCTAGATTCTTTCTATGATTAGCTTAAGCTTGCATCAGAATATATATACCACAATTTACACAATAACTAAAATTTATCAGTAGATCCTCAGAATAAAGATTGTTTCTTTCAACTTAGCCATGAAATAGCTATACCTTAATGCTTATAGTGTACACAGAAAATGAGACTAACCAATGATCATATATCTCAACTCCAGAATGAAAAATCAATTTCCAGTGATTTTCTTATTTCAACTAGATGATTTCTTTCAACAAGGTGCATAATAAAACTTTCATTTGTAGAGGCACTCAGAAATTAATTGATGAGTTAGATGCTATCTTGCTTCTACAAGACAAAAGTAAACAAAAATCTGAAGTGAACTGCTGCTTAATATCATCTTGAATAATTGTTATAATAAATTTATGGGAAGTTTGAAGAAAATTAAAGCAATATATCTCTATATAAACATATTAACATGAATCTATAAATATGACCCAATCCTCAACAAATATTGAAAAGCATATTTCTAGGTCTTTTTATTAAGAAATTTTAAAAATGTAAGTAAAACTTTACCAGTATTCTCTCTTAAAAAATATTATTAGCAGAGAAGCAAAAATCAATTACCAGATTACTCCCTAGAAAGAGTGGAGTTATTCTCCTAGTCAAAGTATTTGTGCTTCAGTGTATAAATGCTATGTATATAAAAACATAGAAAACCTTGGATCTTTTGAAGGATGTAGATCCTAACAGGTAGCAAATGGTTCAATTTTGGTGACTATGTATTTAGCTCTGTGTCCTATTGTGGCAATAACTCTCCCTGAGAAAATGAGTTTTCAGATTACAACTCAATCTTATATTCAGGTGCTCCACTGAATGTGGGAATTTTATTCTGGAAAAGCATTTTAGGAAGACCATAGTATAAAACTTATAGCCAAATCCACAAGTTTGTCTTGCTACTTTTTAACTCTACAAATGTATTTAATGCTGTTTGGAGATATATCTTTTGATTTTATCTGTGTGAGGAGCTAACAAGAGAAAAGTTAAAAAATATTCTAATATTCTTATCTCCCAATTTTCTTATTTATAATTATGCTTATATATGGTACCTTAACTACATGCATCCAAAGTCATACAGAGCCCAGAGTTAAACAATAAAATAATTACAAATTCACTATAGAGTTTCATTAAGGGATAAAATCTATACTATGGTTAGTGCAAAGGTTGTTGAAAATTCCTCTCTTTTGAGACTAGTGAATAAAAAAATTCTAGAATAACTAATTATATAGGAAGATGACAATAAGCCACGGACATTTTAGAATCCAAGAGGAGGCAATGTATTTTTAGAGAATAAGAAAATTATTATGTCAAATGTTAACTGAAACATTTATTAATATATGTACCTGCACGAGTCACTGGATTGACAATGTAAATTCCATTATTAAAACTGACAAGTGCTGTGTCATTGTAATGTCAGAGACAACATCTAATTAAATTATGTTCCAGGAAAAATGGAGTAGAGGACAAAAGGGAAAAATAAATGTATAGAGAAGTTTTGCTATAAAAAATGAGAATTAAAAACAAAAAATTGTGAGATATATAATAAATATATATGGACTTTATGACTGATTTATTTGAAAATTTGTTACACAACAACAGGTAACTAATGCTATTTCCAACATACTAATAGCAATGTAAATCAATATATTCATCTACTTTTAATTCTGCACTCAATATATCCTTGAGGCCGACAGCATTTTTCCACTAAAGAATGTTACTATTGATGAGGTTTTAGCCAAGTGAGCTTTCCTTGGATAGCCGAAAACTGCAGGACTGCAGTTAATTTGGTATCTTCAAAGAAGCTATCTGATCTAATAAAGGACATCACCAAGTTAGTGTCTGGGGGAAAAAGATCAGTAACCAATAGTTGAAAAAAAAGAGCAAGATTTGCATAAAGAGCTGCATCCCATATGGTCCCCCATGCCTGCCAGGAACAATTTCTGAGCACAGAGCCAGGAGTAACACCTGAGTGCCTCCAGTGTGACCAAAAAAACAAGACCCAAAATAATATTTTTTACATAAAAAAAACTGAAGATATCCAAAAGGGCTTGGCTATCTAAGGACCTTTAGAAAATATCTATAAGAGAATAAATTTTATCCTTCTGACTTTTTCTAAATATATGATGTCATCTCATAAAATTCTCAATGAAAACATTTTGATTATAGTTCTGTCCATTCTCCCATTCCAGAATTTCTGGTGGGTATGAATTTATAACAATTTTTAGCATGGTGAGATCAGTACAAGAAAAGTCAATTTCACTATTTCCTCTGCAATGCATCCAAACAGAAGTGGGTTTGGGAGATAATTTTACTTTGAGTCAAATTCAAAGTTTGCTTTTAGTATGGCAGAGGGGAAACTAATAATATTAATAGTATCTATTACAGAAATAAAATAAGTCACAGAACTAGGCCTTTTTCAGTTTTATACAGTGACAGTTGGGAAAATTTTAGCTACACTATATATATATATACATATATATATGTATATATATTAAGGTAGAATAACAAACCAAAACAAAATTGCTTCATGATTAAATCCCTGAAGTAATAGATTTCTATATATAGTTTGGTGGGAAATTTATATAATTGCCTAAACCAAAAGTAGACAATTATTTGTCTGTATAATTTTTGTTTAAATGTTTATGCTAAAACAATTATTTTCTCTTTAAATAAAAATGTTTAGTTAAAGGTTTTGGTTGATTGGTTATTAATATAGCCTATATAACAACAAATTATTTTTCCTTCTTTTCATTCTGTTAGGCTATATATAATGTAAGGAAGAATGATTATTCCCCTGTTATCAATTTATTTAGTATATGAAATTTGAAAACTGACATTAAAAACTACATAATAAATTTTCCAGGCATATTTCACTGCTTCTATTTTAACTGCTTTCAGTCACATTTTAAGGTTCATAAATAGATGTTTTACCTTATTTACATAATAAAATCAGAAATTCAGTGTAAAAATTGCAAGGCAATCATGTCAGTGAAAGAAAAAAAGACAATGCAAATTCAAAAGATATCCCATTATATTTTAGAAGTTTGTCTCTCCTTTATGGCAGAATCCCAACTATAAACATGTTTGTAGCCATGGTGCCTAAATAAAGATATTAATAAACAAACAAAAATAGAAGATTGTATCTTGTGTGCATTCATTTGTGAATGTATATAATACATAATAAAGTATATTAATATATTTAACTTATAAATTAGAATCTAAAATGGCTTGAAAATTATTTTCAGTCCAAAAAATGAGTTTAAATTGATAGAATATAAATAAAGAGCATACGATATTTTAATTCATTTTGAAACTTATTATAATTAATATTTTATGTTAGTCTGGTATGTCGCAATATTTCTCAGAAAAATGATAACTTTCCATTGTTTATGTCACTATTCTTAGAAGAAAATGTTACAATTTTATAGCAAAGTTAAAAATATATTGAAAAAGGCCAGAGTGATAGTGCAGTGGTAGGGCATTTGCCTTGCATGTGGCTGATCCAGGACAGACCTAGGTTTGATCCCCAGCGTCCATATGGTCTCCCAAGTCAGGAGCTATTTCTGTGCTCATAGCCAGGAGTAACTCCTGAGCATCACTGGGTGTGTCCCAAAAATTAAAAAAAATTATTTTTAAATATGTTGAAAAGAGTAACTTTTTAAATGTGTATATTAATCATTTTATATAACCCTAAATTAGACAAATAAATCTTATATAAATTGCAAGGAGATTGCTCTTCATTCTGTGTTCAGAGACCATTCTTGGCAGTGTTCAAGGTTCCAATGTAGCATAGGGATTGAACTTGGGTTAGCTGCCTGCAACGAAGTGTCATAATATCCCAAATTGCTCTCTAACCTCGGAACATAATATTTTTTGAATTAAAAAGTAGTTTGTATGATCCTTAGAAATTTGTAAGCATTTAGGAGGAAAAAAGTTATGCGTTCTCTCAAAATATTATCATCAAAATCATTTGAAATATTTGATGTCATTCCATTTTATAAAGTAGCTAAAGAGACAAAACAAATATATTTCACATCTATATTAATTCTTCAGTATTTTTTTACCACAACACGAAGTATGTAAGCCTATTGATACGGATATTAAAACTACTGTAAATAACAACACTGAATTAATGAGAGGAATATACATTTAATCTTAACTGCATCTTACCATAAGAAGGTTGCATTTTCAGACAAAAAAGAAATTTAATTTAAGAAAAAATTTACTTTAGGGGGCCAGAGAAATAGCACAGCGGTAAGGCATTTGCCTTGCATGCAGAAGGACAGTGGCTCAAATCCCGGCATCCCATATGGTCCCCCGAGCCTGCCAGGAGCAATTTCTGAACGTAGAGCTAGGAGTAACCCCTGAGTGCTTCAGGGTGTGACCCAAAAGACAAAACAAAACAAAAAATAAACAAAAAGATTTACTTTAAATTTGAAGTGAACATTCATTTGTCTTATATTTATTTACTTCCTAAGATCAGAGTTGATTAATCTACATTATAAATAAATTTTTAACAATTAATCATACTAGATTGTAGTTGTTACTATAATGAAAGTATTTATTTGCTTTTAAACAGAAAATTTTCTATAGTATATTTTACTATATATAGCATACATATAGTATACTAGTATAGTATTTATATTTTCTGTAATTGCTATAAATTTGGAGAATATTTCTAAGTTTATCTATTTTTATCATTATGTTTGTTATTAAGATTAGACTTTACCTCAATTTGAGTTAATTAAATTATAAAATACAATAAAAATGCATTCTGTATAATAATTCTTCACTGCATTTTAGAGATTTCTATTGTTTATTCAGTGATAATTTGCTTTAAAGCTTATAGATTACTGTCTCAGACTAAATACCTTTGGACTGTTAGTTTTCCAGTAAGTTAAATATTAGTATTTTAGCCTTGCTACAACATCATATATTTACTTAACTAAATTTTATTTATTTATATAAGTTTCCAGAGAATTAATAACAATAATTAAAATACTACATTAAATTATTATAAAATAATGAATTATATTCGTATTGCCATATATTTTCCTATAAGAAGGACTGCCTGTTCTGATACTTTAGTTATCCAAATGACTTACATTTTTAAATTGGATTCATTCATTAGAAAATTCCTATTAACTTATATTCAAGCTATGCGTCTTTATGTCAATGACATTTATCAAACACTTAAGGGAACTTGAAAAATATGAACATATATTTGGTTCTGTAGCAATAGTACAGTAGGTAAGGAATTAGCTTTGCTTGCAGGTGAGATAGTTCCCTGATACCTCCAATATAATCCCCTAAATGCAGAGCTAGGAGTAAGCCTTCATCACCACCAGGAAAAGTCTTCAAAAACGATAATAAAAAATAAATGTTTGCATGCTTTTAATTAAATAAAATAAAATTCTGTAAAAATACTGTAATAACATACTTAAAAAAAAAACTATGACCTGAACATTGCAGACACAGGTGCTACTTAGGTATATGAATAAACCTGATGCTGATTTTACTACTAGATTTATTTTTCATCTTTTTCTTTCTTTCTTTTCTCTCTCTCTTTCTCTTTCTTTCTTTCTTTCTTTCTTTTTCTTTTTCTTTCTTTTTCTCTTTCTTTCTTTCTCCTTTCTTTCTTTCTTCATTCTTTCTTTCTTTCTTTTCTCTTTTCTTTCTTTCTTTCTTCTTTCTTTCCTTCTTCCTTTCTTCCTGTCTTTTTCTTTTCTTTCTTTTTTCTTCCTTCCTTCTTTCCCTCCATCCTTTCTTTTTCTCTATTTCTTTCTCTTTTTCTTTCTTTTTTCTTTCTCCCCCTTCTCTTTCTTTCTTGCCTCTTCTTTTTTCTTCCTTTCATTTCCTTTCTTTCTTGTTCTTTCTTTCTTTTTTTCTTTCATTTTCTTTTTCTTTTTTTTTCCTTTTGTTTAGGCACCATGATTTATGATACTTCTATTTTTAACATTTGTAGGACCATATTGTCACCTTAACATGCCTGCTAATAGAGAGCCAACATTCCTGTATCACAGTTTTTAGGATCTTCCTCAACTTCCCTAAGTTGACCCAGTTTTATAGACATGTGCTGAGATTCTTTGATCCTTGATTACTATTTATTCCCTTACAATGTTTCCTCATACTCTGTAAATAAGAACTTTGGTATTAATTCTTCTTTTGTTAGCATTTTTTTTTATTGCAACCATTGTGATTTACGAAGTTTTTCATAGTTGGGTTCAGACATACAGTGAATCAGGGCCAATCCCACCACCAGAGTCAACCTCCCTCCACCATTGTTCCCAGAGTGCATGCCATGCCATCACCCCTGCCCCCAACCTGCCAGCGTAACAGGCCCATTTTAAGTTTTGATTGTTAAAGTTTGGGACTCTTAATTTCACTGTTGTTGATTTTGATTTGTACATTTAGGTCTGTAATTAGTTAGTTAGTTAGTTTGTTTGTTTGTTTGTTTTGGGTCACATCCCATAGCACTCAGCAGTTATTCCTGTTTTTGCACTCAGAAATCACTCCTAGCAGGCTTGGTGGACTATATGGCATGTTGGATATTGAACATGGGTTGGCCTCCTACAAGGCAAAGGCCCTACATGCTGTGCTATTGCTCTAGCACTAACAAAGACAATGCCTTATTATAATAAGATCTATATCCTGTACAGAGTATGAATTCACTCATTCATTCAGCTTTTATTTGGTGATCTGGATTAAACCCAGGGCCCTTGGAATATGAATCATGCACTCTATTGCTGAGCTACACATCTTCCCTGTAGTTCTCTTCTTTTTTAACACCACCAATGCACCTTACACCACTTGACCCCTTTCCCGAAACCCTCTTTCATATTTGTGTTTTTCTCCTCCACTCAATTTTTTCTTTCTCTTCACTATGCTCTGTGGAAAAGGGTGATCAAGACAACTCCCATTTAAATTATTGCATTTCTTCATGCAATTATTCTAAAAACATATAAGTGATATCATTCTGTATTTATTCTTCTTCTTCTGGCTTCCTTCATTTAACATATCTTCCAGTTCTATACGTGTTGCTGCAAATTGCATGATTGCACTGTTCCTTGCAGCTATGTAGTATTCCATTGTATATAGGCATCATTTCTTCATGATTCACTCATCTGTTTTTGGACATCTAGTTTGATTCCAAGTCTTATCTATTGTATTGAGTGTTGCAATGAATATCAACATGTATACTTCCTTTTGGATGAGTAATTTTGCTGGGTCATATGGCAGATTGATTTTTAGAATAACGAGAATTCACTTTACTGTTTTACATAGTGATTGGACCAGGCTATATTCTCACCAACAGTGAATGAGAGTTGCTTTCTCACCACATCCTTGTTTGCACAAGTTTTTTGCAATATTTTTAATATGTGCCATCCTCACTAATGTAAGATGATATCTCACTGTTGTCATGATTTGGTTTTCCCTGATAATAAGAGATGATGGCCAACAGGCTCATGAAAAGATAAACATCATAAAAGATCAACATGTTGTATGGGGTTAAGCTTTGTATTTTTATATTTTAAATATCAAAACTTTATTTGATTTTTGAGTGTAAAAATTTTCTCCTACTCAGTTAGCTGTGTTTAATTTTAGCCCATCTTCCTTTTGCTATAAAGAAACTTTTAAGTTTGATGTAGTTTTGAGTTCTAAGTCCTAAAGAATTCTGCCTATGTTTTCCTCAATGAACTTTATGGAGTTGTGTCTAATCTCAAGGTCTTTGATCCACTTTGAATGACTTTTGTATAAGGTGTGAGATATGGCTCAATCTTTAATTACTTACACTCGGTTATTCAATTGTTCCAACACCATTTGTTGAAGAGAATGTATTTATTCATTTTCAAGTTTTTGATTTCCTTTTCAGAGATTAATTTACCTAATTCATTTAACATAATATTATCATTTATTATTATTAGAATACAAACTTCAATCACATTAAAATGAACTGCAAGATTCATAACATAAAGCTGAATAGTATTCCATTATGTATATATACTACAATTTTTATCACTTATCGTTTGTTGATCATTTCAGTTTTTAAACAAATTTTTCTATTGTAAATACCCCTAAAATAAATATAGGGCACAGATAAATTACAAATCAATGTTTTCATCTTCTTTTGATAATTAATTAGGAGTAGAATATCTCTATCACATAGAGGTGGTTTATAAAATTTTTGATAAAGTCATCACTCTATTTTGTGGAGAGGACTAAAATAGATGAGGATATCATTAGATATCAATAGAGAATGAAAGTTCCTTTTTCAATATATCACCACATACATATCATCACATAGCTATTTATTGCTAATTATTTTAAATAGTACCATTCTCAAGTGACTCATTGTAATTTTTATTTGCATTATTATACCAATGCTGAAGAACATGCTTTTTTTAAATGTTTGATTGATGTAGATTTCTTTGGGGAAATGCCTCTCCATCTTCTTTCCCCATTTTACATGGCATTGTTGAGTTTTGATTTGTTTTTATGTTTGTGTCATATTTCTTAGACATTAGCCCTTTGTCAGCTATATGGGGATTGAATATTTTCTCCCATTCTGTAGAGTGTCTTTTTATTTCAGTTCTTATTTCTTTTCTGAAACTTTATTTTAGAGTACTAGCAAGCAATTTTATTCCTATCTAGAAAGTAAAACCTGGCAAGAAAAATGTTCAGGAGTAGATCCTTCATTAGTTATTGGTATAATTAGTAATGAGATCAATTTCCCTAGTTGCTAATTAAAAATTAGAGTACACTTATGTCAACTTATTAACTGATATTCTTCTCTGCATTAGTTTCAATTTAATGGTTGTAATCTAAAAGTCTACTCATTCTCTTCCTAACTTATTTAATCATGAGAGTCTAAGAATATTTGGAATTTTTCTAACACAATAACTATATGTTTGTTAAATATCTGAGATGCAATGACTCAAAATTAAGACAGGGCTAGTTCTTCTTATGCAATTTACTAAACATTCAGAAAAATTTTACAGCAAAGATAGATAGGTAATATATTACATAGGTAACATAAAATTTACATATTTATTATAGCCGTGGCTTATATTACAACTACCTGTAATTATGAAACTAATATATTTAAACTTATTTTGGCACTAGTATTATATATGTTAATATCAGATATACTTTTCTTATATAAATTTTTAATTTTTTCTGAATCAATTTATTATTTCCTCTTTATCTTTTTAAAATACATATAACAATATGATATAATCTGACCAATATATTATTAAGCACGGAAACTAAGTTTTTGTATTTTCTGCTTTATTACATACAGAAAAATAGTAAAATATTTGTTAAGAAAATATCATCATAGGGTAAAGGGAGATCTGAAATCAATGCAATAAAAATTCTTTTAGATCCTAAAGTTGCTTCTTAGAGAGTCTTTCCCATTAATTCTGTGCACTAAAACCAACTTTTTAAAAATTTCTGTAGGAGCCGGATAGATAGCATGGAGGTAGGGCATTTGCCTTGCATGTAGAAGGATGGTGATTTGAATCCAGGCATCCCATAGGGTCCCCGAGCATGCCAGGAGTGATTTCTAAGCATAGAGCCAGGAGTAACCCCTGAGCACTGCTGGGTATGACCCAAAAACCAAACAATTAAATTAAATTAAAAATGTCTGTAAATTGTGTTTGTATTTTAATAGGAGTATCATTATCCTGAGAATTGAGTTATTGATTATATTTGAGAACTTAACTAAGACAAAACATGTATGAGATATTGTTAATGGTGGAGACTTTTGACAATTGAAGATGTTGTTTAACTCAAGTCCAAAACAATTAGATAAGAATAAATAGGGCAGAAGCAGTATAGGAATTATGCAGAGGAAGTCATAGACACTCTAGTTGTGGGGAATACAGCAACCTTGTACATTAATATTATAATCCTTAGTACTATTGAAACTGTATTTCCTAAATTTTTAACTAATGTAATTTAAGTTTATACTATTTATATATTTTATTCACTTATATTTGTTTTATATTATATAAATTTAATTTTATAAAGTATAATATGTTTACTATTTTGATCAAAATCTTAAATTTATGTTTAATAGAGTACACTGCTTCAAATATTTGTCAGGTAATTTTCATGTGTCTGTGTATCTGTGCATAATAATAATTATCAATAATTTTATACAACTTCCTGGGAATTTATTTAGAAATGTATGAAAGAGTGAAACATAAATATTTTAGAAAAACAAATGCAGGAATTGTGAAAAGAGATAATATTATAGCTATTATCAATATAATTCACATGAAAAAGATAACACCTTCGACTATGAGAATTAACTGTGTCCAAAGCTCCTTCTCCATTAAGTGCTACCTGGATATAGATCAAATAAAACCTAAATTCATTATTGGTGAGAATGTAAGATCATACAGCCCTACTCAAAACAATAATGATTTTCTCAAAAAATTTAAAGTATATTTACCATTTAGCAGTTCAACTCATAGCATCTGTACAAATAACACGAAAACAACCTAGAAAAGTTAAATATATATGCATATTGATGCTCAGTGCAGTATTTTTTATAATTGAAAAGATCTGGAAATAACCCAATAATAACAGATGAGTAGATAAATAGTTAGCATAGAGCAAACTACGGCCCACGGGACACATATTGTATTTATTCCCATTTTGTTTCTTCACTTCTAAATAAGATATATACAGTGTGCATAGAAATTTGTTCATAATTTTTGTTTTTACTATAATCTGGCCCTCCAACAGTCTGAAAGACAGTGAACTGGCCCCCTGTTTAAAAAGTTTGAGGACCCCTGGATAGAGAATAGTGGAAGATCATTTTGCTGTTAGAAAAGATAAACTTTTCCATAACTTAGCTGGGCCTTGATCATGCTCATCAAAATCAGTCAGAAGGAAAAATATAAAGGATTGCTCTTTCATCCCACATGATAAATACATAGTAAGTGAACAATGGCCACTAAAATCCAACTCATAAAGAATCACCGAATTGAGATACACAAGAGAAGCAGCGGCCTAAAAGGGTACAATGAGGTGGGATAAAGAGACATTGGTATTTTTGGTATGCTAGCATTGTATCTATAAAGATTATGGACCTTTTAATTTAAAAACTTTTTTGCTTAGTTGTTTTACCCACATCCTGTGGTGCCCAGCGTTTAATCCTGCTTACTTCTGATTCTGCATTAAGAGACCATTACTGGCAGATTTATTGTGCTGGGAATTAAACTTGGTTTGGAGTGTGCAAGTTAAGTGTTCAATCTTCTTTACTAATCTTAAAACCATTTTTATCTCAATAAAAATACAGTCTATTAATTTAGCTAATATTCAAAATAAATAATAGGGACTAGAGAGATAGTTCTGGAGTGCATAGACTTTGCATGTGGCCAAACCTAGGCACCACCAAGTTCTCCAGCAATAGTGAAAGTTCCCTACACATTGCTTATGTGACTTTGGAGACCCTGAAGTGGTGCCTAAACAGATGGGATAGGATGGATGGGTCATGTCCAGCACAATAGGTTTCAATAACTCTGCACTGAATCACAATGCAGTTCACTTGCTGAGAATCACTGAATGGTCCTCTGGTCTGTTGGACATCACTTGGGAGAGCCTCCCCACCCCCCATATCCCACTAAAAGGAAAAAAGAAAGAAAGAGAAAAAGAAAGAAGAAAGAAAGAAAGAAAGAAAGAAAGAAAAAAAGAAAGAAAGAAAGAAAGAAAGAAAGAAAGAAAGAAAGAAAGAAAGAAAGAAAGAAAGAAAGAAAGAAAGAAAGAAAGAAAGAAAGAAAGAAAGAAAGAAAGAAAGAAAAAACAAAAAGAATGTAAGAATGAAAGAAAAAGAAAGAAAGAGAGAAAGAAAGAAAGAAAGAGAAAGAAAGAAAGAAAGAAAGAAAGAAAGAAAAAGAAAGAAAGAAAGAAAGAAAGAAAGAAAGAAAGAAAGAAAGAAAGAAAGAAAGAAAGAAAGAAAGAAAGAAAGAAAGAAAGAAAGAAAAAGAAAGAAAGAAAGAAAAAAAGAAAGAAAGAAGAAAGAAAGAAAGAAAGAAAGAAAGAAAGAAAGAAAGAAAAAAGAAAGAAAGAAAGAAAGAAAGAAAGAAAGAAAAGAAAGAAAGAAAGAAAGAAAGAAAGAAAGAAAGAAAGAGAGAGAAAGAAAGAAAGAAAGAAAGAAAGAAAGAAAGAAAGAAAGAAAGAAAGAAAGAAAGAAAGAAAGAAAGAAAGAAAGAAAGAAAGAAAGAAAGAAAGAAAGAAAGAAAGAAAGAAAGAAGAAAGAAAGAAAGAAAGAAAGAAAGAAAGAAAGAAAGAAAAGAAAGAAAGAAAGAAAGAAAGAAGAAAGAAAGAAAGAAAGAAAGAAAGAAAGAAAGAAAGAAAGAAAGAAAGAAAGAAGAAAGAAAGAAAGAAAGAAAGAAAGAAAGAAAGAAAGAAAGAAAGAAAGAAAGAAAGAAAGAAAGAAAGAAAGAAAGAAAGAAAGAAAGAAAGAAAGAAAGAGGAGTAAGAGCCCTGAAACCTGTCAGGTGTGGCCAAAAAAACTTTAAAATAAATAACATCAGTGGATTAATACTAATGTCGGAATTGAGTATAGAATAAATCTGCAATGTATCTTATGCATATATCATATGCACATATCAGGCCATGGATTTAATCCTTCATAGCATCCTGTATCTTTTACTTGATTCTTCCTTACTATCTTACATGTTAATAAGTCATTTTTTACGAGAACTACACCAGGTGAGAAAAGTTCTAAAATACAAAAAAAAATCTATTTCCACAGATATTACAGGAGCAGGAGTTAGAGTTCCTGAACACTGGCAAACTCCTAAGTCAATTGAATGAGCATTATATTAACTTTCTTGTGCAAGTACAATTTGGAAGAAGTCATATTTCCTATATATTTAATCATTCAAATAATGATTTGATTAATAAGTTGTTTAGTAATAAACAAAATCTCTCTTCACCATTGTGATCATGAGTAGGTGAGTGATGAAACAACAAACACTTCTTCAGTCATGAGAACTTCAAGAGTTACATTTCTCATTATACAGATTGAAAGAAAACAAATATAAAGCAGAATAATTTTTAGGAAAGCATCTAATTAGGAGAACAAGAAATTGAACTCTAGTGCTCTGGTTCAGAGTACTTTCAAGAACTGTCTGTAGAGTTATTTTCTATTCAATTATCTGCACAAATATTTGCCCTCTCACCAGATAGGTCATTATTGAAGAAAAATCTTCACACCCCAATCCCAGGGGGAATAAGTGTCTAGAAGCAATGCCAATACAGAAAATAATCCACACCAAGTTAGGGAGATGAAACAGGTTCAGGAATTTTCACTACAAGCTAGCTGCAAGCAGGACAAGCTGGCAAACAGGCAAGATGTGGAACAAGCCATAGAAACCTCTCTGTTGTGTGGTCTTTATTGAGAAGTGTAAGACCACACTCACGGCTGGAGAAAAGGTAGAGGTTGAGGGCCAATCCAGAAGTTGCATCCACCAAGGTAGGACAAAGAAGAAGCCCTCCTGATTATTGAGAAGACTAAAACAGGTTACTCCAACAATTGTGAAATTAGAACTTGTGCCCTCTGTGCACCATGTCCTAGAACTGGTGCAATCATTTAGGTCAAATCTAGTAGAATAAAATAATAAAAATTATTCTGTAATAGTTATGAAGGCCATAAATTCAAAGTCATGATGCCATTAGCACTCTGGTTGTCTTGTCTCTCTTTTTTTTTAATTTTTATTTTGATCATAATTGCTTACATATCTTTCACAGTAGTATTTTAGGTACATATTAACATTGAATCAGGGAAATACCCATCACCAAATTTGTCCTCCCCTCTGTCTTGTCTCTTTTAATTGACTCTAACTGTTACAAGAATAATCTGTCGGATGCATTTTTTCCTATTGGTCAGTAAACTATTCCTGCCATCAGATTCTCTCGTTTTCTGTATTTTGTGTGTGTGTGTGTGTGTGTGTGTGTGTGTGTGTGTGTTTGGGTCACATCCGGCAGTGCTCAGGGTTTACTCCCGAATCTACACTTAGCAATCACTCCTGGCAGGCTTGGGAACCATATGGGATGCCGGGATTTGAACCACCGTTCTTCTGCATGCAAGGCAAAAACACTCTATCTTCATGCTATCTCTTTAGCTCCTTTTTCTGTATTTTTTTAATAAACGTCACTCCACCATCCACCCATTTTATGCATGCCACTGGGATAAGATTACATGTGGATAATACATGGCCATCTCATTTGCATATTCTTTATTTCATCTAAAAAGATCAGTTATAATAAAACTACAATTGTAGAATTAAAAATGGCATATATTTCTGATATAGCACAATTTAATCTATCACAATTGGGTGTAACATAAATTATGTTTAAATTGGAGAACACAAGTGGAAAGGATTGGCATGTAATAAATTCCTTAATAAAAATGTCTTGAAATGATAACAAGACAAATTACTACTTAATCAAATAAATATTGAATTATAGGTTTGATATAACAGTAACTTTAATACCATGGGCATTTTCTTAATCAGTAAAAACTGATATCATACAACTGTAATATAAACTAAACGTAATTCTTTTTAATTTTACTCTTTTATGTAAAGATGGGAGTTTTATTAAAGAAAATTTACTTAGAAAGATGTGAACAGGGGAGAAAGAAAAAAACGTGTGTAAGAGATAACACATGTGCCTGCTTCAGCAGCACATATACTAAAATTGGAACAATACAGAGAAGATTAGTATGGCTCCTGTGCAAGGATGACAAGCAAATTCATGAAGCATTCCATATTTTGTCATAATAAACTATTAAGTCCCAAAAAAGAGATAACACATGATTGAAAGAGTAATCAAGTGAACAAAATAATATAGGTATGTTTCCAAAGAGAATCAGGCCTTGACATTGCTTTTTAAGTTAACAGTTTAAAAATCTCTCTCTCTCTCTCTCTCTCTCTCTCTCTCTATATATATATATATATATATATATATTGAGGTAAATTTTACATCTCTTCAAAATATACTACACTACCTACTATCAAATACCAATATTCTCCTAATGCAATCTATTGAACCTTATTCCTTTGCCTATCTGGTAGGCTTTCTTCTTCAGTCAGAATACAAGGGTTTCATTTCATTGGACTTTCTTTTGTTTCTTTATTTTGCTTCAAAGAATCTCACTTATAATTGATATTAATTGATATTTGCCTTTACACTTAATATGTATTTCACCTAAATTGTTTTCCTCTAGTTTGTTCCATATTAGTGTAAAATACTGTATTTACTGATAAGTGAATAGCTTTCCATTATATATGATGAACACATATATTTATATAATATATACTTTGTATAAGCAAAGGCAATTTTTACAAGTTATGATCTGAGGTTCCTGCCTCTGGAAGAGAAAAGTAGACAAAAAACTTGAAGCTGGGGCAGGACAGATAGCATGGAGGCAGGCCATTTACCTTGCATGCAAAGGATAGTGGTTCGAATCGTGGCATCCCATATGGTCCCCCCGAGCCTGCCAGGAGCAGTTTCTGAGTGAAGACCCAGGAGTAACCCCTGAGCGCTGCCTGGTGTGACCCCCCAAAAAAAACCACAAAAAGACAATAACAAAACAAAACAAATACTTGAAACTTTTTCAATTCTTTGTTTTGTTTTGAACAGAAAAGTTGGAATTGTAAGATGACATCAGCTATTAATCAAAACAAAGGTATTCGACTTCTTCCTCTTTCCTTTAAACCTAGGCCTTTGATATGTAAAAGACATCTGGATCACTTGACTTTCCCCTCTGGTGAATTTATATTGGTTTAATAAAAAAAGAGAAGTCTGGCTTTGGCACAGTGAAGAGACCAGAAGGCACAGACTAACTTCATATTTCTCTTCTGACTGGCTTGGTTTACTAATTCTTGACCAATACCCTACCTGCTTTAGACCCATCTCTTGGGGATAGAAATATATGTGTTTAGTGATTTTATAATGTGAGTATTTTTTAAATATAATTTTTATTTTGATCATATTGACTTACATATTGTTGACAATATTATTTTAGGCACATATTTACATAAATTCAAGGGGGATTCCCATCACCAAATTGTTCTCCCTACACTTCCATTTTTGTCCTCCCTCCCATTTCCTCTTCCCTCACCCTCAGGGCGGCTAGAATATGTGGTCCCCTCTGTATCTGACCTACTACTTAGTAGTCTTGCACCTGTTTGGTCTTGATGTCTCCCTTATTTCCTCCTCTAACTGGAGGCAGGACTAGCTAGTTCAAGATGCATGGTTTTGTTTGAAAAAGAGAAAAGTAATAAACTGGGGTAAGAGTCTAATACGCCGAAAATGGGCAGAATCCTTCTAGGGGCTCTCATCAACGATTTGAGAGATGAAGGAGAAAAAGAAGGTGAGACATTCCACCAGTACCAAAAGAAGTGTTAAATATCCAGTGGGGACTCCAGCTATATGGATAAGCACTACAAAAAAAACCAAGCATTTTACATCAATGTTTTCACTCACAAACTACCAAAAATTCAAAAAAATATTTTTTCTATATATCTCTAGATATAAAAATTAAAATAATTAACAGAATAAAATTATTCCAGATACTTTTTGTGAGGCTATTATTTCCCTGATACTAAAATAGTAGACAGAGACATCTTAGCCTACATCTTAACATAGCTGTTATGACAAAAAGAACTTGTTTGAAATTTAGACCTAAAGTGAGTAATTAATAATGTAAAATTGCTGTGGACAGCAGAAGTAATTTAAAATGATATCTTAATTAGCAGTAATTCTAATTAGCTTTATCATTTTATAATCATTAAGATTTGTGATTTCTTAGTCACTCAGTTAGTACTGAAAATATCACCAAGATTTCATTTCTGACCAGGGAAACATGAAATGAAATTCCACTTCTAATATAGCCTAGAAAATTATCTGAAAAATAATCTAACATGGTATCCTTCTATAGCAACATAAAAATTATGAATTGTTGTGAATTTGTTACATTAGTAAAAATAAGACTTAAAAATACCATCTATTCATTTACCAAAGATTGCCAGGGAACATTATTTTGCATGTATTCACTTATGTAATAGGAAAGTACATTTTTTTAGGTTACTGCTACTATGGGTTCCCTATATTTTGTATAGAAATTACTATTTTTATTTTGGTTTTTGGGTCACACCCGGTGGCACTCAGGTGGCACTCCTGACTTTACGCTCAGAAATTGCTCCTGGCAGGCTCCAGGGACCATATGGGATGCCAGGATTAAAACCACTGTCCTTCTGCATGCAAGTCAAACTTCTTACCTCCATGCTATCTCTCCAGCCTCCGAAATAACTATTTTTCATTTATATTTATAATTTCCTATATATACAAATTCTATTTGTAATTTTAGCTGAGATTAAGTGAATTAATTTTCTTTTATAAGTAGAAACCATCTATTATTTGCCTAATCCTCAGTAATTGTTTAACAACATTTTCTCAACTTTCATGAATCTAAACAATAATAGTAATCTAAACAATAATCCTCAAATCTATAATAATTTGAGAATATCAGTGATATCAAATTATCAAATAAAAGAAGAAAAAAGACAAATCTATTATAAAAAGTATAATAGCCGGGGCTGAAGAGATAGCATGGAGGTAGGGTGTTTGACTTGCATGCAGAAGGATGGTGGTTCGAATCCCAGCATCCCATATGGTCCTCTGAGCCTGCCAGGAGCAATTTCTGAGCACAGAGCCAGGAGTGGCCCCTGAACAATGCCAGGTGTGACCCAAAAACCAAAAGAAAAAAATTATAATAGCCAACAGGAATCTGTATTTACATGGACTGCATAATATGTAAAAAAAAAAATTGGTACCAGTTTTAAAGAAAAATCTTTAGTTCAAACAACTATAATAAATAGTTTTATTATTTTTGGAGGTAAAATTGTCATTTAATATTCTGTTTCTTTTAGGGTTACCAATTAGTTATTACATAATTGCTTACACTGTGGGGAATTCTTTATAGTTTCTTTCTATGATTCATATTTTCAAAGGAAATTCCTTGAGTTTTGGCAACTATTTTACACTGAAACTACTTCAAATGTAGTAACAGAGATGAAATTACTATACAAACATTTTATCTTTGTATGTAAATTTCCCAGTTTGTACAAGAAAAGAGTGAGTCTACATGTAGATCTACTTTCTGCAGATATTTAGTCAATGTTTATTTGTGAAAAATATGTCAAATGATGGCTGGAAAATTTCAGACTTGCCAGATGGATTATGAAACTAGTTTCACTCACTTTCTCTACACTAAAACCTACTGATCCACCTGACATTCCTGGAACTCAACCTTTAATATCCTCAGAGTATTTTTAGATTTTTATTCAAATTCAGGATGTCCCTTTATTGGTCTTCCATTTCATATCATATTACATATGATATGAATACATATTACATATTACAATCCAAAACAAAAAATATCATAGATATTTTTACTTTATTGTATAGTGATAAATATTATTTAGACTCTAAATTTATTTAAAGAAAATAGATCACACAGTTGACACAATTGATCATAATACATTTGTTTTAGGAAGAACAAAGGCAAAGTTATTTAAAAAAATAGAAAGACTAAAGAGATGGAAGAGAAAGAAAAGGTTCAGTAGCAAGTATATTTTTGAAAATCATTGAATGACCAATTAACTCATCATAGGCCCAGCAGAAGATTTAATAAGCTTTTCTTCTCTCTCTCTCTTTTTTTAAGGATAAGAGTTAAAGAAGTACAGTAAGAATGGTGTTAGAGTGGCAATTATTGTTTTCATAGGGCCAGCAAAATAAGGAGGACATGGAAAGGAAAAGTCTTGGCCTAAATACAAAGAGACCTTACCCCTGAAGTTTTTTGGCATAAGACCAACTCTAGACTCCAGTCATACTAGCAAGTCATTGTCTCTAGTGTCAATACACTCTTTTTTATTCACACAACTGCTGTTGTTTTTGTCAGGCTTCCATAGTTAAAGATCCTGGAATCTGTACATATCCTACATCAAAGTCAGGATGATGGGGAGCGTCCTCTAGTTTCACCTCACAATTAGAGGGCCGTGCAGAGAGCCCTGTCCTGAAAGCAGGTTGTTGTTGTTATTATTCAGACTCTTGAAAAAATTTAAATGTATTAGAAGTTGAGTAAGTCACCCTGTTATATATCACTAGGCCTTCATATATAAATATATATATATATATATATATATATATACATACATAATCTGGAAGTTTATTCCTCTTGGCTCCCTTCACCTTTCATGGTATAGAGAAGTGTCCCAATATTCTTCTCTAGAAACTACTCCTTTTTTCTTTGGATTCATGATTATTATTGCTTTACTTTTATTTTGTTTGTGTATTTTTTAGATTATACACATAAATGAAACCCTGTGACATTTGTCTATATTTGTCTAATTTAATTTAACAAAATGGCATTAAGATCTATCCATGTTATTAAAGTGATATTATTTCAATATTGTTTATAGAAAAGTAATGCTCTTGGGGGTATTTATTTCATATATTTTGTATTATTCATCTATCAATGAACACTTTGCATTACTTGATAATTATAAGTAATATTATGTAACATTAAGGGATTATCTAATTATAATGAGAACATCTTTAAATGTTAGAATTCACTTGAAATTATAATGATCCTCACTGAAATGTGTATAATGAAGTTTAACTTTCATCAGGAAAATAGAAAATCAGCTGTCTTCAATTTTAAATCAATTACCAGCATCTAAGAATGTCAAGTTCCGAGGCACAGTGTAATAAAATAAAATTGCAAAGGGATTCTTGAAGAAGAATGAACTATAGTAAGAATGTCAGTACTTCCAATATAACTCAATAATAGACATAGGTGACTATCAATTTTTGTGATTTATAATATACAAATAATTCATAATGGAAGAGTCAACTTCAATAAACTAATAGAAAAGTTCATGCAATGAACTTAACAAATTGTGAAGTCCCTTGGCTTTACTTTAATACTGGCAATAATATTAAATATGGCACTTAAATATAAAGTATGTTACTTTCCTGAAAAGAAACTATATAAGCAAAACTACATATTTCTAGGGGCTTGAGCAATATAACAGTGAGTAGAGAACTTGCATTAGAAATGACCAACCCAGGGGCTGGAGAGATAGCATGGAGGTAAGGTGTTTGCCTTTCATGCAGAAGGTCATCAGTTCAAATCCCAGCGTCCCATATGGTCCCCCGTGCATGCCAGGAGCAATTTCTGAGTATGGAGCCAGGAGTAACCCCTGAGCACTGCCGTGTGTGACCCAAAAACCACACAAACAAAAAAAAAATGATAAAAAAAAAAAAAAGAAATGACCAACCCAGGGCCCGGAGAGATAGCACAGAGGTGTTTGCCTTGCAAGCAGCCAATCCAGGACCTAAGGTGGTTGGTTCGAATCCCAGTGTCCCATATGGTCCCCCAAGCCTGCCAGGAGCTATTTCTGAGCAGACAGCCAGGAGTAACCCCTGAGCAGTGCCGGGTGTGGCCCAACAACCAAAAAAAAAAAAAAGGAAAAAAAATGACCAACCCAGGTTATATTTTGAGTTAAAGGGTATTTAGATTATGTGAAGTAATAATCTAGTTACAAGTATATTTATGATTTTCAGCCAGTTGCTCATTAAAGGAACCTAATAAGTATTTTGTAAAAATTTTAGTTTCAATTAAACCCAGTAGTTACTTAGGTTATACTCTTAGTTCTGCTTTGAACATTTCTGGCATTGTTAGGTACTATTATAAGCTGTTGAGATTGAACTCTGGTTGGTCACTTGCAAAGTAAACACTCTCTACACACTGTACTATTGCTCTAGTCTCATTTCATTTTTTTGGGGGGGGTCACACCCAGCAGAGTTCAGGGGTTACTCCTGGCTCCACACTCAGAAATAACTCCTGGTAGGCTCGGGGGACCATATGGGATGCCGGGATTTGAACCACCCTCCTTCTGCAAGGCAAATGCCCTACCTCCATGCTATCTCTCCAGCCCCCTCATTTCATTTTTTAATGAAGCTGCTCTAGAAGTTAAATGTGCTTAGATAAAGTAGAAGTCTAATGTTACCAATTGATGGTAAATTTGGTAAGTTGTATATTGTATTTCTTTAAAAAATGTGCAAGCCGTGCAATTTTTTTTAAAATAATTTTTTAATTCTCTGTTGCTTTTTTTTTTTTTTTTTTTTTTTGGTTTTTGGGTCACACCCGGCAGCGCTCAGGGGTTACTCCTGACTCTATGCTCAGAAATCGCCCTTGGCAGGCACAGGGGACCATATGGGATGCCGGGATTTGAACCATGGTCCTTCTGCATGAAAGGCAAATGCCTTACCTCCATGCTATCTCTCCGGTCCCCTCTGTTGCTTTTTATTACTCAAAATGTATATGAAGAACTCAAGATATAGTACAGTAAGTTTCACACTTCCTTTACACACAGCCACCCTGAATTCAATCTCCATCCCTACATAAGGTCTCCTAAACTGACGTGGTATGATACCTGAACACAGTCAGGAAAATGTCCAGAGCACCACTGAGTATAGACAAAAAAAATTTGAAAGTATATATAAAGAATTTAAGAAATAAATATATGTTTCAAGATTAAAATAGTTTAAAAACATAAAGACAGTAGATAATTGTTATTGTTAATACTTTAGTATAGTTTTAGGTGTATATGTTAGCATAAATGAATATAAATATATATTTATAATCTATTACTTGTAATCTACTTCTTTAAGATACAATAGTACTTTTATAGTGCTGGATATTTCACAATTTATACATATATGCAATTGTATAAACATTTTCATGCACTTGCATAATTTTATGCATTTGAATAATAATAATAATTTTTTTTTTTTGGTTTTTGGGCCACACCCGGTGACGCTCAGGGGTTACTCCTGGCTATGCGCTCAGAGGTCACTCCTGGCTTGGGGAACCATATGGGACGCCGGGGGATCGAACCACGGTCCGTCCTAGGCTAGCGCAGGCAAGGCAGGCACCTTACCTCCAGCGCCACCGCCCGGCCCCTAATAATAATATTTTGATTATTCAAAGTGCATATAAAATGTATAATATAAATTTAAAATGATTTTGTCTTGCAAATTTTTGGATCTGGTATCTTCATTTAAAACATCTGTATTTCCACCACCACCACCACCACCACCATCACCACTCCACCCCATCACTACCAACACCACCACTTCCACTCCACCACCACCACCACCACCACTCTTTCCACCACCACTGCCAAAATAAAGAAAAAAAAACCCCAAAACATCTGTATACACTCCTAGTAGTGAATATACCCTAGGAACACAAAAATGAAATACAAAAATTCCTTCCTCGCACCTATATTCATTGCAGCACTATTTACAATAGCCAGACTCTGGAAACAACCAAGATGCCCTTCAACAGATGAATGGCTAAAGAAACTGTGGTAATATACACAATGGAATATTATGCAGCCATCTGGAGAGATGAAGTCATGAAATTTTCCTATACATGGATGGCCATGGAAACTATTATCCTAAGTGAAATAAGTCAGAGGAAGAGAGAGAGACACACACACAGAATGGTCTCACTTACCTATGGCTAAAGAAACTGTGGTAATATACACAATGGAATATTATGCAGCCATCTGGAGAGATGAAGTCATGAAATTTTCCTATACATGGATGGCCATGGAAACTATTATCCTAAGTGAAATAAGTCAGAGGAAGAGAGAGAGACACACACACAGAATGGTCTCACTTACCTATGGGTTTTTAAGAAAAATAAAAGGTATTATTTTAATAATGCCCAGAGATGAGGGCTGGAAGGCTGGGCCCAAGATATGAAGCTCACCTCAAGGAGTGGTAAGTGCAGTTAGAACATTAACAAGGACCATGACAATGTTAATGAGTTAGAAAAGTAGAATACCTACTACTACTAGGGGGTATGGGTGGAGGTATATGGGGTGCATTGGTAGTGTGAATGTTGCACTGGTCAAGGGGGGTGTTCTTTTTGTAACTAAAATCCAACTACAGTCATGTTTGTAAAAGAAAAAAATAGCCAGAAAATGGAAACAACCCAGGTGACCAACAACAGATAAGAGGCTAAGGAAAATGTGGTACAGCTACATAGTGGAATACTATGCAGCTGTTAAGAAAAATATTTATATTATTTATTTTTATATATATTTATATTTTAATATAATTTATAATATTTATATTTTATATATATTTATTTATATGGAGATTATAATGCTGAAAAAAATGAGTCAGAGAGTAAGCAATAGGCATAGAATAATCTCACTCATTTGTGCTATATAAGAAAAATAAAAGATAGTATGGTAATAATACCCAGAGACAATAGAGATGATGATCAGCAGATCAGTCCATGATAGGAAGTTTTCAATAAAGAGTTGAAATGCAGTTAGAGTAGAGTCTACTATGACAATGATACTTAGAACATATCGCTCTGTACACTAACTGGGTGCTGAATAAAGATAACATGACATGGAATGCATCCCCTCATTAGCAAAGGACAGACCATAGTTTAGAAAGGAGAGAGAGTGTTTATGTGTGTGAAAGATAAACAAAACCTCCCATGCTATATTTTGCTCCTGGAGTTCAACATCTGGAAAAGAAAGTAGTTATTTTCATATATAAAGAAGGGTACAGTAAACATATGAGATAAATAACAACAACAACAACAACAACAACAACAAAAACAACCCAGAGACAAGTAGGGTGGGAAGAAATGAGGGAAATAGGGATGGGAAATTGGTGGCAGGAAAGTTGCATGAAGGGTGGTGAACATACTATGATGAAAACCCAACTACTAACATTTCTGTGACCATCATGTTTAAATAAACAATTATTTAAAAAATAAAAGTATTTAATCAGATGAAAAAATAAAACATCTGTATTCAGGCGGTAGAGAAATAGAATAGCAAGTAAGATACTTTACTTGCACTCAATCCCTCAGGTTCCATCTTGGCATCTTATATAAGATATATATATATATATATAAATATATATATATATACATACATATACATATATATGGAGACAGAACAACAACAAAACAACAACAAAAAAAAACTTTTGACCATAACCTGCACAAGAGCAATAACACAGAGGTAGGGAGGGCATTTGCCTTGCAAGTAGTCAACCAAGATTAGTTTCTTGCATTCATTCCATATGGCCCCAAGAGACTGCCAGGAGTAATTTCTGAGTACAAAGCCAAAAATTACCCTGAATCCCACTGGATGTGATCCAAAACCAAAACCAAAACCAAAACCAAACAGAGTGAGTGAGAGAGAGAGAGAGAGAGAGACAGAGAGAGAGACAGAGAGAGAGACAGAGAGAGAGAGAGAGAGAGAGAGAGAGAAAGAGAGAGAGAGAGAAATAGAACTGAATCAGAAACTCTAGGAATAGACCTAGAGATCTAAGCTTCAACAAGTCACCAGGGAATTTTGAGATGACCACGAGCTTTAGAACTATTGAAAAGGGGACAAATCTGAAGGATGCTCAAGGTTCATTTCTGAGTCTGTGTTCTAAAATTATTCCTACTGTTGCTCTGGGAACCATATAATATGTTGTAGATTAAACCTGGGTCTTTTATGTGAAATAATTCATTTTTAGAGGCAGAAAAAATATGAAGGAGCAACATCAGTAGCAGTAGGGTAGCAGTACAGAGGAGCTGGAGGAGCTTACATGAACTCATCACATTAAGCTTCCATTACAGAGAAGCTTGAAGAAGCTGGAGTACCTTATCCCCAAGCACTGGAGTGTGAAATTCCCAAAACCTCTCATCCCAGACACAGTACCAGAAACCTGGAGAGAAGCAAAGGCAGAACACCAGATTAAATACCAAGCAGGGAGGGAGATTGCTGCAGGGCTGGATTGTGGAATGTAGTGCAGACACAATAGTATGGCCTAGCTCTGGTCATGAACATTAGTGCAGAGGGAGGAAGCTGGAGCTAGGCTTCAAAGAAAGACACTAATTAAGCTATACCAGGAGTGGTGCTACTAGGCTCATAAAAGTGAGCGGTGGACAAGAGACGAAGCTACCATTGCCAGGAGACTGGGAATGCCACCCTTACTCAATACTACTTTTAGACTCTGAAGAGAAGGACTCTTATCTAACAGGAAGCCCAGAAACAGAAACACTTCCAAACAATATATGTGAAGCTACCATAATATTGTTATAAAAAGCAGAGAAACAAACAAACAAACAATAAATGTTGGGGCCTAGGAGAGATAGCACAGCGGTGAGGCATTTGCCTTAGACGCAAAAGGACGGTGGTTCGAATCCCGGCATCCCATATGGTTCCCCAATCCTACCAGCAGCGATTTCTGAGATTAGAGCCAGGAGGAACCCCTGAGTGCTGCCAGGTTTGACCCAAAAACAAAAACAAAACAAAAAAAAAAAATAAAAGAAATGTTGAGGCCAATATCCTTGTTGAAAACATATGCAAAGAGCTTTAACAAAATACTAGCAAATAGAATCCAACAATTCATCAAGAAGATTACACATCATGACCAAGTATGTAAGGATAGTTTAACATACATAAGTCAATTGAAATAAGACAATGCATCAACAAAAGGAAAATAAAAATTTATGATCATATCAAAGATGCAGAGGAAGGTTTGACAAGATACCACACCTATTCATGATAAAACTCTTAATTAAATTAATGGGAATTGAAGGAACTTTCCTAAAAATAGTCAAAGTCATGGCAAGCATATACTCAAGTGGTAAAAACTAAGTCTTTCCTCTAAGTTCTGACACAAGACAAGTTTGACCCCTTTCATCACTTCTATTAATATAGTACTGTAAGTACTTGACATAGCAATCTAGTAAGAAAAATGTATCAAGTGCATCCAGATAGGAAAGTAAAAAGCCAAGATCTCGCTGTTTACAGATGACATGATACTGTCTGTATGTAGAAAATTCTAATGATGCTACAAAAATTTTTTTTCCAAATAATAGACTTGTATAATAAGGTGGCAGGCTACAGAATTAATGAGCAAAAATATCCATGACTTTAGATATTAAAACAATAATCCCATTCACAATTGTGCCTCAGAAATTCAAGTACCTTGAAGTTAATTTCACTAAATATGTGAAAGACCTATACAAAAAAAACAAAAACAAAAACAAAAACACCACCCTACAAAATGCTGCTTCTAGAAATAAAATGGGGCAAAAAGAAATAGAAACATCTACTCTGTTCATGGATTGGGAGGATTAACATTATTAAAATGCCAATATTTGCCAAAGCATTGTACAAATTTAATTCAATCCCTATCAAAATACCATAATTTTTTTAAAGTGGATGAAACACTCCTGAAATTTGTATGGAGCAAGAAATTTCTGCAACTAGCTAAAGTAATCTTTGGAAAATATAAGATGGGAGGAATCACTTTCCTAAACTTTAATTGTATTATAAAGCAGTAGTCATAAAACAGCATGGTACTAAAATAAAGACAGACCCTCAGATCAATGAAATAGACTTTAATTTTATGAAATGGACCACAAATATATGGTCAATTGACCTTTGATAAAGGAGCAAGAAATGCAAAGTAGAACAAGGAAAGCCTCTTCAACAAGTAGTGTTTGAGAAAAACTGGTCAGCTACCTACAACAAACTAACTCTAATCTCTATGTAAAGCCATGCACAAAAGTAAAATCTAAATAGAAAAAAAGACCTTGATATCATACCTAAAATCAAGAAGTTCATAGAAAAATATGTAGACAGAACACACCAGTACATTGAAGCTAAAGACATTTTAAAGGAAGAAACACCACTGGGCAAGAAAGTGAAAGCAAAGCTAAACAAATGGACTACATTAAATTTAGAAGCTTCTATGCTCAAGGGAAACAGTGACTAGTATATAGACTATACACAGAATGAGAAAAACTATTTTCTCAATACCCATCGATAAGGGGTTAATATCTAATACAAGGTACTGATGGTACTGAGCAAGAAGAAAAAGAAAATCTAACCCCATCCAAAAACAGGGAAATGAAACCAACAGACACTTTCTAAATATTGAAATAGAGATGTCCAAAATGCAAATTAAATAATAAAGCCCTCAGGGCTGGAACGGTGGCCCAGAGATAGGGCATCTGCCTTACCCGCGCTAGCCTTGGATAGACCACAGTTCGATCCCCTGGTGTCCCATATGGTCCCCCAAGCCAGGAGCGATTTCTGAGCGCAGAGCCAGGAGTAACCCCTGTGCATCACACCAAACAAACAAAACAAAACAAAACAAACAAGCAGAAAACCCATCAATTAGCTATTATCTCAAACCACAGAAACTCATATATATCAAAAAAACAAGAACAATCAGTGCTGGCACAGATGCTGGAAGAAAGGGACTTTCACTGCTATTGGGATTGTCAACTTGCCAAGCCATTTTGGAAAACAATATGAATGTTTCTCAAAAAACTGGAAATTGAACTCCCCCATGATCCAGCAATTCCAGTCCTAGGGATATTTCTTAGGAACACCAAAACACAATACCAAAATGCCTTCTGCACTCCTATATTCATCGCAGCATTAATCACAGTAGTGAGAATCTGGCTACACCCCAAATGCCCATTGAAAGATGAATGGATAAAGCGACTATGGTACATGTATACCACATATACTCAAACTACAGCCACGTGCAGTTCTCTGAAGACATCTATCTGGCCCGATTCATCTCGTGTATGTAGTGTGCATGCGAGGGATTTATGCCACACACTTTCCAACTCCTCTTCTCTTTGTCTCTTGACTCCTCTCTCAGTCTCAGCTAGGGTCCTCAAAGCACACTTCACCAACAGCAGGCCTATAGTTCCCACTAAAATACTGGTAAGTTTGTTGATTTCACTTTACTTGTTCTTCATTTTAGATATTGTATTTGTTCCTTTCTTTTTATATTTCAAAATAATGTGTGTGTAGTGTGCATAGGAATTTGTTCATATAGTTTGTTTAAAACTATAGTTCAGCCCTCCAGTGATCTAAGGGAGAGTGAACTGGCCCCCTGTTTATATATTCTGAGGACTCCAGATACACAATGGGATACTAACCAGTTGTTAGGAAAGATGAAGTCATGAAATTTGCTTATACATGGATGGATATGCAGAGTATTATTTTTGAGTGAAATGAATCAGAGAGAGAGGGATAGACATTGAATAGTCTCAATCATTTTGGGATATAAGAAAAATAAAAGATAGTGTGGTAATAATATCCAGAGACAATAGGGAGGAGGGCCAGTCCACGGTAGGAAGCTTGCTACAAATAGTGGAGTAGGCAGTTAGGGCAGATGATGATGATTCAAATTCATCATTCAGTAAATTACTGGATGTTGGATGGGAAAAAGTGATATGCACATTATCTCTCATTAACAATACTTCAAACCACAGTGTCAAAAAAGTAAAAAAAAAAAGATGAGAGAGAGAAGAAAGAAAGAAAGAAAGAAGGAAGGAAAGGAAGGAGGAAGGAAGGAAGGAAGGAAGGAAGGAAGGAGGAAGGAAGGAAGGAAGGAAGGAAGGAAGGAAGGAAGGAAGGAAGGAAGGAAGAAGAAAGGAAGAAAGAAAGGAAGAAAGAAAGAAGAGAAAGAAAGAAAGAAAGAAAAGAAAGAAAGAAAGAAAGAAGAAAGAAAGAAGAAAGAAAGAAGAAAGAAGAAAGAAGAAAGAAAGAAAAGAAAGAAAGAAGAAAAGAGAAGAGAAAAAGAAAGAAGAAAGAAAGAAGAAGGAAGGAAGGAAGGAAGGAAGGAAGGAAGGAAGAAGGAAGAAAGAAAGAAAGAAAGAAAGAAAGAAAGAAAGAAAGAAGAAAAAGAAAGAAAGAAAGAAAAAAAAAGAAAGAAAGAAAGAAAGAAAGAAAGAAAGAAAAAGAAAGAAAGAAAGAAAGAAAGAAAGAAAAAGAAAAAGAAAGAAAGAAGAAGAAGGAAGAAGAGAAAGAAGGAAAGAGGAAGAAGAAGAAGAAGAAAGAAGAAGAAAGAAGAAGAAGAAAGAAGAAAGAAAGAAAGAAAGAAAGAAAGAAAGAAGAAAGAAAAGAAAGAAAGAAGAAAGAAAAAGAAGAAAGAAAGAAGAAAGAAAGAAAGAAAGAAAGAAAGAAAGAAAGAAAGAAAGAAAGAAAGAAAGAAAGAAAGAAAGAAAGAAAGAAGAAAGAAAGAAAGAAAGAAAGAAAGAAAGAAAGAAAGAAAGAAAGAAAGAAAGAAAGAAAGAAAGAAAGAAAGAAAGAAAGAAAGAAAGAAAGAAAGAAAGAAAGAAAGAAAGAAAGAAAGAAAGAAAGAAAGAAAGAAAGAAAGAAAGAAAGAAAGAAAGAAAGAAAGAGACGAAAGAAAGAAAGAAAGAAAGAAAGAGACGAAATGAGAGAGGGAAGAGTGGAGAAAATACTTGCCCCAGAGACAGGAAGGAAAGGAGAGGGTGGGAGAAAAATCGGGGGACATTGGTGGTGGGAAGTGTTCATGGGTGATAGGTAGTGTACATTGTAGTTCTGAAATTCTATCATGAACAACTTTGTATTCAAGGCATTTAAATAAAATATATAGCTGAATATATCCAATGCATTATAAATTGACCTTGAATCCTAAATAACTGAGTCCTAAAATAACTTTCAAATATTATTAAGTCACATATATTTGATGTCAATTTTGTATAGAATGAACACCAATTTTTTTCTCCATTGTTCTAATTTTAATTTCATGTGTGCCTCCAGAAGAAGAAACCTTAGATCTTTGACACTGAATAATTTTACTTTGGAAATTAGAATGTCATTTGAAATATTTAGAGGTGAATAAAAATGTAAACAAATATATAATTTTGTAAAGTCTTATTTTAATAAATCTAGGAAGTATAATAAATAACAAAAAATAGCGATAATTATGGAAAATAATTCCAATAATATGATAAGCATTAAATGTCTTATTTTTACCACTTTTTTTTTGGGGGGGGTTGGCCATCCCTGCAGTGCTCAGGGGTTCCTTTTGGCTCTACACTCAGAAATCACTCCTGGCAGGCTCGGGGGACTATATGGGATGCTGGGATTCGAACCACTTTCCTTCTGTGTCTAAGGCAAACACCCTCCCTTCATGCTATCTCTCCGGCCCCTAAATGTCTTATTTTTAATTAATTCATTTCACTACCTTTGAGTCTTATTATTCTGAAATATGTATTTAAAAGCATTTCAAAGTCTCCCAGTAAATGTTGCCAGTCATATATCTCCCTTTTACACGATTTACATACAATTATATGTATGTGTCCCTTTATAGTATGGTAGTATAAAGAAAAAGAAAATGCGCAATAGATTTAGAAATTAATAAGCCTGAATTTGTTGTCATTCAGTTTTCTATTAACTATGCATAATTATGTAACTAAATTTCCTTCTTTGAAACTCAATATGGTCAAAGAACAAAAATATTTAACAACTTACATTATAATTAAAACATTTAATAATATACTTTGAAATGTAGGGTATATGATTAATCTTTAAAAATATTTAGTATGTACATCGAGTTATATTTTGTGATAAATATTTCAGAATCACTAGCTAAAAATAGAATTGTATCATTCCCTAGATTACTCTGTTGGACTAAAACAAACACACATCTTTGTTTGTTTTAGTTATCAAACAAAAATGTGTGTTTGTTTTAGTACAACAAAAATTGATTACAAAATAGAACTTCTAAGTGTGAAAATTCATACACATGTAATGTAGTACTAATTTTCTTCTACTTACTAAGGTTTTTAATTTAGACAAGACTAGTTACTTGAATTAATTTAATATAAAAAGAGTTTTGAAAATAAATATTCTGACTTATATTTTGTCAATGGCATTCCCTGTGACATTAGAGAAGTAATTTAAATTGGGTTTTTCAAATAAATAAAAAAATATAAACTGCCTCCTAAAGTGATTGTATGAAGCAAAGAAAAATATATTGTGTAATAGTTTAGTTATGGAATAAGTGTAAGACGTGTTAGCTATCATTTATTATTATTAGCTTTCTATTACTTGTTACACTAAATCTTGATTCATTAAATATTTTCTTTCAGTATCTGCTAGAATTTATATCTGATGGAAATTGACATTTTTCTCAAAGTGATATAAAGTAAATATAATTATGAATTAATAGATCTGGAGAAATGTGTGAGATATTAGAATCTTCTGGTCACTATAAAAAAAAAGGTAATGTTTTCACCTCTCTCTCTTTTTTTTCTGGTTTTTGGGTCACACTCAGCAGTGCTCAGGGGTTACTCCTGGCTATAAGCTCAGAAATCGCTCCAGGCAGGCTTAGGGACCATATGGAATGCTGGGATTCGAACCACCGACCTTCTGCATGCAAGGCAAACGCCTTACCTCCATGCTATTTCTTCAGCCCCTTCACCTCTCTTTTTTATATTTTGTTAGCTAATTTTTGTGTTGGGGACTACAATCAGAGGTGTCAAGGGCTTACTAATGGTTATAAACTTTGGGATCACACTTGGCAGCTCTTAGAGAAGCACGTGGTAGAAGTTTTTGGTCAGCAGGAAGCCAGCAAAGCACCTTATAGACTGTATTCTCTTAAACCATTAATGCTTTCTTTCACTGTGAAGGATATTAGGGACTGGAAAGATATCATGGAGGTAAGGCGTTTGCCTTTCATGCAGAAAGACGGTGGTTCGAATCCGGCATCCCATATGGTCCCCCGTGCCTGCCAGGGGCGATTTCTGAGTATAGAACCAGGAGTAACCCCTGAGTACTGCCGGGTGTGACCCAAAAAAAAAATCTTTTTTTGATGTATCAATGCTCACTGGATAAAAATAATTACAAAAATGATACCATTGAAAAAATAAACTGTACTACTCATTTCACAATTTGATAGATAATATATTCTGATGACAATTTCTGCTATGTATGGAAAGTAAATACAAATTAACAGGTAAAATTTGAAACAATGGATATAATACGTAGAATATACACTGATACATAATTACATGTACACTTTGTGAATTGTTGATAATTACTGAGTTTTTAGGCAATTAAAAAGCCCCTTAAATAACTTGAACTATCTAGTTTCGCCTCTCAAATAGAGGGGGAAACAAGGGAGGGTACTAGGACCAAACAGATATGTGATCACTATGTAGTAAACTAGACACAGAGGGGACCACTTACTCTAGCAGCCCGGGGGGTGAGAGTGGGGGATATGGGATGCAAGATGGGAATGGGGGTGGAGGGAGGACAAATTTGGTGATGGGAATTCCCCTGATTCAATGTTAATATGTACCTAAAATACTATTGTGAAAGATATGTAAGCCAATGTGGTCAAAATAAAAATTATATATAATAAAAAAAATCAAACTCAAAATAGAAGAAAATAAAAAAGCCCCTTAAAGGCCAAAATAAATAAATTCATAATAAATTCATAGTGAAGCACTAAAATTAGCTCTCATTTGGCATACATTTTTAAATGTGTGTAATACATTTGAAGAAATCTGAAGCAAAGTTAATAATCCATATAAAGCGAAATGCAGAAGACAAAGAAAACAAGTTATCATAAAAAAAAGGAAAGAAGGGTCAGAGATAGTATAGTTGGGGTACTTGCACATAGCGATCAGATTTGGTCCTTAACACCGATATGGTCCTGTGAGTGTCTCTAGGAATGATACCTGAGTACAGAGCCATGAGTAAAACATGAGTAATACTAGGTGTGGCGCCAAAAAATTAAACAAACAAAATATTGCCATAGGATCAGTTTCTCAGATAATTTGTTACTGAATTTAAAAGTGTTAATACACAAAAATCTATATGTGTAAAACTTTTGAAATTAATAGAACATGAAATTAAGAAATTTACATTAGAGAATACATTAAAAACATCTAAATTAAAAATGTTTTTACACTCCACCTAGCCAATGAGTACCACCACAACACGTAGAAAAACCCACAGCGTAAGCGTGACAATGGGGAGACTACGCAGACCAACTTCAACCATAGAGAATGAAGATGGAAACTCTGATGACCCAACAACGACCAACTACCTAAGCAGTCTTTCAGAAATGGAGTTTAGAGACAAAATATGGAGGTTGCTAACAGATATCAAAGAAAGTATAAATCAGAACACTAATAAAAATCAAGAGAATATGAAGATAGAAATCAGAAAACTCCAAACTGAAATATCAGATCAGATAACAGGTCTGAAAAACTCAGTAGACGAATTGAAGAACATAATGGATGAGCTTTCCAACAGGTTAATAGCAGCTGAGGATAGAATTAGTGCTTTAGAAGACGAGATGCATAACAACTTTACACAGCAGAAGAGATTGGAAAAAAGCCTCAAATCAAATGATCAGACAATGGAAAATTTACTCAAAGAATATGAGAAGATGAAAATAGAAGTCTTTGATAAGCTCAACAGAAACAACTTTAGAATCATTGGAGTTCCAGAGACCCAAGAAGAAAATCTTCAGGAAGAATCAATGGTTAAGAACATCATCACAGAGAAACTACCAGAGCTAAAGAAAACATGTGACCAAATCCTGCATGCCCGAAGAGTACCAGCTAAAAAAGACCCCAGTAGAAACACCCCAAGACACATCCTAGTCACCATGATGAAACCCACCGATAGAGATAGAATACTGCAAGCAGCAAGATCGAAAAGGGAAATTACATTCCAGGGAGCATCCTTGAAATTTACAGCAGACCTGTCACCAGAAACACTCAAGGCCAGAAGGCAGTGGTGGGACATAGTGGCAAAACTCAATGAAATAAATGCTTCGCCAAGAATATTGCACCCAGCAAAACTAAGTTTCAGGTTTGACGGATGTATACACGGCTTCACAGATAAACAACAGCTCAAAATCTTTGCAGACTCAAAACCAGCCTTAAAAGAAAAACTGAAAGATCTACTCTAAAAACAAGACAGAACAAAAAACACACCAAACTTCTACACAAAGATGGCAATAAATCCCATGACAATTATTTCTCTCAATGTCAATGGACTAAATGCACCAGTTAAGAGGCACAGAGTGGCGAAATGGATCAAAAAACTGAAGCCAACCTTCTGCTGTCTACAAGAAACACACCTGAATAGTCAGAATAAACATAGACTCAAAATCAAAGGCTGGAGGAAAATCATTCAAGCAAACAACACCCTTAAAAAAGCGGGGGTGGCCATACTAATATCAGATGACACAAACTTTATACTCAGAAAAGTTGTAAGGGACAAAGATGGATATTATGTACTAATCAAGGGATTTGTACAGCAAGAAGAAATCACTCTCCTAAACATATACGCACCGAATGAGGGTCCAGCAAAGTATTTAATACAATTGTTGACAAATCTGAAGAAGGATATCAATAATAACACAATAATTGTGGGAGACCTCAACACAGGCTTGTCAACAGTTGATAGGTCAACCAAATGGAAACCCAACAAAAATATACTAGACCTGCAAAGGGAAATAGATGAAAGAGGCCTAGTAGATATATATAGGGCACTCTATCCTCAGAAACCTGGATACACATTCTTTTCCAATGTACATGGATCATTCTCCAGGATAGATCACGTGCTAGCACATAAAACATACCTCCATAAAATAAAAAAGATAGACATTTTGCAGGCTGCCTTTGCTGACCACAAGGCTCTGAAGTTAGATGTGAACTGCAAAGGGACACAGAAGAAAAAATTTAACACCTGGAAGTTAAACAGCCTCATACTCAATAACCAGTGGGTCCGAGATGAAATCAAGGAGGAAATCAAAAGGTTCCTGGAAACAAATGACAATAAAGACACAAACTATCAGAACTTATGGGACACAGCAAAAGCAGTACTGAGAGGAAAATTTATAGCTTTGCAAGCACACATCAGGAAGGAAGAAGGAGCTTACCTGAGTAGCTTAATGACACAGCTAATAGAACTAGAAAGTGCTCAACAAAAGGACCCAAAAATAGGGAGACAGAAGGAAATAACAAAGCTGAGAGCAGAAATCAACGAAGTGGAAACCCAAAAAAAACAATCCGAAAGATCAACGAAAGCAGAAGTTGGTTCTTTGAAAAAATAAACAAGATTGATAGACCATTGGCAAAACTCACAAAGCAAAAGAAAGAGAGAAACTTGATAACGCGTATTAGAAATGAAAAGGGGGAGATCACTAC